>NC_138529.1:105057453-105534581 GCF_964234715.1 Podarcis melisellensis
ACCTGCAAGGGGACTCTCTTCTCCTGCGGTTTTGTCCTCTTTTAAAACCATCTAAGTTGGTGGCCGTCCCTGTGCCTCCTGTGGGGGTGAGTTCCATAGTTTAACTACGCACTGCATGAAGAAGCCCTTTCTCTCTTTTTTAACCTGTCCCGAATCTTCCAACGTTCAGCTTCATTGGAGTCTGCAGTGCAACTCTGCGCTGCTTAAAGGATTTGATACGTGCGCTGTGTCAATCAAGTCGTTCCTGGTGATTCTAAGTAGCACTGGGACAAGCCTTTCTCCCTGCAGAACAGCACGCTCATTTAAATTAAATCGATGGGCTACTTTGAGTGAGTGAGTGAGTGAGTGAGTGTGCCCGTTTCCCACACAGAGACGGTTTCATAGCCACCACTGCATTGTTGTTGAGTCCACAGGAACCTAGGTAGTTGACTTATCCTCTTATAACAAATCCATCTAGCTCAGTATTGTCTTCACTGAACGTCAGCTTCTCTCTGGGGTTTTAGGCAGGATCATACCCTCCAACATTTCTACGATGAAAATAGGGATGTCCTATTCAACAACAACAACAACCCACCAGTCATTTTGGGTGGCTTCCAACACATAAAAACATTATAAATCATTTAACATAAAAAAGTACAGTGGTACCTCGGGTTACATACGCTTCAGGTTACATACGCTTCAGGTTACAGACTCTGCTAACCCAGAAATAGTACCTCGGGTTAAGAACTTTGCTTCAGGATGAGAACAGAAAATGGGTGGCGGCAGCGCGGTGGCAGCAGGAGGCCCCATTAGCCAGTGTGGTGCTTCAGGTTAAGAACAGTTTCAGGTTAAGTACAGACCTCCGGAATGAATTAAGTACTTGACCCGAGGTACCACTGTATAGGGTAGCCTTCAGATGTCTTCTAAAGGTCGCATGGTTACTTATCTCCTTAGCTTGAGGGTTGCACCCCTTCCATACCCTCCAACCTTTCTCTAATGAATATAGGGACGTCCTAAGGAAAAGCGGGAAATATTGCCAGAATATTGATTGCAAAAAACTGGAAGGGGGAGAAAATCCCATCACTATTAAAATGGCAAAACAAACTCTGCGAGTTTGTAGAAATGGCAAAATTGGTGGCAATTATTAGAGGCCACTCAAATCAGATAATAATTAGAGAATGGGATGGAGTGAAGGAATACATGGAAAAATATGGTCCCGGAATTGAAATATTAATAGAGAATGTGTAAAACGTGCAGGGGTAATCAATAAAATAGCAATAGAATCAATTGAATAATTATTAAATTATAACAACACAACAAGATGGAAGAAGTAAAATATGGAGATCACACATGGGTGAAGGGGAGTATATGAGAACCTATAATATCATTTATAATATAATTTGTTAATTGCGTTGTATTTACATACAGCAAAGGGAAGCCTAGAGCAATTAGATATATTTTTATTTAGGTAACAGGCTTCCCTTTGAAAGGACCCGGGTGGCGCTGTGGGTTAAACCACAGAGCCTAGGACTTGCCGATCAGAAGGTCGGTGGTTCGAATCCCCACGACGGGGTGAGCTCCCGTTGCTCAGTCCCTGCTCCTGCCAACCTAGCAGTTCGAAAGCATGTCAAAGTGCAAGTAGATAAATAGGTGCCGCTACAGCGGGAAGGTAAACAGCGTTTCTGTGCGCTGCTCTGGTTCGCCAGAAGCGGCTTAGTCCTGCTGGCCACATGACCCGGAAGCTGTACGCCGGCTCCCTCGGCCAATAAAGCGAGATGAGCGCCGCAACCCCAGAGTCAGTCACGACTGGACCTAACGGCCAGAGGTCCCTTTACCTTTACCTGCGTAACAGGCTTATGTTAGAAAATGAATATGGATTTTGAATTTGATGTTTGTAATTTTTTTTGGTTTTGAAATAAATTTTAAAAACCCAGCAAAAAACTTTTTTAAGAAAAGGAAAAGCAGAAGATCCAGGATCAAATCAGAAACTGGTATGGCTTCTGTACATCCGGGACTGTCCCTGGAAGATAGGGACCCTTGGAGGGTCTGCAGGTTTCTTTCCTGAAGATTCCAGGGATTTGACTTTGGTCCTCCTCCCTGCAAAAGGAGGTTCTTTGCCTCTGAGCCACGGCCCTTTCCCATGTTCCTCCACCTTCCTTTTCAGGATGCCCTCGTGGGTCTAAGTGAAGAGTCCAGCTGCGTTCCCTTTGTCTTTTGAAACCAGCTTTAAGAAGGAAAGTAGGGTTTCTGGCATGAATGATTTGTGCTTAATAAAGCCATGCTGGCTGGCTTGTAATCTCTCCATTTTCTCTGAGTGCGGATACATTAAGGTTGCAGCCCAGCCTCGTCAAAATCAATGGGGGCTCTGCTATTGACTCCTATTGGATGTGGATTGCCCCTTAATTGTGTTTTCATTTCCGCTAATGTACACCAAGGTGCAGAAGTTGAGCTAAGAGAGCTGCAATTTCCCAGGTTTGCCGCCTTCCCGTGTGTGTATCTGCGTGCAAAGATACAGGCTCCGCACTTGCCCTTTTCCAGTCTTCGGGGAGGGTGCCAGTTCCTTCCTCATGACTGAGCTCTCCAAAAAGCAAAACCCTTCCACCCGTCCGTTTCCTACAAGCTTCCCTTTTTGGTGACGGCCTCCACACAGATAATGGCTTACGGTTGGGCTGCCCCTGAGGTTCCTGAAAGGAAATGTAATCCGATTAATGGTGCATGCTCTAGTTATCTCCCGCTTGGACTACTGCAACGTGCTCTACGTGGGGCTACCTTTGAAGGTGACTCAGAAACTGCAATTAATCCAGAATGCGGCAGCTAGACCGTTGACTGGGAGTGGCCACCGAGACCACATAACACCGGTTCTGAGAGATCTGCATTGGCTCCCAGTACGTTTCCGAGCACAATTCAAAGTGTTGGTGCTGACCTTTAAAGCCCTAAACGGCCTTGGTCCTGTATACCTGAAGGAGCGTCTCCACCCCCATCATTCAGCGCGGACACTGAGATCCAGCGCTGAGGGCCTTCTGGCGGTTCCGTCATTGCGAGAAGTAAGGTTACAGGGAATCAGGCAGAGGGCTGAGTTTCCCCAGCCACTCTGGGCGGCTCCCAGTCAAATGTTAAAAACAGTACAGCATTAAATATTAAAAAGTTCCCTAAACAGGGCTGCTTTCAGATGTCTTTTAAAGATAGGATAGCTGCTTATTTCCTTCACATCTGAAGGAAGGGTGTTCCACAGAGTGGGCGCCACCACTGAGAAGGCCCTCCGTCTGGTTCCCTGTAACCTCACTTCTCACAATGAGGGAACCGCCAGAAGGCCCTCGGTGCTGGATCTCAGTGTCCGGGCTGAACAATGGGGGTGGAGACGCTCCTTCAGGTATACAGGACCCAGGTCTCCCAGGTCCTAGTTCAACACTCTAACCCATGGGTAGGCAAACTAAGGCTTGGGGGCCGGATCCGGCCCAATCGCCTTCTAAATCCGGCCCACGGATGGTCTGGGAATCAGCGTGTTTTTACATGAGTGGAATCTGTGCTTTTATTTAAAATGAATCTCTGGGTTATTTGTGGGGCATAGGAATTTTTTCATCCCCCCCCCAAAAAATAGTCCAGCCCCTCTCAAGGTCTAAGGGACAGTGGACTGGCCCCCTGCTGAAAACTTTGGTGACCCCTGGTCTAACCTCTATTCCATGTCAGAGGCGTCCATGGGCTGAGATCAGGGTCCTTCTAGAAGCTGCTGCTTTTCCACTGGAAGCCATGTACTCTGTGCCACCATTTCCACAGAAGCAAACGGGGACATTATAACACCTCTCCTCATACCAAGGATCATTACACAAGACCCGAAATACTGTCTCTGCAATGGGCTCTCCTGGTCTGGCAGCTGAAACTGCAGGAAGGGGTGTTAGAGGGTTGTTATATATGACCGGTTCCAGAGAATGTTTATTCTCACAATGGATGTTCCGGAGCACTTGTAATTCAGCTCGGCTCGGTTTTATTGTCCTAGCCATTAAGCAGAACAAGCATTTATTACAGGAAAGCCGCAACATCCTGCAATGTTAACCACTCAGTGAAGCTGCTCTGGGGCATGGGCAGAAAAGGATCAGGAGGCACATTTTGCAGCCATGTATGTGCATTTTGACACCCATGTGTGTAGGTACCCTCCAACTTCTCCCTGGTGAAGCAGAGGAGACATTGCCTGTGCTTGAGAACCCGCCTATTGGGTGGACTACAACTCCCATCATCCTTGACCGTTGGCCATACTGGCTCTAGGGCTGATGAGGAGCTGGTGCCCAACAAAATATGGAGAGCCACAGGTCAGTCATACCTGTGGGTACTGAAGTCAGGGAAGCTCTGTGTTTGGTGAGAAGATTCTCAGTCCTGGTTCTCAAACCTGCACGAATATCACTTGAATTCTTTATACTCAATCCCTGCCCACTTTAAAAGTGGAAACTGAATGAGTGAACTCTGCCCTCTTGCAAAAATGCACTGTTCTTATATTTCCCCGACCAAAATTTGTGACCTGGGGAGGAGGTTAACCTTAGAATTAATAGCAAATCTCCCCTTCCCTCTTTATCCCATCAAGGCTGGAGAGGAAACACAAGAAGACCTGGGTCTGGAACATCCCACCAGCGTGTCTGGGGAGAGATGATCCCAAGGAGGAAGGTAGGCGGAATCTATGGCTAATGCGTCAACATGAGCATGGGAAGGTTATTCTCTACTTTTTTATTATTTATTAAAGATTTTCTTGATTTGCAGAAGTGTTTGCAATGTCTCTCTCTCGTATTCCCCCGCCCCATGTAACATTTTTACAAATCAGTTTCATTTGTTGAGACATTAGGAAGAAAAGGGGGAAAGAGGTGGGTGGGGGTGGGGTCGGGTGGCGATGTTTCTATTTCACTTACTATATGTGGGGTTGCGGGACGCGGGTGGCGCTGTGGGTAAAACCTCAGTGCCTAGGACTTGCCAATCGTATGGCCGGCGGTTCGAATCCCCGCAGCGGGGTGAGCTCAGTCCCAGCCCCTGCCAACCTAGCAGTTCGAAAGCACGTCAAAGTGCAAGTAGATAAATAGGTACCGATTTATAGCGGGAAGGTAAACGGCGTTTCCGTGTGCTGCGCTGGTGCTGGCTCGCCAGACCAGCTTCGTCACGCTGGCCACGTGACCCGGAAGTGTCTGAGGACAGCGCTGGCTCCTGGCCTCTTAAGTGAGATGAGCGCAAAACCCTAGAGTCGGACACGACTGGCCCGTATGGACAGGGGTACCTTTACCTTTTTATATGTGGGGTTTTGTGTCAGCGTCGCTTGTGCAGGTTCTTTGCTGTTCACTTGTGTTCCTTTGGTGGTGAGAGAGGTTGGGGTTGGCCTAGGGTGTGGTTGTTCATTTGTGGTTGGCTGTGGTGGTCTTTGTTGTCATGTGTGAGTGGGGTGGGTGGGTGTTTTGGATCAGATTAGCCATATTGATTTGTACGCTGTTGGTGGATCTTTTGTTGTTGTCTTGTTGGGCTGTGTATGTGATAAAGGGGAGCCATACCAGGGTGAAGGTGTCTTTTTCTATATGTCCCTGTGGGTTATTCTCTACAGTGGTACCTCGGGTTAAGTACTTAATTCGTTCCGGAGGTCCGTTCTTAACCTGAAACTGTTCTTAACCTGAAGCACCGCTTTAGCTATTGGGGCCTCCTGCTACCGCCATGCCACCGGAGCACAATTTCTGTTCTTATCCTGAAGCAAAGTTCATAACCTGAAGCACTATTTCTGGGTTAGCGGAGTCTGTAACCTGAAGCGTATGTAACCTGAAGTGTATGTAACCTGAAGCGTATGTAACCCGAGGTACCACTGTACTTTAAAGCTGTGTATGGTTAAGGTCCACACCCAATTACTGATATATTTTAATGTAACACAAGAAGAGCCTGTTGGATCAGGACAATGGTTCATGTAGTCTGGCATCCTTGTTCTCACAGTAGCCAACCTGTGGGAAATAGACAAGCAGGACCTGAGTGCAAGAGCCTTCTCTCATCCTGCGGTTTCCAGCAACTAGTATTCAGAAGCATTGTTGCCTCTGGCCGACCGCGGAGGCAGAACATAGTCACCCTGGCTAGTAGCCATCGATAGCCCTATCCTCCATTTTCAAACAGATGCCAACCACCAATAATGGCTCGAGATCTTAATGAGTGATACAGTGGTACCTCGGATTACAGACGCTTCAGGTTACAGACTCCGCTAACCCAGAAATAGTACCTCGGGTTAAGAACTTTGCTTCAGGATGAGAACAGAAATCGTGCGGCAGCAGTGGGAGGCCCCATTAGCTAAAGTGGTGCTTCAGGTTAAGAACCGTTTCAGGTTAAGAACGGACCTCCGGAACGAATTAAGTTCTCAACCCGAGGTACCACTGTATTCTAAATGCAGCTTCTGAGTTCCTATCCAGGAGAATGGAAAATTGAGGTCTTGCCTATCCAAAAGAAATGAGTTCATGTAGATCGGGGTGGGGAGCTTTCCTAATTAGGCCCGCTGGGCCTCCCATTTGGCCCCACCAACCCACACTACACCCAATGCACTGCATCTAATGGGGCAAGGGATGGTGGAGCTTGGATGAAAAGAGCTTTGCAGGCACCTCTGAACAGCTGTTGAGAAGGGCCTGCAAAACCCCTTGCATAGTGACTCCAAAGCACTGGCTGTCAACTGATTGCATTGTTAAAACCATGTTTATGGAAGACAATCTGACTTGGCTATGAGTGATCGCCAAAGATGAAAGAAGGAGCAGACACCTCTTTTGGCTACCCAGTTTGATGGACAAAAGTGGGTCACCTGTCACCACTCTGACATCAGGTGATGCCTCCACCCACCTGCCAAACTTGGCCTGTGGGGTGTGTGGAGATAAGAATCTGGCCCACCATGGGGTGCCAGGCCCATCACCTGATTTCTCATAATGTGCAATGCTGCCCTGCTAAAGATCAAGCCTCCCCCACACCTTGAGTTTAAAGGGGCTTTCCCTCCCCACAAAGTGCTCATAGGAGCCAAGCAATCATTAATCCTTGGCTCTCACAGCTGAATGTGTGAATGAGCTTCATTGATAATATTGTGGTTGGAGGTGATAGGAGGCAGTGCCAAAGCTCACTGCAAGCCATCAGATGATGGAGAGGCATGCCGCAAGGTGTCTTTAGACCAGGCAACATTGATTATCTCCTGCCAGGCATGTCCAAAGTCTATTTCAGGGGCCTCAACAACTTCAACCCCTTAGCAACACTTCAACCCTAAAAAAAAAAGGTCAACAATTTCAATCCTAAAGGTCAACAATTTTTGTTGGCCCTTTAGTTGGCCCTCACGGCCCTTCACTTCTGGCCCTCTTTGAAAAAGGTTTGGACACCATTGCCTGATGCTAACACAGGGAGGGGAGCAGGATTTGAAAGGACGTGGGTGGCGCTGTGGGTAAAACCTCAGTGCCTAGGACTTGCCGATCGTATGGTCGGCGGTTCGAATCCCCGCGGCAGGGTGAGCTCCCGTCATTCGGTCCCAGCTCCTGCCCACCTAGCAGTTCGAAAGCACGTCAAAGTGCAAGTAGATAAATAGGGACCGCTTTATAGCGGGAAGGTAAACGACATTTCCGTGTGCTGCGCTGGTGCTGGCTTGCCAGCTGCAGCTTCGTCACGCTGGCCATGTGACCCGGAAGTGTCTTCGGACAGTGCCGGCTCCCGGCCTCTTGAGCGAGATGAGCATGCAACCCTAGAGTCGGACACGACTGGCCTGTACGGGCAGGGGTACCTTTACCTTTTTATCAGCAAGAGGGAGTGCTTAGATCCCGCCACCCACATTTCCCCCAATTTTCTCAACCACCCCTCCTAGGAATGTCACCCCCCCCATTTTGACCCCAGCTGGCTTTGAGTATGGAAATGAGCCCAGGTTTTTTGGAAGGAGAGAGGGAGGAGGGGCATTGTTGTTGTGACCCCCTGGACCAGAGCCCGCCAGGCACCCCTGTCCTCCCCCGCCTCCCGTGGTTTGGTCAAACTCATGCTGGTAGCCTCGAGAACACCGTTCTCGAATGTAAAGTGTGTGTGTGTGTAAAGGAGAACTGGTAGGTAGAAGGAAGGGTTCATACACAAAGCAAACATTTGTGTGGATTTATTGTATTCCAGATGATAAGGAAAAAATCCTAGGGTGCAGGGATTTACGGGTCTCTCCAGTCAACAAAAGAAGGCGTCTCCAGCCAAGTTATAGAAGCAAAACAGTGGTCTTTATTTGCTGCAAACACACAAAGAGTAGGAACCCTGTGCGTGGGGTTGCATGAACTTTCAAGACCTCTCCCCGTTACCCGTACTACATTTTTCAACAGCATCATCGGTACATCACAAATATGTCACAAAGTAGGAACGTTTGGCATGTAGAAACATGAGCCCGTCACCCACCAGTCAATAACCCCAGTTCCCAACACCTTTTAACTACCCTCTTCCCCAAAGAACAATAAAAGTATTTACACATACCCCTAGCTGCAAGCCTTTCCTGCGCTCTTCCTTTTAGCATATCAGGATTCAATCCACCATCCCATGGATTTCTGTCTGAGGCATGTGCTGCCCTTGATTGCCTCCTGCCTCCTATTGTGAGGCTAAGTTCACGCCTTATTGGAGGGGCAAGGGGTATGTGACCTTATGTTTAAGGTGTTGTTGAGGCAGGGGGAGCCCTGAATTCCTTTCTTCCAGAGGAGTCATTAGCACTTGGAGCCAAGGAAATCAGTCAAAACGTTGAATTTTGGTGTATTTGTGAAGCTTCCACAGTTTTCTTTTTTAAAACTTATTTTCCTGACTTCCTCACATCTCCCTTTTTTGTATCCCTTTTAAAATTTATTTCAGCAAATTAATTAAATTTAATTATTTAGTTTATCTATTTATCTGTTATAAGTCTGATCTTAACCTTGTTACTAGAACCCCTTCAATTCAAATCAATAGCATCAACATTCAAAAATTTTACAGTGCTTCTGTAAATAAATTTTAAATTTCCTCCAATCTTCTTCCACCAACTCTTCTCCATGGTCTCGGATTCTGCCAGTCATCTCCAGCTTCCACAGTTTTCTATACAGTAGAGTGGTACCTCGGGTTAAGAACTTAATTCGTTCTGGAGGTCCATTCTTAACCTGAAGTACCACTTTAGCTAATGGGCCCTCCCACTGCCACCATGCAATTTCTGTTCTCATCCTGAGGTAAAGTTCTTAACCCAAGGTACTATTTCTGGGTTAGCGGAGTCTGTAACCTGAAGCGTCTGTAACCCGAGGTACCACTGTATTGGATAGTCAGAGGAAACAGTACAATACATGGCATCCGCCGACTGCTACAATTTTATACACTGCTTTTCTGAGTCTCTTTGCTGTTGTCTATGTATGGTGCTTGTGTAAACAGTCCAGAATTGGCCTCCACAGTCACTTATGGACTCACTGTTAAAACTGTGTTTATGGAAGACAATCTTACTCAGCTATGAGTGATCTCCAAAGAAGAAGATTGCCCTGGCCTTAGTTTGAGGCTGTGGTGGGGACTTGGGATTTTTGGGGAGTCGTTTAACAGGCCCCCCATTCCTATTTAACACTGTATTTTGAATATTTAATAAACAGTGCCAAATAAAAAAGAAAGATTGAAACACCTTTGGACCCTCCCCTTCGGATCCAGTGACCTCATACAGTGGTACCTCGGGTTACATACGCTTCAGGTTACAGACGCTTCAGGTTACAGATTCCACTAACCCAGAAATAGTACCTAGGGTTAAGAACTTTGTTTCAGGATGAGAACAGAAATCGCACGGCAGCGGCGCAGGAGCAGCAGGAGGCCCCATTAGCTAAAGTGGTGCTTCAGGTTAAGAACAGTTTCAGGTTAAGAACGGACCTCTGGAACGAATTAAGTACTTAACCTGAGGTACCACTGTATTACTATTAGGCATTATTGGCAAATACATCTGCCAGAATCACCTGTAGTTCTACTGCAAGTTTTTGGACCTAATCTAACAAGGAAGAGACACTACAAATTCACCATTTTATTTAAAAACTTTTATTTAAAAACAGTAGCACTTTTTCTGTGTGATAGAGGGGAACACCAGAAACTGCCTGATTTTGTGATTTAAAGACTGTCTCTGGAACCCAGATTGCAGAGATGTGGCATTTTGCAGACATTTTCAATCATATCCACAACCACAGGGTCTAGAAACTTGCTTCTGTGCCTCTTAGGTTTCCTGGGAATCTAAATATAATACTTCCCTCTTCCTTATGTATGCATGAGAGTGAGCACACACAGTAACTATTATTTGCAGAGGAAATAATCTTTAAACTACTTTATCTTATACATTCCACAAAAAACAGTGTCCATCTCTAACAAAAAAAAAATCCTATACATGCACAAGTATGTTACCTCCATCATATTGAGCTAATTCCCATATATTATTATTATTATTATTATTATTATTATTATTATTATTATTATTATTATTTTATGAATTGCCTTCTACTTGACACTCAAGGCAAATTACATTAGAAACGAAATACCGTATTTTTTGCACTATAAGACTCACTTTTTTCCCTCCTAAAAGGTAAGGGGAAATGTGTGTGCGTCTTATGGAGCGAATACAGGCTGCACAGTTATCCCAGAAGCCAGAACAGCAAAAGGGATTGCTGCTTTCACTGCGCAGCGATCCCTCTTCCTGTTCTAGCTTCTGAGATTCAGAATATTTTTTTTCTTGTTTTCCTCCTCCAAAAACTAGGTGCGTCTTGTGGTCTGGTGCGTCTTATAGAGCGAAAAATACGGTATATAATGAAAAGCAAAAAAAGGGCAACTCAAGATAGGCTGGAAAACAATACAATGCAGACCAAACACTTGCAGAGGAGACATTTCCTTTTTCAAATTCCCGTTCACTCTTGAAGTCTTGGGAGTCTGAGAGAAGCTTAATTTCGCACCTGCTGCTGGATTACAGGCAATGCATTTTTTTCTCCCACCATTCATATTCCCCTCAAGAAATGCTCCCCTGTGCCAGTAGTTAAGAAGGTCTGATTAGGATCTGAATTCTTCCAGAAGCCAGGCTTCCTTGTTATCTCCCCTCTTTTATTCTCCCCACCTTTTCTTTTTTTGCCAAAGGTCTGGCTCCAAAAGATAAGGAAACACAAGTTCCTGACATTTCACTTTACAAATCGCAGGGAGGCAGCGCGCAGCCATAGCGAAGCCCAGAACTCAGGAGCTTCACATCTTTGTGGAAGCAAAGATATAAGAGACCCAGCCGCAGTTTTACAGCAATTCGAAAGACTTGCTGGACAATCCATTTAGTATCTTCTCTTTTGCTCACTCCCCTTCGCTTCCTCACACATCCCACACGCATTCACACAAGTCACATTCAGTTCCTTCTTATAAATATATAGGCATTGCTCTCATATGCCAGCCACAGTTCACTCTCATACATATACAACATTCGCACACAGCCCAGGCGGACAATAATTCACTTGTGTCGCAGATGCTGCTCTGCACTAAATCTTTTTTCACTGGCAGCAAACAGCCTCGTTTGGTCCCGGCTGTAGGCCTTATGGGACGGCAGGTTGTTGTTTTCATTGGACAGCAGTTCCTGAACATTCCATTATGTCACAGCAGCTGAACCAATGACTAGGGAGGGCTCATTTCAGATAACGGAAGCCAAGGCTCTTGCAGCCAACACTGAGGTTTCAAAGGCAGCAATCTGCATTACATCAGTGCACTCCTGCCATCAATTTTACCTGATTTGGGGGATAAATGGACAAAAACCCCACATTTTTCTCTTAAAATCTCAGACTAGGGCTGAAGGGAAATGGGAGTCCAACAAATCTGGATGTTAAAGGAGAAATCTGAGGGCTCCCTTGGACAAAAAGCAAGGACACCAACCAGGAAAATTGGAGCAAAACAGCAGCCAGTAGGCTTGGTCTTTATTGAGACTGTCGCGACAGGACTCCAACTCACTGCAAGATGAAGCAAGATGGACGCCCAGAACAAAAGAGCCCCCAAACCTTTATTAGCTGCTAATCCCCATGTTACACCTCCCCAAACTACATCACTAATACATCATGGTTACATCATGAAAGGGGAGGTCTGGTGGCAGTAATCTGAGCATCCTGGACCCTGCCCCATGGTTCTTCTTGCCCTCCACCAAACACCCATCCAGTGTAACAAAAGAGATATTTACATTCCCCTGTTTCCCAGCCAAGTTAATCACACCCTTTTGTCTTCATCTGGGTTTGTTATTTCTGGAATGGCTACCTGTCTGGCACTCAGGTATCAGGATGCCAGTAATTATCACTCATGTAGAGGGGCTGCTGAGTAGCTGAGCTCACATGTCTATATGAACTTCTGAGGTTTTCCCTGTGAGCCAGTTGTTGTTGTTGTTTAGTCCTCCACTCTTCATGACCCCATGGACCAGAGCACGCCAGGCATTCCTGTCTTCCACTGCCTCCTGCAGTTTGGTCAAACTCATGCTGGTAGCTTCGAGAACACTGTCCAACCATCTCGTCCTCTGTCGTCCCCTTCTCCTTGTGCCCTCCATCTTTCCCAACATCGGGGTCTTTTCCAGGGAGTCTTCTCTTCTCATGAGGTGGCCAAAGTATTGGAGCCTCAGCTTCAGGATCTGTCCTTCAAGTGAGCACTCAGGGCTGATTTCCCTAAGAATGGATAGGTTTGATCTTCTTGCAGTCCACGGGACTCTCAAGAGTCTCTTCCAGCACCATAATTCAAAAGCATCAATTCTTCAGCAATCAGCCTACTTTATGGTCCAGTTCTCAATTCCATACATCACTACTGGGAAAACCATAGCTTTAACTATACGGACCTTTGTTGGCAAGGTGATGTCTCTGCTTTTTAAGATGCTAATTAGGTTTGTCATTGCTTTTCTCCCAAGAATCAGGGGTCTTTTAATTTCGTGACTGCTGTCACCATCTGCAGTGATCATGGAGCCCAAGAAAGTAAAATCTCTCACTGCCTCCATTTCTTCCTCTTCTATTTGCCGGGAGGTGATGGGCCCAGTGGCCATGATCTTCGTTTTTTTGATGTTGAGCTTCAAACCATACATAGATACATTTATCATTTTGTATTGTGCAGCAGAGGCCCTTTGAATAGATCATCAAGAAACTATGATGAAGTGTTTTGTGGGGACAAATCACCAAAGTCACAAAAGTGGTTGTGCTGATTTTGGTAGTGGGTTGCATGTGTATGATATCTGCTGGAGAGGCAACCCCCCCCCCCAACCTTACATAAATTCCTGCAACAGGGAGAACACCACATTGGCTAGGCCTGCCCTGGAGCATTACCCAAGACTTGGGCTGAATTCAGGCAGCCTGGTGGGGGGCATCAAGGATGAAGGCCCTGCATCTTATACAATGGCTTAAGGGGTCCCCACTGCCCTCAGTCTCCCATGATTGATTCATCTCTGTCTGGTTTTGGGCACCAGATTGTTTGAAACACCCCGAGGCATTTCCAAGACAGACACACAGAAATGTTCCCACAAACAACGGTAACCCCTTCCCTGCCTGCCTTGGCCAAGAGCCAAAGGCTGGCGCTGTGGCAGGAATCCTGCTGGAACCATCTGGGAGAGCTCTGGGCCTCTTGTCGAGCTTTGGTGATGCACATTCAAAGTTAGCAGCCTTCCCTGCAACCCCAAGTTGCATTCTAAAAAGCACCAGCTTAAAACAGTGAGCAGCATTAACCCCCGCCCAAAGAAAAACTGGTATGCTTTCAAACTGCTAGAGCACCATACTCCATAGTCGCCTTTGACTGGACTTAACCGTCCAGCTGTGCTTTAAAAGTAAAGTGTAAAGGGACCCCTGGCCATTAGCTCCAGTCGTGGTCGACTCTGGGGTTGCGACGGTCATCTCACTTTATTGGCTGAGGGAGCCGGCGTACAGCTTCCGGTTCATGTGGCCAGCATGACTAAGCCGCTTCTGGCGAACCAGAGCAGCGCATGGAAACGCCGTTTACCTTCCCGCCCGAGCTGTACCTATTTATCTACTTGCACTTTGATGTGCTTTCGAACTGCTAGGTTGGCAGGAGCAGGGACCGAGCAACGGGAGCTCACCCTGTCGCGGGGATTCGAACCACTGACCTTCTGATCGGCAAGTCCTAGGCTCTGTGGTTTAACCCACAGCGCCAGCCACCCGTGTCCCTTCCAGGTGTCCTTTACCTTTGCCTTCTACCATATTTTGCAAATCAGCCGGTATTTACCAAGCGGGCAGTCTCTGCTTCAAAATCTAATTGGTGTCATGAACTCATTCAGGTGACTTTGGGTGAGCTGCTATTCTCTCAGCCTCAGTTTTTCCACCTGCAATATGAGAATAACAATGGCTCACCTGACCTGTTTTTTTGTTAGGATGACTGAGAACAGGCCAGTGAAGATTCTGAAGCACACACACACACACACACACACACACACAGCAAATGTGGATGACTCCGCTGGCAATTTGATTGCTCAAAGCCTCTTAAGTATTTGTGTTTAAGGAATTGTAGCTCCCCCTTCCAAGCAGCCCCCCTCTCCCAAGTTAATGGCCCACTGGATAACTTTTCCTAGTCATGTTTGTGACCTTTCTTTAAATAGAAGCCGTGCTGTCAAGTTGTCAGCAACAGAGATGGCTAAAGCGAAATTACTAAGGGAGAGTAAAATTGACAAAGCGTGAAACGAAATTAACATGCTGTCTGACAAGGTGGCAACCTAAAAATCTGATTACTGTATTCTAAAAGGTGGTTCCTGGCTTTTAAAGGACAACAGCCATCAGGTAAAGCCATTAAACGCATGATCTTTGAGAAGGATGGAGCAGGGTGTGATTACAGCCTCTTCCATAGCTGGGAGCCCACAAACACAATCAATCAAAGTTTCCGCCTTTCATTTCTCATATTTGCACTCCATCTGTCTACCAACGAGCTCGGGGCAGCACATGCTGTATATTCCTCTCTTATTCCCAACTGGAGTACAGTACCCGGTTCTGGGCGCCATATTTTAAGATGGAGGTTGACACATTGCGCTGTTTCCAAAGGTGAGTGACCAGGATGCCGCTAAGGTCTGGAAAGTGGTAACCATGTCTGTGCACACACTCCTAAGAACATAAGAAGAGCACTGCTAGGTTAGGCCCATGGCCCATCTGTTCTCAAAATAGCCAATCAGATGCTCATAAGCATCACAAGACCCCTCTCCCCTCCTGCAGTTTCCAGCAACTGATATTCGGAAGGATCCTGCCTAGCTGTGTCTTGCCATCATAGCTAGTAGTAGCTATTGATAGCCTTGCCCTCTGTTAATTTATCTAGCCCTCTTTTAAAGGCATCCCGGTTGATGGTCATGGCTGTCTCCTGTGGCAGTGAGTTCCATAGTTTAACAATGCGCTCTATGAAGAAGCACTTTCTTTCCTGTGGCTTTCCAAAAGCATCTGGTTGGCAGTGGAGAGAAAGAGAAGAAGAGTTTGGATTTGATATCCCACCTTATCACTACCCTAAGGAGTCTCAAAACGGCTCACAATCTCCTTTCCCTTCCTCCCCCACAACAAACACTCTGTGAGGTGAGTGAGGCTGAGAGACTTCAGAGAAGTGTGACTGGCCCAAGGTCACCCAGCAGCTGCATGTGGAGGAGCGGGGAAGCGAACCTGGTTCCCCAGATTACGAGACTACCGCTCTTAACCACTACACCACACTGGCTCTCAAGAGGAGGCAGGACTAGACGGGCCACTTCCCTTGTCCAACAGGGCTATTCTTATGCTTAGTGATGTCATGCAGAAGAGGGGGCAGGACTGGAGCCAATGGGTGCGCAGATTTTGGCTCAGCGTTAAACTTCCTAATGATACAAGCTGATTGGCAGCGGAACAGATTGGTTTGGGAGGTGGTGGGCTCTCCTTCGCTGGAGGCATTCAGGCAGAGGGGCTAAATGGTCTTCTATCAGGAGTTCAGCCTTTTGTCTTCCTGCAGTGAACAGGCTGGGTTGGAGTAGATGACCGCCGTGGTCCTTTCAGGCAGTAGGACGCTGCCTGATAATTTTGCGCTTGTCGTTTTGAGAGGCATGAGTCACCTTCTCTTGACACGTCTCCAAAGTAACCTACTATAAGAACGTTTTAAAACACGGCAAGCTCTCGCGCATGCAATCAACTAGCAAGCCGTAGGGAGAGGCACTCCATCTGTCTCCCATCTATTTGATGGGAATGCAGTGTGACGGTTTCCTTTTGGACCAAGGTCTTCTGCACAGTATCTGAGATTACTGGCCAGAGGTGATTCCCAGACCCTGCTTTAGTGTTGCTACCCTTGAATTCTGATGCAAATCCACCTGCCTCTCATGACATGGGCCTTTCCACTTTTGGTGGCAGTCAGGATTACGGCGTGGGGACCCTGGAAGTCTTTTGCTTCTCTTTTCCAATATTCCTGGTTTTCCAAAGCAGGGAATATTGCCTCTTGCAGAATGATTTGCGGGCATACGCGCTAAACCCTGTCTGTGGTGCCTACCCCTTTTCCCAAATGATAACACAAGAGACCAGAGTATGGGTTCAAATTGGCCACAACTTTATTGAATTTCAGAAGTGGGAAACTTGGCACAGGCCTTGGCAGGTAACCCTCTCAACCTGCCTGGCTGAGGATATGCAGGCAGTTGAGGCCCAGTGAGAGGGGACTGCAAAGCGCAAACTTACACAGCATGCCCTTCCACTGACCTCGTCCAGGGAGGATCCCCCCCAACTTGATGTTAGACTAAAGGCTACCTTGCCAAGGCCTAAAACCGCCAAAGTTGTGACGGAATTGCTATGGGGAAGGCGAAACCTGCCAATGCAGGGAAAATTCCTTCCTGGTTCTGAATACAGCAACCATCTTACGACCGCAGCAGCGCCCGCTGACCTGGAACGCAAAATATTAGCCTGTAAAGAAGAAATCGGTAAATTGAAGATCGCTGACCTAAGCTGAAATTAAAAGGCAAGAAATATTAATTGAGGGAGGGTGGGTGGGTGATCCCAGAAGGAAGAACAGCCACAGGCTTGAGCCCAGGGGTCAGCCTCTTTTCTTTTGGCCTTAGGCCCACCCCAGGCCGGCTGTCCATTGTCCTCCCTGGCCGAGGGCGGGTCAAAGGCCAGCTCAAGCAGGTGGGTGGCACCTACCCAGGTGAGCCTCGCTTGGTGCCGCAAACCCCGCCCACCTGTGGGGAAGGGAGGGCGGATATTGCTCCTCATTGCTAGGTGATTAGCGGATCTTCTAAAGGAGACCACTTTGATAAGGTCGGGTTTCAATTTATTCCTTATGTTAGGAATAATATAGAGGCGTCTTGTCCCAGACCAGCTCATTTGTCCTGGAAGGAAGAAAAATTAAAAAAAAGGCTTGGGCAACGGGGTCAGCCTCTTTTCTTAGTCCCACCCCCGGCTGGCCCTCCATTGGCCTCCCTGGCTGAGGGTGGGTGAAAGGCCAGCCCAAACAGGTGGGAGTCACCACCCAGGTGAGCCCCACTCGGTGCCGCGAACCCCGCCCTCCAGTGGGGAAGTGAGGGCGGAAATTGTCATTGCAGAGACGTTATACCAGATCTGACAGATGCTCTGTGGAATTTTTCTTTTCTTCCCCTCCTCCACGTCTGATTGAGTCCTGCTGTTATAATAATAATAATAATAATAATAATAATAATAATAATAATAATAATAATAATTTATTTATACCCCACCCATCTGAATGGGTTACCCCAGCCACTCTGGGCGGCTTCCAACAAAACACTAAAATACAATAACCTATTAAACATTACAAGCTTCCCTAAACAGGGCTGCCTTCAGATGTCTTCTAAAAGTTTGGTAGTTATTTTTCTCTTTGACATCTGGTGGGAGGGCGTTCCACAGGGCGGGTGCCACTACCGAGAAGGCCCTCTGCCTGGTTCCCTGTAACTTGTCTCATGTATAGAGTCAGGATGGTGCAGTGGTTAGTTAGATAGCCGGACTAGGACCTGGGAGACGAGGGTTCAAATTCCCCACTCGACCATGAAGCTCACTGGGTAACCTTTGGCCAGTCCCTGCCTCTCAGCCTAACCTACCTTGCAGGGTTGTTGGGGATAAATTGAGGAGGGGGTACACCATGTATACCACCTTGATCTTCTTGGTGGGATATAAATGCAATAAACAAATAAAATGTATTATGTGTTTGAAGGCTGCACAGTTGTTGCAAACCGTTGTTTGTTGTTCTTTCTACGGACTTTTTAAAAAAGATTTTTTTCATAGAATCATAGAATTGGAAGGAACCCCAAGGGTCATCTAGTCCAACCCCCTGCCAAGCAGGACTCTCAAGGAAAGCATCCATGTCAGCTGGATTTCCGAGGTTCTTTCCTTGCAGCTCACCTCTGTGCTCAGGGGTCGCCACCTTTCTTTTCTTTCTTTTTCAATAGCTCTGTTCCTGTGCCATCAACAGCAGCTTGATGCACAAGAATTGGTTTCACAAAGAAACTAATTGCTTTCGCTCCCTCCTTTGAAAAATCATAAGTCTGTTTAGGGACATGGTGGCGCTGTGGTCTAAACCACTGAGCCTAGGGCTTGCTGATCGGAAGGTTGGCAGTTCAAATCCCCACGACGGGGTGAGCTCCCGTTGCTCCTGCCAACCTAGCAGTTTGAAAGCACGCCAAAAAGTGCAAGTAGGTACCACTCTGGCGGGAAGGTAAACGGCGTTTCCGTGCGCTGCTCTGGTTTGCCAGAAGCGGCTTAGTCATGCTGGCCACATGACCTGGAAAAACTGTCTGTGGACAAATCTCGGCTCCCTCGGCCTGTAAAGCGAGATGAGCGGCGCAACCCCAGAGTCGTTCGTGACTGGACTTAACTATCAGGGGTCCTTTACCTTTACCTTTTTAAGGTCTGTTTAAGGTCTCTGGATCAGGCTGCAGTTAAAGATGCAGGAGCAGGGCAAGTGGGAAAGGTGGCAACTCAGCAACCATGACTCCTGCTGCTGCTGTGTGTGCACGCTTAGTGATCCTGCTGTCAGGGACAACCCGAAGTGGTACCTCGGGTTAAGAACTTAATTCATTCTGGAGGTCCGTTCTTAACCTGAAACTGTTCTTAACCTGAGGTACCACTTTAGCTAATGGGGCCTCCCGCTGCCACCGCACGATTTCTGTTCTCATCCTGAGGTAAAGTTTTTAACCTGAGGTACTATTTCAGTGTTAGCGGAGTCTGTAACCTGAAGTGTCTGTAATCTGAGGTACCACTGTATAGGAGGAATTGTTGCCTGGTCTTTCGGATCTCTTGACACTTACAGGTACTCAAGAAAAACATGCAAGTGCTCATTCCCCAAAGCCTGAGGAGGCAGACAGAGTAGCATCTCCCCTTCACACTTTTCATGTTTACTGTGGCAAGCAGGAGTGAAGCATCAGAGTTTATCCAAGTATAGACCTTCTCCCTGAGTCTATTTCTGGCTGCTGTGTAGCGGTTGTGCCCATGCTACTGACGCTACTGCGCTCTAGTGGCTAGACGGCGTAATGGAGGATTATGCACAGCTGTGAGGGTGTTTCATCTTGCTTAAGGACACATGGATGATTCAAGCCCACAGCGTGATGCTATGAGTGCCCTCCTATTGGTATGTGGATTGGCCGCTAACCTGGCAGCACCCTCCCCTTGCTATCATGACACCTTTTACATCATTTCATGTTTCCATAGAGGTAAGACACACTCCTGTTTTCCACTGCCTCCCGCAGTTTGGTCAAAATCAAGTTAGTAATAATATTATAATAATTTATTATTTGTACCCTGCCCATCTGGCTTGGTTTCCCCAGCCACTCTGGGCGGCTTCCAACAAAGATTTAAAATATATTAAAATATCATACATTAAAAACTTCCCTGAACAGGCCTGCCTTCAGATGTTTTCTAAATGTCATGTTTATCTCTTTGACATCTGATGGGAGGGCATTCCACAGGATGGGCCCACTACCGAGAAGGCCCTCTGCCTGGTTCCCTGCAGCTTTGCTTCTCGCAGAATGATGTGGGTGGAGACGCTCCTTCAGGTATACTGGGCCGAGACCATAGCTTCAAGAACACTGTCCAACCATCTCGTCCTCTGTTGTCTCCTTCTCCTTGTGCCCTCCATCTTTCCCAACATCAGGGTCTTTTCCAGAGAGTCTTCTCTTCTCATGAGGTGGCCAAAGTATTGGAGCCTCAGCTTCACGATCTGTCCTTCCTGTGAGCACTCAGAGCTGATTTCCCTCAGAATGGATAAGTGTTGGCTGCTTCCAGCCTGCCTCTCATGTTCTTAGCCAATATTCACAAGGGATTTTGGATGCATGTGTGTGTGTTGTAGCCACACCAATGCCCTTGGTCCTGTGGGCATGGATGTAACTGCTCATAGTGTTGCTACACCTCCATCAGGTTTTCGTTTCCCTATTATTATTATTTCATTTTAAGTTTTTATTTATACTTTTCAGGTTTATACATTTCATTAATTTTGCAATAGTTTTGACATTTCAAAACTTGACTTCCAACTTGACTTTCTGCCGTTCCTTAAATTTGTTTTTTAATATTTTCTGCATATCCAAATTCATTTAATTTGCCCATTTATTCATCAACTTTAAATATATACTCTTATGAAACTGCGGGTTATTACAATAATCCTGCCAATGTTCTTTTTTTGTTTGCAATTTATCTGTAAATATTCAATAAACCATTTCCATTCTTTTATAAAAAGGTTTGTTATCTTGATTTCTTATTCTTGTGGTACGTTTTGCTATTTCTGCATATTCCATAAGTTATTGTATCCATTCTTCCTTTTGCTGGGACTTCTGCTTCTTTCCACTTTTGGGCAAATAGCATTCTTTCTGCTCTAGTAGCACACATAAATAAATTTCTATTCTTTATTCTTATTTCAAGGGTTTCCATCTTGGAACTTTGAAGTGTCAGGCATAGCCCTATTGGCTTTAGCCCAAACGTAGCAGAGTTTTCCTGCACAGCGAAGAAGCTAGTTGCGGCAGTAATGACTAGTCAGCTAGACTCAGAATAACTATTTACAGGATTTATTAAAAAGGAGAAAATAAAACCAGCAGAGTTTCTGCATACAAATAAAAGCAAAATAAATCCTTTCTTTCTCTCTCTCTCAACCATACACAGCACTTCTACTCCTAACACACACCTCACATCAAACTGAGCTAGCAATCCCTAGTTAAGAGTTGAATGCTGGTCGTTAACCAATCAGAGTAAGCAGTTTCTAGGTCAAGCTGACCTGGGCTTTCTGCCAAGAGTAAATTGACACTGCCTTGAGTTAATTGTTTGAAGCCAGAATCTGCAAGTTTCCCATGAGAATCAATTAACAGAAACTGAACATTCCATTCCACTTCCCACCCCCCACCCCCAAAAAAGTCCAGAGCAGCTCACAAAATAAATTCTATAAAATTATTTCAAGCCGACAACCAGGTTTTAAGAGTGTGGTGATTATAGAGTGCCGAGCTAGGACTTGGGTGGCTCCAGGTTCAAATCCCCAGTCAGCCATGAAGTTTGCTGGGTGACTTTGAATCAGTCGTCCTCTCTTAGGCTAGGCTATCTTGCGGGGTTGTTGTGAGGATCCAATGAAGGAGGAGCCAGTGTGGTGTAGTGGTTAAGAGCGGTAGACTCGTAATCTGGTGAACCGGGTTCGCTTCCCCGCTCCTCCACATGCAGCTGACCTTGGGCCAGTCACATTTCTCTGAAGTCTCTCAGCCCCACTCACCTCACAGAGTGTTTGTTGTGGGGGAGGAAGGGAAAGGAGATTGTCAGCCGCTTTGAGACTCCTTAGGGTAGGGATAAAACGGGATATCAAATCCAAACTCTTCTCCTTCTTCTTCCCTGAGGCACCTTGTTTTGTCCACTGTGAGAACAGGATGCTAGACCTGATGGGCCTAACCCAGCAGGCCTATTCTTATGTTATGCTGCCTTTTAAAGACAAGGCAGGCAGACAGTCACAGTTGCTGGGGTGGGGTGCAGCTGCCCTCTCTAAATCAGGGACGTCCAACTCCCAAGAGACTGCGATCTCCTCCCATAATAAAAAACTGGCAGTGAACTACCCATGGGGGGGGGGCAAAGTTGTTGAGCTTTTTTAGGGGAAGTCGCTCAGCAAAGTCAGCAAACAATAAACCACGCAGCGATAAGTCCGTATTCCGTTTATGCAACCGTGCGAAAAGACAAAGCGAGGGGAAGGGCCTGGATCTTCTCCCCCACCCAATCAACTGTTGATCAACTGCTAGCACCTGGGGACTGACCTGTCGATCCCGGTCAACCAGCTGGACATCCGTGCTCTATATCACCCAGATGAAGCTGTGGGGGCAACCGAAGGCAGCATAGAAATACGATGATAATAATGAAATGTAACTTCCTACACTAGTTGATGAGCCTGCATGGTGCAGTGGTTAGAGAGCCAGACTAGGACCTTGGGAGACCAGGGTTCAAATCACCACTCAGCCATGAAGTTCGCTGGGTGACCTTGGGCCAGTCGCTGCCTCTCAGCCTAACCTACCTCACAGGGTTGTTGTGTGGGGATTAAATGAGGAAGAGTAGAACCATATAAACGACCTTGGAGGAAATGGTGGCATATAAACTCAATCAATAAACAACAAACTAATGATCATTCAGTTTTGTTCCCAGTAAGTTTCGAGTATGTGTTTCCTGAATACAGTGGTACCTCAGGTTACATACGCTTCAGGTTACATATGCTTCAGGTTACAGACTCTGCTAACCCAGAAATAGTACCTCAGGTTAAGAACTTTACTTCAGGATGAGAACAGAAATCGTGCTCCGGTGGTGCAGCGGCAGCAGGAGGCCCCATTAGCTAAAGTGGTGCTTCAGATGAAGAACAGTTTCAGGTTAAGAACAGACCTCCGGAACGAATTAAGTATGTAACCAGAGGTACCACTGTATTTTACTTTTGAGGGCGTCTTGCCTGCTTTTGTTTGCTGCCATTTTGTATTATAGTCATTTCTACTATTAGTTTGCCTGAATTATTTTATTTCTTTATTGTTTGGGTAGGGTTGTTCTGCTTCCATTATTTCTTCTTGTTGTTGTTTGGGAGTGTTATGCACATATCTGGAGTTTTTTTGGATGAGGGGTTCCACCCTGTGGAACGTCCTCCCTTCAGATGTCAAGGAAATAAAACCACTATCTAACTTTTAGACAACATCTGAAGGCAACCCTGTTTAAGGAAGTTTTAATGTTTGATGTTTGATTGTGTTTCTAATATTCTGTTGGGAAGTATATAAATAATATATTATTATTATTATTAGGCTGTTGTCTGCCTAGTTGGGGAGTATATAAATAATATATTATTATTATTATTAGGCTGTTGTTTGCCTAGTTGGGGGTATTTGTGTGTGAGGGTATTTTGCCTGCTTTTCATTTGATTGGAGGTGGGGGGGGGCTGCATTTTTAGGGGCTATTTTGTCTGCAGAGACATCACGTTGCCAACAAAGGTCCGTATAGTTAAAGCTATGGTTTTCCCAGTAGTGATGTATGGAAGTGAGAGCTGGACCATAAAGAAGGCTGATCACCGAAGAATTGATGCTTTTGAATTCTGGTGCTGGAGGAGACGCTTGAGAGTCCCATGGACTGCAGGAAGATCAAACCTCTCCATTCTGAAGGAAATCAGCCCTGAGTGCTCACTGGAAGGACAGATCCTGAAGCTGAGGCTCCAAGGCTTTGGCCACCTCATGAGAAGAGAAGACTCCCTGGAAAAGACCCTGATGTTGGGAAAGATGGAGGGCACAAGGAGAAGGGGACAACAGAGGACGAGATGGTTGGACAGTGTTCTCGAAGTTACAAACATGAGCCTGACGAAACTGCGGGAGGCAGTAGAAGACAGGAGTGCCTGGCGTGCTCTGGTCCATGGGGTCACGAAGAGTCGGACACGACTAAACGACTAAACAACAATTTTGTCTGCTTCCTTTCTGTTTGGTTGTGTTCATTCTGCCAACTGCGTAATCGTGGATATTGCCTGCTTTTGGTTCGCTTGTGTTTCTTTCTTTGGCAGTGGGGGCTGTATCTGTATTACCTAACAATTTTTATTGTTAGTTTGGGGTGGTTTCCTCCTGGTTTTTTGGGGGGTGCTGCTGTTTGTTTTGGAGTGTGTGTGTGTGTTTGGTGTTTTACCTGTTTTGGGCTCAACTCTTTTTCTTCTATTGGATTGTCATTATGTGATGCCTCTGAGAGTTTCTTAGGTTTCCAAAGGTGGCCCCAGGCTCCGAAAAGCTTGTTGATGATTGGTCAAACCACTTCATTTTGAGCCAGTGTGCCTCTGCTTCTGACTTTCAGATACAGTGGTACCTCGGGTTACATGCGCTTCAGGTTACAGACTCCACTAACCCAGAAATAGTACCTCGGGTTAAGAACTTTGCTTCAGGATGAGAACAGAAATCGCGCGGTGGCAGCGGTAGTGGGAGGCCCCATTAGCTAAAGTGGTGCTTCAGGTTAAGAACAGTTTCAGGTTAAGAACGGACCTCCAGAATGAATTAAGTTCTTAATCAGAGGTACCACTGTATAGCACACAGACAGAGCGAGAGAATGTGTGCCTTTGCTGCCCTCTGCTGTTATTGTAGCATACAAGTTAAAGGTCCAAGAAATTACTCTGGATGAAAGGCAGGTGGCAGAAGCCTTTGGCTCGCCAAATGTTGTGGGACTCTAACTCCCATCAGCACTAGCAAGCATAGCCAACGATCAGAGTTTATGGGAATTGTAGTTCCCCAAACACAGAGAGCCACAGATTCCCCACAACTGAGAAAAGGGCTGTGATGGCTCCTGCTCTTTCCCCAGGAATGATGTATAGCTCAGTTAGTTAGAGCAGCTCTACATAGCTCCATCATCCTGGACCTGCGATGGATGCTGGCCGGGGCTGATGGGAATTGGAGTCCAATAACATCTGGAGGGGCGTAGATGTCATTAATCCAGTCTGCTAGGTGGTAATAGATGAGAAACCGGGCTGCAGGGCCTCTCC
The DNA here is from genome assembly GCF_964234715.1 of Podarcis melisellensis. NCBI lineage: Eukaryota > Metazoa > Chordata > Lepidosauria > Squamata > Lacertidae > Podarcis > Podarcis melisellensis. The sequence goes on from NC_138529.1 coordinate 105,082,309, forward strand.
TCTTCCCTGTGACACAGCAGGAAATTATTTTCTGCCTGCGGTATTCTACTTTTTATTATGCATTTATTATGTAATTTCATCATGCACATTTGTTTTCGAACTCTGTTGATTTATCTGTATTTTGGTGATTTTATTGTACTTTTGTTTTTCAGAGTCTGCTTTTTATTGCTAGTTTAAATGAATATTTTATACCGTTTAATGGGAAAGCCCTTAGATATCTTAGATTTGAATCTTGCTAAATAAATAAACAAACCCACATGCCCTGTAGTAACCTGAATTCCGATGCAGGATGTGTTAGTAAACTGACCATAACCCTTGGGAGTTATTGTTGTTGTTAATTGAATTTATATACTGGTTTGCAGATCTCAAGGTGATTTAATATGCTTACATTTTAGAAGAGTGCATGAACAGCCCATTGAAATTCTCAGCCCTGTTTGTGAGCTGAGAGATTGGGGGGAATCATAGATTCAGAGAATCAAGAGAATTGTAGAGTGGGAAGGGATCAAAAGGGTCATTTAGTCCAACCCCAACGTGCGGCTTGAACCCACCACCGGAAATTAAGATCCTCATGCTCTGCTGACTGAGCTAGTGTGGCTGATCAATGAATTTTCCCAGCAGGCATAGAAATTAGGCAATATTGTGTGGGCAGTGGGGGTCACCACAAGAAGCAGAAGTAGCACAGGTTATTTCTCTATCCCCCCTCACCTTAAGCTTATGGTTTGGTTTGGGTTTTTGGTTTGGTGCAACTGCAAGGGACAGCATCAGCATCTAAGTGGACAGCTAGACACCATTTCGCATCCTCCTCAATACTTGGACCTGGCAGTGTTTCAGGGCATGCAGAGTGGGGAATGGCATCTACCTACTAAAAAATGGAAAGCAATATTCAGAGAAAATTCTGCCCAGCAGCTTTCTTTTCCCCTGCGTGTGTGAGAGAGAATGAAACATCTCAGAAATTGTATTCGGAAAACAGGGCCTGCCTATAAACAAAAATGTTTTTAGCAGGTGCATAAAAGAGCACAGCGAAGGTGCCTGCCTGGTGTCAAGTGGCAGGGAGTTCCAAAGTGTAGGTGTTGCCACACAAACAACTCTAACAAGTCGAATGTCCTGCTCCCCACCATGGCCAACCAGATGCCTCTAGGAAGCCCCTCTCTACGGGCGATCAAAGTCCCGGCTGAGGATGTTGGGACCGGGGGCAAGATGGCGGAGAGGGAGCAGGAATGAGAGTCCAGATGCCAGGGGTCCGAGGGTCAGGAAACAGGGAGTCACGAAGTCAAGGTCCGAGGATCAGGAAGCAAGAAGCCAAACGCAGCAAGGCAGGAAACGCGTTGCTGTGGCAAAGAGCCGAAGGGAAATGATAACCTTATATCTCTTCCTGACTCTTGCCACCAGATGCAGTGAGTTACCAAGAGGCCTCACCTGTGCGGCCACACCTTGCCTCTCCAGAAGAAACTTAGGAAGGCCCAATCCTGCGAAGCCCTACTGGTCACAGGGCTTGGCTCCTGCATGCACTCCTGACAGCCCCCAAGCTGGGGATCAAAGCTGCAGCCCTCTACCACTGTTCTTCCTGAGCAACTGGTAGACAGTGGCATGAGTGGTATAGTACCTCCGAACATGGAAGTTCCATTTTCACATCATAGCAAAACAGTCATTGATAAGAGTGGTTCCATCCAAAGTTCCATTGCTGCCATTGCTCCAAATAAGAGGATGCTCCCTTTTGAACGCAGCTAAGATTTGCGCGCACGATGCAGGTCACCTGCTGGGCCACAAGTCATGAACTGTCAACCTTTCAATGGGCATGCAAATGTGGGTCAGAATTGCACATCTGATCTGGGTGCAAATACTCCTTTCATGCAGTCTTACTTCCGTGAGAGCAAATGTGGAGTCTACTGGATCAGGCCAGCAACCCATCTAGTCCAGCATCCTGCTCTCACTGTGGTTTACCTGTGGGTTACCAGCATTCAGGATTCGAACACAGGAGCCGCACTATCACCTCGTGCGCTTTCCGGCAACTGATACTGAGAAGCATTCCTGTCTTTGATTGTAGAGGCAGAGCATAGCCATCGGGGCTGGTAGATGTTGACGAGCCTGTCCTTTATGAATTGGTCCAACCCTTTTTTAAATAGGTGGCTGTTATGTACTAACCTGGGATGCGGGTGGCGCTGTGGGTTAAACCACAGAGCCTAGGACCTGATGATCAGAAGGTCGGCGGTTCGAATCCCCACAATGGGGTTAGCTTCCATTGCTCGGTCCCTGCTCCTGCCAACCTAGCAGTTCAAAAGCACATCAAAGTGCAAGTAGATAAATAGGTACCACTCTGGCGGGAAGGTAAACGGCGTTTCCGTGTGCTGCTCTGGTTCGCCAGAAGCGGCTTAGTCATGCTGGCCACATGACCCGGAAGCTGTAGGCCGGCTCCCTCGGCCAATAAAGCGAGATGAGCGCCACAACCCGCGAGTCGGTCACGACTGGACCTAATGGTCAGGGGTCCCTTTACCTTTATGTACTAACCTTGGATCCTAGAACAATAGGCAAGTAGGATCCTAGAATGCAACAACTGATTGGCTTGTAGGAGAAGACCAATCAGACTCCAGGAAGAAGTTAACCAGCCTATTAGGCTGGTAGGATTGTGGAATGCAACAACTGCAGGAAAAGACCAATCAGACTCCAGGAGGGAAGCAGAATCAGCCAATCAGACGGGACTCATTGTGTAAATAATGTATATAAAGGCCTGAGGTTTGGAGGCCAATTCAATCACTGTTTTGCAAACTGCAATAAAGAGCATGAAATCACGACAGGACTCCGAGTATATTTCAGTGGCCATCCAGTGGGAGTGAGTTCCATGGTTTAGTCATGCGCTGTTCTCTCTCTTGAGTGTTCCAATAAGATCTGCATTCCCACCTGTCCCCTGGCATGGACCAATTCTAGAGGCAGAGTTAGACTGGGTTGACGACCTCTTCTTTGTTCTTCCTCTAAAAGTTTCTGAAAGCGTGCACTGCCTATCAGATGATGGGTACTGTGATAATATTGCCCCCCTGCTAAGCTACACCAGCCTGATGGGTAGGAGGTGCAACCGCAGGCCTCATTTTCAGAGGCAAGGGGTGGGGCGAGGGGCACTTGCCAGGCCAGGTCTTGCTCTTCCTTCATAGAATTGTAAAGTTGGGATGGGGTCCCAAGGGTCATCTAGTCCAACCCCCTGCAATGCAGGAACTGCTCTCTTAAGTAAGGGAAGGAATGCATCTCTGAGCCGAGCTGAGCTTCTGTATATTGTGTCGCACAAGCCGGCGACTAGCGAAAGTACTGAAAAAACAGGCACTGGTTTTTGTTTTTTGTTTTTGTTGTTGTTTAGTTGTAGTGTCCGACTCTTCGTGACCCCCTGGACCAGAGCGCGCCAGGCATTCCTCTCTTCCACTGCCTCCCGCAGTTTGGTCAAACTCATGCTGGGAGCTTCGAGAGCCCTGTCCAACCATCTCGTCCTCTGCTGTCCCCTTCTCCTTGTGCCCTCCATCTTTCCCAACATCAGGGTCTTTTCCAGGGAGTCTTCTCTTCTCATGAGGTGGCCAAAGTACTGGAGCCTCAGCTTCACGATCTGTCCTTCCAGTGAGCACTCAGGGTTGATTTCCTTCAGAATGGAGAGGTTTGATCTTCTTGCAGTCCATGGGACTCTCAAGAGTCTCCTCCAGCACCAGAATTCAAAAGCATCACTTCCTCAAATCAAACCTATCCTGTGTTCTCGCAATGATACCTAATGACCACACGAGGGGAGCAGATGCAAGGAATATTTTTTTTAAAAGCAGCTATTAACAGGAACGTCCAGTAGGAGGCAGCCGCGCTTTTCTCCTCCTGCATCGCTATTCCACGTGCTCTCCTCGCCTTTTAATTTCCAGACTGTGCTCAATAACAAGCGATGCGTCTGCGTCACGGTTGCTTCTCCTCTCACCTCTCTTATTGTTTCAGGGAATAGAATGTCTTTAGGAACAATGACGTGATTGGGGATTCAGAGGTCCTGATCGTGGCCGTGGAGAGTTAGCCCCTGCCTGCATTCTCCTCCCAGCTCATTCATTGTGTGGGGCCCATCTCGCCTCTCCCCCTACTTTTCCCTCCGTGCTCTGTCAATAGATGATCATATAAATAGCCACTGTCTGTGCAGGGAGAAGTGTCTGGGTAGCCTTGGCTCAGAATTAGCGAAGTGTGTGTACATGAGAGAGAGCAGATTGCATTGAAAAGGTGGCTGCATCATGTGTCCTACTTAGCGGAGGGCGGGCCTCTCTTTGAAGGAGCCCTTTTTCTGGAAATTGGTCCACTTTATAAAGCTAAAGACCTCCGCAGTTGGAGCTGACAGTGCTTCTATTTGCTGGAAGCTGCAGGAGGAGAGAGTGCTGTTGTGCTCTGGTCCTTGTTGGCAGATTTGCCACAAGGCCATTGCGAGAACAGGATGCCGGACAAGAAGGGACATTGGCCTGATCTAGTTTTTTATGTTCTTATGTTTTTGTATACAGTGGTACCTCAGGTTACACTGGGACGCAGGTGGCACTGTGGGTTAAACCACAGAGCCTAGGACTTGCCGATCGGAAGGTCGGCGGTTCGAATCCCCACGACGGGGTGAGCTCCCGTTGCTCGGTCCCTGCTCCTGCCAAGCTAGCAGTTCGAAAGCATGTCAAAGTGCAAGTAGATAAATAGGTACCACTCTGGTGGGAAGGTAAACAGTGTTTCCGTGCACTGCTCTGGTTCGCCAGAAGTGGCTTAGTCATGCTGGCCAAATGACCCGGAAGCTGCACGCCGGCTCCCTCGGCCAATAAAGCAAGATGAGTGCCGCAACCCCAGAGTCGGCCACGACTGGACCTAATGGTCAGGGGTCCCTTTACCTTTACCTCAGGTTAAGAAATTAATTCGTTCTGGAGCTCTGCTCTTAACCTGAAACTATTCAGGTAAGGGAATAGTAATTAGTAATTAATTAGTAATTAGTTAATTAATAGTAATTAACCTGAAACTATTCAGGTAAGGGAAGTAATAGTGCCACTGTATTCTGCTCTGGTCAGACCTCAGCTGGATTACTGTGTCCAGTTCTGGGCAGCACAGTTCAAGAAGGACTCTGACAAACTGGAACGTGTCCAGAGGGCGGCAACCAAAATGGTCAAAGGCCTGGAAACGATGCCTTATGAGGAACGGCTAAGGGAGCTGGGCATGTTTAGCCTGGAGAAGAGGAGGTTAAGGGGTGATATGATAGCCATGTTCAAATATATAAAAGGATGTCACATAGAGGAGAGAGAAAGGTTGTTTTCTGCTGCTCCAGAGAAGCGGACACGGAGCAATGGATCCAAACTACAAGAAAGAAGATTCCACCTAAACATTAGGAAGAACTTCCTGACAGTAAGAGCTGTTCGACAGTGGAATTTGCTGCCAAGGAGGGTGGTGGAGTCTCCTTCTTTGGAGGTCTTTAAGCAGAGGCTTGACAACCATATGTCAGGAGTGCTTTGATGGTGTTTCCTGCTTGGCAGGGGGTTGGACTCGATGGCCCTTGTGGTCTCTTCCAACTCTATGATTCTATGATTCTGTTCTTAACCTGAAGCACCACTTTAGCAAATGGGGCCTCCTGCTGCCACCGGAGCACAATTTCTGTTCTCATCCTGAAGCAAAGTTCTTAACCCGATGTAATATTTCTGGGTTAGCGGAGTCTATAACCTGAAGCATCTGTAACCCGAGGTACCACTGTAATCTGAAGAAGGGAGAGCAGGAGGGGTCCTGAGGTTGCCCATCAATGGTGAGAGCCGAGGCAGCGGGCAGACCAGGCACACATGCCACCTGCTCGCCGTCTTCCCCCACTATTGTGGCAGATATGTTACCTTCCAGCTTAAAAGGTAGCAGTCCTATTTAGCTTTGCACCTACAAATGCAAATTTCAGGCAAATCTGTATTCTCGCTTTTAGCCACACATTTATTTTATTTTTTTCCCCTTGGCAGCAGCACATAAGTGGCCAGCTGGTCACCTTATTACAAAACCATCTACGCAAGAGATGGGAAAGTAACCATTTCGCAGAAGAACATGGGTGTGGAGATCTGGAAAGCCAAGTGCGTGGTGGCGGGGTGTGTGTGTGGAGGTCATGCGTGTTGAAGTGTAAAATGAATTGATTTTAGAATGCATTTCAATTAATTGATTGTGATTTTATGTAAACTGTGTTACTTTTATTGTTGTTAGCCGCTCTGAGCCCGGCATCAGCTGGGGAGGGCGGGATATAAATAAAAAATATTATTATTATTATTATTATTATTATTATTATTATTATTATTATTATTATTAAAAATCACCGGTGGAGAAAGGGCTAATCACCCTCCTCACTGCTTTTCTGCCAGAATTCTGCCCCCGTCCTCTTGTGATCTAAAGGTACGAAGAAGACTTGTTCGAGAACAAGAGGGCTTTCACATACAACAAAATCAAGAGGGAAAATGAGCGGTTGAAGAATTTGAGATTCCTGCATTGCAGGTGGTTATACTACATCACCCTCGAGGGTTACTTCCAACTCTACCATAATATGATTCTACAGAAACTGTGGCCCTCTAAATACTGTTGAACTACCAGCTCCCACCAGCCCCAGCCTGCATGGTCAGTGGTCAAGAATGATGGGAGTTGTAGTCCGCCAACATCTGGAGGGCCACAGCTTCCCCTGCCTTGGCAGAAAGCACTCCTTTGTTTGAAAATATATGTTTTTAGTCTGTCTCCCTTCCCACTTTGTTAAAGAATAATTCATTTTTCCTACGTGTATGAATGCAGATTTGGACAAGCACATGTGAACAAGTGGCGAAAGGTGCGAAAGGTGGTGGATACTGTGCAGACTCCATAGATATGGGAGTAGAATTCCTTTTCCTTCCCGTTGCAGCCCCTTCCACCCTCCAGCTACCCCAAGCTGCTTCTGAGAGTCAGACAACCCTCTAGGTTTGTGTGGGTTGCAGGGCTGGGGGAATGCAGTTGGAGGAGAAAATTGACAGGAATTGGAGACCTGCCGTGGGGTGGGTGGGGGAAGGCTTTCTACTTGCACCACCCAATTTATCATCATCATCATCATCATCATTAATCACCTGCCCAATTCCTTAATCTTTAATTCCAGGATGGGTCACAACAATAAAAACACAATGTTGAAAACACAGAAATAAGGTGGACCGTCAAAAGGTATCTCTCTGGTGTCAAATGCCAGGGTAACAGTGGCATAGCGTGGGTTGTCAGCACCCGGGGCAAGTAATTTGTGCCCCCTAACCCGTGGATTTGCGCCCCCTAACCCTAAACCCCAGATGTTGCGCCCGGTGCGGCCGGCCCCCCTGCACCCCCCACGCTACGCCACTGCAGGGTAAAGAGGTTATTCTTCAGCATCTGCCCAGGAACGGTTTAATGGAGGGAAAATGTGGGGAAAGAGTTCCACAACTCAGTTGCTGCCACAGAGAATGCCCTCTCCTGGGTCGCCTGTGCCTCTGAGGGTGGCAAAACAACCGAGAGGGCTCATTTTAGCACCCAAGAAGGTCTATGGGAAAGGAGGTGCTTTTTCAGGTATTTGCGGACTGAGTTGTTTAGGGCTTTAAACGTCAATGCGAGCATCTTGAAGTGGGCCCAGAGATGAACTGGCAACCAGTCACATGCGCTGGTTTCTGCCCAACTTTTTTGGGGGGGGCCTGGCATGAGCATGTGATGTCATGCGGCGGGAGGAGACCATTCCCTTCCAGCCGTCCCGCTGCGAAGACCATCACCTCTGCTCCAACATAAATCAGCGACCCGGGCAGATAGAACTGCTCACACAGAATAGGTGTGAGGCTTGTGGAAGCATACTACAACTACAGATTTATTAATCATAAATCAGGACAAAGAAAGATGAGAGAACAGCTAAAAGCAAAAGCTATACACACAACGGAAGTTCCCAGCATACTGTGCTGGAATGTAAACAGACCTGTGACACGTAACAATCCCATGTCTGTTCCTTAAGGTGAATGGAAATGTCAACAGGCTCCACAAGGCCTTTCGCAGCCACAGGCAGGCCTAGAGGGGCCCAATGTAGCTGCAGGAAATCCTGCCAGGGCTCACGGCATGCTGTGGAATATTGAGGGGGGCTGGTCGCCTCATTGAAAATTGGTGGCCCTGCAACCAAGGCAGCTGCTTTGAAAATGGGGTAATATGGAATCTCAATGGAACCCCAGCCAGTAAGGTAGCTGCTGTGTTTGGGGCCGATTGGAGTTTCTGAGCCGTCTTCAAGGGCAGCCCCACGTAGAGCGCATTGCAATAACCTAGTCTAGAAGTCACCAGAGCATGGAGTACAGCGGCCAAGTCATCTCTGTTCTAAAGCAAGCTGTAGCTGGCAAACCAGCCATATCTGGAAAGCTACCTATGCATGTGTGGTAATATTTTTGAGGAATTGGGCACTGCTTTTCGCTGAATACGGATAAAAGGGGGGGGAACCACTTCACAATGTTGTCCAGATGGTACAGTACCCCATACATATTGCAATATCGCAAGTGGGAACAACATTTTCAAGGGGCTGTAAGTACAGAAGCACACACAAAAGAGATTTGTTTCATTTATTATGTAGATGGTCGACTAACAAAGAAACACTGCTGGGAAATAAATAATGAAAATTGAAAAGATTCTTAGATTTATTAATATGCACTTAAGATGGTGCTTATGTTCTTACAGGGAAAGAACTGGCCTCTTTTATGATAACAGCTGTCAGGATTGTGTGTGCCAGATAGTGGTTATTTTTTTATTTATTTAAAAAAAAACCCTAGTTATTAAGGAATAGATAAATAAAGCACAAGACAATGTCCTTAAGGCAAAATTAAATCATGATATGAGCAGGAGGGGAGGGGAGTTAAATCGATGGGTTTAATCAGATCTCTCCTGTTGTTGTGCACTATGGAATCAAGATGTTGTGAAATTAAAATGAAAGGAAATGGAAAATAGTATTTAAAGTTTAAATTAAAAGAAAAGGATTACCTTCTTACTGTTTCTTGTTAGGAAAACACATCATATGCATGGAGTATGCTGTTGAGCCATGTATTCAGCTACCAGAAGGTCAGAGCTTTCAGGAAGATGGCAACTTGGAAAATGTGGGATATTGCTGAGATTACAAACAGGGTCGCTTGTATTTTGTTATGCTACAATCTCACTGTACAAATGCAGAATTTGGTATCGGACACAGCACTTTGACCTCCAGAGAATTTACACTTAGAAAACAGGAGCATAGGATAGAAAGCTGCGATATACTAAACCATATCTTTGGCCCATCTGGGCTCAGTATTGTCCAGGGTTTCAGACAGGGGTCTGTCTCAGCCCTACCTGGAATTGAACCGGCAATCTTCTGCCTGCAGAGCAGATGCTCTACTCCTGAGCTATGGCCTTGCCCCTTAAGGTTGTGGAAATAGATGAGCACATCTGTGATATGTCCCAATGCCCAGTCCCCACTGCCATCAGTCAACATGATCACCATGCCGGGAAGCATCCCTGTAAAAAGCGGTTGCTGGGGAGAACTGACAACCCCAGCTAGATGGATGAATGTTCTGACTTCAAATGGATGTTCCAATGAATGCCCTTCCACATTCAGTGAATGTGTGAGGGAGAAGCAGGATTGCACCTAGAAGCCCCCTAGAAGCAGAATACCTGCTCTGAGTGGCCACATGTCCAGCACTGGAGCAGTACAGGAAATATATATATATATACAGTGGTACCTTGGTTGTCGAACTTAATCCATTCTGGGAGTCCGTTCAATTCCCAGAACAGTTCGAAAACCAAGGCACGGCTTCCGATTGGCTGCAGGAGCTTCCTGTATCCGGCTTCCAAAAAATGTTCACAAACTGGAACACTCACTTCCAGGTTTGCGGCATCTGGGAGCCAAAATGCCTGAGTACCAAGGCATTCCATAACCAAGGTACGACTGTATGACGTATGGGCCTTCTTTGGTGACCAGACAGAGAATAAAGTCATGAAAAATTGGTCAATTTACGCAAATGTGTACCGTTCCTAAGGTCACATTCCTCTCTTCTTGTCCTCAGATGCCGCTTCTCCTGGTGCTGAGCTTGCTGGCGCTGATGACACCACTACCTGGCGACGGGGCGCTTCACCTGAACACCTCCGAAGGTAAGAACCTCTGTTCCCCTTCCCGGCTTCCCCACATCTGCTCAAGGAGCTGCAATTCTGGCTCGCTGAATTCCCTGTGGGGTGCATATGAATGAACAGCTGAAGTCTGGTTCTTTCCAGACACTTCTCCCAGTTTGCATCACACATTAAACGTCTGCTCAAACAACCGTTTCTCGTTGTGTTCCTGTGTCTTTGACATTGTTAGCGTTTCTTATTATTTATTCAGCAGTTAAAATATTGCCGAGAAGCCTGCAGCCGAAGGATATCGAGCGACTGGGCCCAAGTGCCTGTGTTGAACTTACCTCAGATCCCTCTTCGCTTTGACCTTTTCCTCAAGCCTTCTTTGTTTTCAACCCACCCTTTCCTCCAAGGACTCCTCCTGGTGTGAGGACCTCCCTGGGCAAGTGCATCTTCTCCACCTTGCTTCTAGTACACCCTCAATCAGCAGACTTATCACTGCCACCACCACATCAGGTTGCAAACCACCACATTCTGAGAGGGGCTCACGTGAGCGCCGTCTATTTTGACATTCCCACAATGCCCACAGAGTTGCATTGCTCTGAGGCACTGTGGGAATGTCAAAATGGTGGGTTTCTGCCTGCCTGTGGCTGCCCCTCTGTAAATTTGAACTGAATGGTTGGGGCAGTAGCAGGTGGCTGGGCCCAGCTTAGATGCTGGACCCCCAGAACTCAATAAACACACAAGACGTAACCGGCTGTACTTTTGAATAAATAAGGTATACTATTCATTGTATCAAATTGTAGATTTCAATGGAAGTCTCATAAAGTTCAACAAAAAAAAGCAGAAGACCCAGTGGATCAGTTCATTCTCTAGTCAGTTCATGCAGAAGGTCCATACATGTATAAGTGTCTGTGAAAGGATTCTGTGGAACTGTAACAACCCTTCATGTGAATTATTGGACTCTGTGAACGGGTGAAATAGACACTTATACATGTATGGACCTTATGCATGAACTGACTAGAGAATGAACTGAGTATGTTTCACGTAACCATAGGTTTTTGTTGTTGTTTTGGACCCGCAGAACTGCCTGACCATGTTGTGTATGCCCACTGGCCCTCCTCCTCTCAAATTCCTGCCTCTCGGTCCATTGTCTGCTCTCTGTGTATCCATTGTATCCCCCGCCCCACAGTTTCCCTGCCTTTCTGGGACCTCTTTCTGGTCCTTAGTCTGCCCCTGTCCAAAGCTGTGTGGTTTAACGCCAGCCAAAGCGACAACTCTCCCTTCCCTCAGAGAACCTGAGTTGCGAACATCCTAACTGCTTTGTTCCCTGAGCAGCTGGAATGTTCATGAAGGTTTCAGGCCCTCACGCCAGTCGTTGTCACAGTCATCCTTTGCCCTGCTTTACAGTTACTTAAACTATTATTTATTATTTTACTTTTATTTATTTGATTTGTATACCCTTATCCGTAGACCTCAGGGCACTTCACAACCTGAAATCAGAAACAGGCTACAGGAAACATCTTGGTAACTATTTACAGTAAATAGAGGATAGTCCCCTGAGGTAAAATGGAGGACTGGCCTCTGTAAAGTAGGACACAGGGCCACCCTCGCCACTTGTTGCCTCTGTTAGTTGTCATGAGCTGTGGCGTATTTGGCCTGGGGTTGTCGCTTGATTATATTTTGGCTGGTGTTTTTGTGCTGTTTCCTCATTTCAGCATGTGATGCTTTTATGATGGAAAGAGGGATCTTTGTTTGTGGTAAAAACCTGATGTGGAACATTCTTTTAGCCAGCATAAAAGAATATTTATGAGGACTGAGCTGTAAGCAAATGCATCCAGCGTTGCAGCTGTTACTGTAGGGGTTGCTTCTTCTTGTTTGCCAAAGTTGTCGCAAATAAGTTTTTGAGCTATTTTTAATGGAATTCGCCAAAATCTACACTACTGGCATGGGCTGCCATACTTCCAGATTTTCACGGACATTTAAGCGATTTCCGTCTGGACATTGCTTACTATGTCCTGGAAATTCAGGAGGTAGGGCAGTTCTACTCGCCACCCACTCCTGAGACGGTATCAAGAAGAATGATGGATGTGCATTATAGGACCAGGGAGAGTCCTGGGTTCAAATCCTCTCTCTCTCTCTCATGAACTTCACCACTGCCAACCTAGCAGTTTGAAAGCACACCAGTGCAGGTAGATTAATAGGTACCGCTGCAGCAGGAAGGTAAATGGTGTTTCCGTGCGCTCTGGTTTCTGTCATGGTGTCCTGTTGTGCCAGAAGCGGTTTAGTCCTGCTGGCCACATGACCCGGAAGCTGTCTGTGGACAAACGCCGGCTCCCTCAGCCTGAAAAACGAGATGAGCACCGCAACCCCATAGTCGCCTTTGACTGGACTTAACCGTCCAGGGGTCCTTAACCTTTACCTAGTAAAATGTGGTAACTACTCTGAGCACCTTTAGGGAAGGATAAGGTAAAATTGTAATCAACATGGGAGTTTCTGGCACAAGGGGGGGCAGTTCTGCTCTCCTCAAGAAAAATATATCCATAGAGAAAACAGAGCTAAGGATAAAACACTCAAAAGGGGAGTTACAAACATGCCAAAAGTTATTTAATATTTATGGTTGCCATATTTCAAAAAGTGAAAATCCGGACACAAAAGTTGTTTAGTTTTGCCCAAAGCTGTTGAATGTTTAATATTTCATAAGAAAGCATGCTATGGCTGGCATTTTTTAAGGGGTGTGTGTGTGTGTGTGAGAGAGAGAGAGAGAGAGAGAGAGAGAGAGAGAGAGAGAGAGAGAGAGATTTTCACCTTTCCCTCTGCTATTGGTTTTTCTAAAAAAAAAAAAAGGTGTGCTTTCTAGTGATGCATTTAGCATCATGTCTAGTGTGGCCCTTACAGTAAAACAGTATGGATTCTGTGGCTGAATAATTATTTTAAAATGTTCTTTATTGGGAAGTTGGCTCTGCAGACTGGCTCTTTTATGAGGGAGGAAGTCTCCAACAGCACATCCATCAGCTAGTCAGGAAAGTACTGGCTGTGTGTACATTTAAGGATGTGCCAATTCCCCCCCCCCCCTTCCTGGCTTAGCTGGTTGCCAAAGATAGGAATCTGTTTTTCACCTGCTCTGGCATCTTTTTGTTGTTGCAATCCTCTTCCGGGGCTTTTCAAGTTCCTCTGCTTTCTCTCCCTTGTTTAGTTGAAAGCATGACCAAGTACAGTGGTACCTCGGGTTGCGAACTTAATTCGTTCTGGAGGTCCGTTCTTAACCCAAAACCATTCTTAACCTGAGATGCGCTTTCGCTAATGGGGTCTCCTGCTGCCACCGCGCCACCGGTACGCGATTTCCATTCTCATCCTGAGGTAAAGTTCTCAACCTGAGGTACAGTGGTACCTCGGGTTACATACGCTTCAGGTTTCAGACTCCACTAACCCAGAAATAGTGCTTCAGGGTAAGAACTTTGCTTCAGGATGAGAACAGAAATTGTGCTCCGGCGGCACGGCAGCAGCAGGAGGCCCCATTAGCTAAAGTGGTGCTTCAGGTTAAGAACAGTTTCAGGTTAAGTATGGACCTCCGGAATGAATTAAGTACTTAACCCGAGGTACCACTGTATATACAAATACTGTAGATCAAGGAGAAGGCTTGGTGGAAACTTTCCTCCTGATAGGCTAGATTTTCACATGCAGGGAGGTACCACTGTACTGATTCCAGGTTAACGGAGTTTGTAACCTGAAGTGTTTGTAACCCAAAGCGTTTGTAACCCGAGGTACCACTGTAAACATAAATTAAACTGTTTGGGGAAGGAAAAACACCCATTCAGATAGAGTGGAACCCCTACTCCCCACCCCACCCCCAATAGCTGAGTTTTGCTAGATATTCCAGTATATATCCAGCTGTAACTGTAATCCAGCTGCATGTCTCTGGCACCCGTCTGTTTCGGGAGCAGTGCGCTTTTTGGGATGTGGTCAAGCTCTTGGAAGGTTTCAGCGCCTGCTGTGACTGTAGAGACCGTACACAAATCTGGAGTGGAGTCCCAAAGGCGGTTGGATGGTATCTTGTATCCCTCCTGCAGGCTGGTGCTGCCTGCTACTTGCATACATACCGTATTTTTCCATGTATAACATGAGGGTTTTTTTTTAGTATAAAAAATGCTAAAAATTGGGGGTCGTCTTATACACAGATAGTGCAGAGGTGGGACGGGCGATTAGTGGCTGCTGTGAGCTGGAGATTTTCAGCAGCGTTTGGGTGGGTGATTGGTGGCTGTGGCAAGGTCTGCTGGCGATTGGCTGCTGCGGCAATTGGGCAGGCGATTTTTGGCTGGTGGCGAGCAGGCAGATGTTTGGTGGTTTCATCAATGCGTGTGATGGGCAGCAGCAGGCAGGCAGGCGAGTGATTGTTGTTCCCCCCCCCAAAAAAAGCTTAACCACTCTGGGCATTGTCCCCCTATTTCCTCAATTTGGAATCCCCCAAAATAGGGGTCGTCTTATACACGGGGGGCGTGTTATACACAGAAAAATACTGCACATTTGTAGCACATATCTTCCCCCAAGAAATCCTGAGAATTGTAGTTTTTCCAGAGCTACCATTCCAAGTTCCTGTCACAAACTACAGTTCCCAAGATTCTTTAAATGAATGCTGTACACACAGCCTTAAATTAAGCTTTTCCGGATGGGGGAACGAGTCCTGATCACATATCTGCATATGAATTTCTTTATCTTAAAAGCCTGTTATTTCAGAGTTGGGAAAATTCATCAGATTGGAGTTTATTTTTAGCACTGATAATCAATGGATGTCCCCCCCCCCTAAATGTCTGAGACGCATGAAGTCACAGCTTGGCAAGCCATACTTTAATTAAACAGGAACACTTAAAATGCTTAGAATATTGTTGCAAATGCCCAGCGCCTGTCCTTCTTTCTGCCAAGCCGTGGCGAGAGCACATGGAATCTCAGGGTCTGTGTCCCTTTTGAGAATAGAAGACACGGCAGAGACTGTCATGCTTTAAGAACTAGGGTTTGTTCACCTATTTACACCCTTGGTCTGCTTGGAGGGGGTCCAGATCGTACAGCATGGCCCAGAGCAGTGCAGGCAGTCCTTCCTTCCACCTCACCAAGATGGAACGCCCCTTTCTTCTTCCCAGAAGCCTCTCCCCCAGAGCAGTTACCCTGGCAACCTTCCAAATCTCCAGCCTCTGGTCACACCTGGGACACTGAGCTGTTGCAAACCGTGGATGGCACTCTACTGTAATATTAACAGCTCTCCTCTTCCCTCAGCCAGCCAGACTGGTATGTCCAGGAATCCCCTTGCAGCTTATATTCTCCCTTCACATCACAAAGAACCCCAAATCCTAGTATTTATTAATTTCTCGGGTTTTAGGGGGGGTCCCTCCCTACTTCTATAACAATATCATTGGGGTTGTGGGTTTTGTCCACACCGGAGCATGATGTCTTCCGCCATCCAAGTGTTATCTTATTTAAGCCCCATAATAACTTGGTGCTGTGGAATATTGAAAGATTGAGAGGAAATAAACCTGGCAACTGGACAGTGTGGAGGTGGGGGGAATAAGAGTTGCTGGAACATTGCAGACAGAGAAATGTAAATATAGAAAGGTTAGAAAGGGTCGTCTCATTACCGTTTTTTGGATAGGTCATTTCCTGCTTCCTGCTGAGCAGCTCTTTTCTAAACATCCCCAGGGACAGAGCAAGAGAGCTGGCCATAGACATTAATGGAGAAATGAAACACTGTGCTGCAGCTGGGATTGGGTACATTTCTGTCTGTGTACACACAGGCACACGCAGAAAAAAGAGCTGAATAGAAGGACAGGAAAACCATCCAAAACAGGCTAATGAGGACTGAGCATGCTCAGTGGACATGGAATTCTGTTTGATGGTTGAGGGGGAACTTAAGAAACCTAGAAATTGTTGTATGGGGCAAGGGGGGAGAGAGTTTTGCAGGGAAAGGAAGCTAAGGAGTATCCAACTAGTTTTGTATACAGTTTTACAGTCTTCTCCTCCTTCTTCTCCGATCACTTGTAAGATTGTCTTCCATGAGCAGGGTCTTAACAGTGAGTCCACAAGTGAGTTGAGAATACAGTGGTACCTCAGGTTACATACGCTTCAGGTTATAGACTCCACTAACCCAGAAATAGTACCTCGGGTTAAGAACTTTGCTTCAGGATGAGAACAGAAATCGTGCAGCAGCGCGGCGGCAGCAGGAGGCCCCATTAGCTAAAGTGGTGCTTCAGGTTAAGAACAGTTTCAGATTAAGAACAGACCTCCGTAACGAATTAAGTTCTTAAACCAAGGTACTACTGTAGTTGCTTTGGAAGACGATAATCAGGCATCCGAACAACATGACCAGTCCAACAAAGTTGATGCTGAAGAATCATTGCTTCGACGGTGGTGATCTTGGCTTATTCCAGTACACTGGCATTAGTTTTCCCGCCTTCCCAAGAAATGTGTAAAAAAATTAGGAGACACCGTTGATGGAATATTTCGAGGAGTTGGAGATGCCGTTTATAAGTGGTTCATGTTTCGCAAGCATACAGTAAAGTTGGTAGTACAATAAAAAATACAGTAAAAATACAGTAAAGCTGGTAGTACAATACAAAAGCTGGTAGTACATGGGACGAGGGTGGCACAGTGAGTTAAACCACAGAGCCTAGGACTTGCCGATCAGAAGGTCGGCGGTTCGAATCCCCGCAACAGGGTGAGCTCCCGTTCCTCGGTCCCTGCTCCTGCCAACCTAGCAGTTCGAAAGCACGTCAAAGTGCAAGTAGATAAATAGGTACCGCTCTGGCGGGAAGGTAAACGGCGTTTCCATGTTCTGCTCTGGTTCGCCAGAAGTGGCTTAGTCATGCTGGCCACATGACCCGGAAGCTGTACGCCGGCTCCCTCGGCCAATAAAGCGAGATGAGCGCCGCAACCCCAGAGTCGGCCACAACTGGACCTAATGGTCAGGGGTCCCTTTACCTTTACTTACAATAGCTGCAATAGGGGACAATGACCCCTCAGCTGCTATGGTTCCTTGCTCTTGATTTCAAGGCGGGTGGGAAAGGCAGGTTTGTGCTTCTTCTGGAAAGATCCCCCAGCAAAAAGGGGTCCATGGTGGGGATGCTTGTCCTTCTGAATGACAGGTATGTCACTGGTATTACAAATGAAAATCAGCATCCAAACCATTCACCTTGACTTTAAGCAGGAGCAAATTCAAGGACTCTGCTTCCCTGGAGACCACTGCCCTAGTACGTGTCATCGGAGAGCTTTGAAATGTGAGGGTGCAGCCCAGCCCTGGCTCTTTTCATTTTCCCTGTGACTTAGAATTCAGTGGCCGCTCTCTCGCTCTCTCCTCAAATCCCAGTCGGAGGCCTATTTAGAATACTGATAGCTGAGCTGACCCATATAAGGGCCAGAACTCTGTCTGAAACGCTGGCTTTTTTCAGAGGGAAAGGCAGGAAGATCTGATAGCAAAGGGAGGTGATTACCTCTGTGCTTTGTTATCTGGCAGAGCTCCTGTGATGTTTCAGCACTCGCACAGAAAGCGAAAATTCAACAGGTGACGCTGTTCCCCTGTCAGGTCACCTGTTGGATTCCTGACTGTCAGGTTGCTGTAGAATCAGCAGATGGCCAGAATTAAAGAAACAAATGGTCCGGCCTGTTCTTCCGCTTTTATCAGAGTTAAAACTTAAACTGATGCGGATCAAAGGAATTGAAACAGGAGCCTGCACAAGAGCTGGCAGCCTTATGGGAATCACAGCAGAGTAAGGGCTGGCAAAATTTTGCCTTCAAAGGGGAGCCATGTCTAAGAACCTTAAGAAAGCAGGAGAAGGGCAGGCGTTGAAGTAAAGGCCAATTGAAAAAAGACAGTCACGGAACTGAGAAATTGCACAAAACAAATGAAATACCGTGAAAATCCCTTTAACATCTTTAACATCAGCAGTAACATCCAGACCAAGGGACGCGGGTGGCACTTTGAGTTAAACCACAGAGCCTAGGACTTGCCAATCAGAATGTCGGCGGTTCGAATCCCCGTGACGGGGTGAACTCCTGTTGCTCGGTCCCTGCTCCTGCCAACCTAGCAGTTCGAAAGCATGTCAAAGTGCAGGTAGATAAATAGGTACCACTCCGGCGGGAAGGTAAACGGCGTTTCCGTGCGCTGTTCTGGTTCGCCAGAAGTGGCTTCGTCATGCTGGCCACATGACCCAGAAGCTGTACACCGGCTCCCTCGGCCAATAAAGTGAGATGAGCGCCGCAACCCCAGAGTCGGCCACGACTGGACCTAATGGTCAGGGGTCCCTTTACCTTTAACATCCAGACCATGGGAGCGTCTCAGCCCTGTTCTTGAGTTTGTTGAAAATCTAGAACAGCTTATCTTGTATTCCTTTCTTTGAATTTGTGCCATTTAGGTATTTAAACCTTTTTTGTAAAAGCAGCACTAGAATTTTCACAGCTGAGTCCTCAACCCTTTATTCCTGTGCTTTGCTTTCTTCAAGTTGGGCTTTGTTTAAAACTTGTCATTTAGGTTTTCAAACCTCTTTTGTAAATTAAGTATTACAAACTGTACTTTTGAGTCCTCAATCCTTTATTACTGCACTTTGCTTTACCTAGGTTGAGCTAGGATTAGAATACTTCAGAATTTGGGGGGGGGGGGTTCTACCCTCTCTTTTTTTGAATTTTGGTCATTTAAAGTTTATGATTTTTCTATTTCCTTCTGAGGAAACGGAATAGTTCAGTGAAACGAGGTTTGTAGCCAGCATCCCGTTAAGGCTTTGTTCTATCTTAGGTTTTTCTATTTTTTTCCTTAAGCTTTTTGATTTTTTTAATTATTTACCATATTTTTCGCTCTATAAGACGCACCAGACCATAAGACGCACCTAGTTTTTGGAGGAGGAAAACAAGAAAAAAAAATTTCTGAATCTCAGAAGCTAGAACAGCAAGAGGGATCGCTGCGCAGTGAAAGCAGCAATCCCTCTTGCTGTCCTGGCTTCTGGGATAGCTGCGCAGCCTGCATTCGCTCCATAACACACACACAAATTTCCCCTTACTTTTTAGGAGGGGAAAAGTGAGTCTTATAGAGCAAAAAATACGGTAGTTTATTTCCATAAGATAATATTTCTAGCCGATTAATTCTCGTTTCAGGCATTTTCACAATATTTCATTTGTTTTGTGCAATTGAAGTAGAGGCAGCAGAAACGTACATACTAGGGCTTTGCACCTATTCCAGCTGAATGCCAGATCCTGAGCTGAATCGGGCCAGCTGAGGTTGACCCAGGATTTGTCTGCAACCCAAGATTTGGCCAGAGTTGATTGAGGAGTGATCTGGAGCTGTCAAAGGAGGGGAGGCAGCCCAGCAGAGAGGAGCAGCAGCATGCAGGCTGCCTGTGTGTGTGTCTCTTCTTCCCTCCCAAATGTATATTTCATTAGGTTTTTGAGCCCCAGTTAAAAGATTATGCAAGGCTCTAGATTTGGTTTGCGGCTGCTCCGAAGTGCTGAGTAAGGCTCTGAATTAGATTGGGGGGTGGGTGGGCATGCACCGCTGTCATGGACTGGCTGGATGCAGAAAAAAATGTGGTGGGAGGCACCAGCTAGGGAACCTCTGGGGGGAGGCACCAGCTAGGGAACCTCTGGGGGAGAAGGCTCAGAGCCAGGGGACTGGTGGTGGGACTACGATGGGTGGCCAGAGGGTAAAGAGGGAGCAGAATGGGAGGAGGAGGAGGCATCGGAAGCTGAAGGGGCAACAGGGTTTAGTGAGCAGGAAAAAGTTGGGGCAGAGAGCAGTCCAGAAGTAGAGGCAGAAGCAGAGGCTGGAGAGGAGAAGGGTCATGTGATGGCCTGGGAATCGGATTCGGATGCTGAACCTGAGGAATCCCAGCCTGCACAGGATTCCCCGCCTCCAGAACCAGCTGAGCTGGGCTGGGGCATGAGCCCGAAGGGTCCTCACCTGTGCTGGATCCATAGGTGCAGGCACCAGCTGAGTCTGCTCTGGCTCCTGAGGGGATGTAGGACCCATTGCCTGCAGGTGCTCCACCCTCAGCCCCGTCAGAGGAAGGTGAGGTTGCCTCTGGGTCCGGTAACCCTCCAGCCGCTCCTGAGCTGCAGAGGCTCAGGGCAGAGAGGCGGAGAGAACTAAGTTCCCACAGGAGGAGTGCTTGCCTCCAGGCCAGGAGAGGCGAGTCACCTGAGGATCAGGGCGTCCCTATGCCTTGGGGAAGATAAAAGCCAGCCAGCCCCAGTCCCAAGTTGCGGGAGCAACATCATTGGTTGTCAGTTCCAGCCTGATCCCTGGCCTGCTTCCCTGCCGGAGCTCCTGACCTCACCTGATGCCCTGCCCTGCACCCAGCTTCAACTTCTACGGACTGCCTTCATTTTGCACCATCGACCTCGGACTGGACTCGGACCTCACCTCTCGGTTAGCCCCCGGGACCAGCACAGGTCAAGAGGTTGCTGAAGAATCCAGGGAGTCTCCCCCTCCTGCTGCGACCATCTCCCTTCTCCCCTGGTCTCCCAGAACGCACAGAGAAATGAAGAGGGTGGAGCAAAGAGAGACTAAGAGAAGGAGTCTTTGGCTGCTGGGAAAGGAACCAGGAGAGGAGTCTTAGAGAGCGCAAGTGCCTCATTGGGGCAAGACCGACTGGGAAGGGTGGCTGAGACCGCTAAGACTGAGCTGTTCCATTTATTTGAACAAAGAGCTCGCTTTCCTGACTTCGGGTGATTTACTGTATTGTTTCATTGCTGACTTCAGCTCCTGACAACAGCCCTAGTTCGCATAGAACTGCCTGCTCCCATAGGAACCTAGGATGCTGCCTTCTACTGATGAGTCAGACCACTGGTCCAGCTACTTTAGCTCAGAATTGCTTGCACTGACTGGCAGGGGCTCTGCGGGGATTCAGGCAGGGAGTCCCTCCCAGGAGATGCTGGAGATTGAATCTGGTGTTGCTGCACCACTGAGCCATGGCACACCCCTGTCCTAATATCCACGGAGACCTTTCCCCAGGTGCTCCCTCAGTCTGAAGTGCAGACGGTGGCTATGAGGAAGGAGGACTTTTTAGCAGTGCTACCTGCCCCACTTGTGGAACAGTTTCCCTAGAGCCTGGCACCGACGTTGTAATCAACGCAAGGCAAATACGTCCTTGTTCTCCCGAGCTTTTTAATGCCTTCTGACATTTTAAGAACACCTTTTGAAGATAATTTTAGCACCGTGGAAAGACTGGGTTGAATATTAGCGCCCTCGGTCTTAACAGAAGTTTCTTGAGGTTTTTTCCTTTAAAAAACCACACCCTTAATGAAGTTGTTCAGCACGTTCAATCGATGAGGCTCTTGGATTATGGTCGTTGCTGCCTATCTCCCTAGGTTGGGATGTGGGATTTCTATATTGAATTTTCTTGCGGTGTTGTTATACCATGCTTTAAATTCTCTTTGAAAACTAATGGCTGTATGTTGCCTGGACAACATAATGTTATCCGAGTGGCATGGCTCCACTGCCTGTGGCAATATATGCCTCTGAATGCCCGTGACTGGGAATGTGCTCAGGTTCGGCTTGCAGACTTCCCATGAGTACCTAGTCAGCCACTGCAAGAACAGGATCCTAGACTAGATGGGCCACTGGCCTGATCCAGCACTCCCCTCTTACGTTCCTATGGCCATGTGTCCTAATTTAGAGAAGACTGTCCTTGATCTGAAGGGCCATCGCTGGTCCGAGTCCAGTTTCCTTGTTGCTTATTTGGCATCTGTCTGTCTCGAGAGACAATGGAGTGTTCCTCCAGGGGTGATGTCAAACGGCTGCATGAGCAGCGCTGAAGTGACCTGCCTGGGACGCAAGCCTGGGCAGTGGGGATGGAGGTCCTGGGCCACCCAGACAACAGGGTGGGACTCGAACCAATGGATTCAAGTTACAAGGAAGGAGATTCCAACTAAACATGAGGAAGAACTTTCTGACAGTTTTTAAAAAGAGAAGATCAGTATTGCAAAGCCCCATCTAAACAATATAGCTGTGCTGTGTCCCATTGGTGAAGTGGTGGTCACAGTTGTCCTTCTTCTCATAGGAAATGCTCTGTGAGGGCGAGGGGACAAAATATGGTGGAGTCAAGGAGGGTCAGTTGGGGTGGCAGCGGAGTGAGAAATTTCCATCTGAGGAATGTTGAAGGGAATGTAGGGCCTGCTGCCCCAAAAGGGTGGCCCCTCGCAAAGGCTGTTGTGTTGCGTCTCAGGGGCGTGGGGAACCACCAGAAGTGTCCCCTCAGTGGGTCTCAGGGATGGAGAATGGAGCACAAGGGATCAGGTGGTTCTCAAGGTACTGTGAGCCCAAGCTGTTTAGCGCTCTGTGCATTATTGTGGGTTAAACCACAGAGCCTAGGGCTTGCCCATCAGAAGGTCGGCAGTTCAAATCCCCGCGCTGGGGTGAGCTCCCATTGCTTGGTCCCTGCTCCTGCCAACCTAGCAGTTCGAAAGTCAAAGTGCAAGTAGATAAATAGGTACCATTCTGGCGGGAAGGTAAATGGCATTTCCGTACACTGCTCTGGTTTGCCAAAAGCGGCTTAGTCATTCTGGCCACATGACCCAGAAGATGTACACCAGCTCTCTCGGCCAGTAAAGCAAGATGAGCGCCGCAATCCCAGAGTCATCTGGGACTGGACCTAATGGTCAGGGGTCCCTTTACCTTACCTTGAACCTGGCCCAGGAGGAAAAGACCACTCAGTGCAGCGCTCTCTGCATCAGAGTAACACATTTGCAGCAATCTGCTCCTGCAAGCAGGTCCTTCCACTGCTACGTCAAATCAGCCTCTCTCTTCATCTGCAGCTTTCTTAAGGTGATCAGCAGAGCTTGCAAGTGCCCAGAACTGGCTGGATGCTGATCATCCAGTTCAGTCCATATGGTTCCTTTATTTTTCTATTAAAGATGAGCCGAAGAAAGGAGAGGGGGGGGGAGAGAGATTGTGGTTTGTTGATACGCAGGTTGAAAGCGGAGCTGGGACTAAGCTGGCGTTACACCCCTGATTTATTCTTCTCCCTCAATCCAAAGCACCAGTTTGTTTGTTCTTTAATCATACTGAGAGATTGGATTTGATAAGGTCATATGTTCGCCTCAGACTCCACATGGTAGCAATTTAAGGTTTGGTTCAGGAGGCCAGATGGAGTCAAAAGCTTTTCAGAACTCAATGGAGCAAGCAACAATAGCCGAAATCTGTGCTTCCTCTTTTGCATTCCCTCCCCCCCCCCACCTTTTGGGTATGTGGGGATAAATGCCTTTAATGAATACGAAAATGTGGTTGGTGGTTTGCTCCTTCTTTGTCTGGAAACGAAACCCACTTGAATGCCTGTTAATTACACGGCAATTTTCTCTGTTGAGGAGACTGCTGAGCGGTTTGCCTTCATTACAGGCTAACATAATTATCAGATGCTGGGGACAAACAGTAGGGGACAGCCATCTCCATCATACCCTATTTTTGAACTTCCCAGGGGCTTTTGGCTGCCCACTGCTGGGTACTAAGTGCTAAGACTACATGGGCCTGTCATCTGATCCAGCGCAGCAGTTCTTAAGTTCCTAATGTTGCAACTTTGGGAGACTGGTGTATTTTACTCTGCTAAATTTCTAGGTTACGCCAACTCCAGGGCTTCCAATAGGACCAAAGCTGCTCAGTTAAAAAAGAAAAGTTTACGCGGCGCATCGTTAAACTGTGGAACTCACTGCCACAGGAACCAATGGTGGCTACCACCTTGGATGGCTTTAAAAGCAGATTGGACAAATTCTTAGAAGAAAGGCAGGATAAGGACAATAATAAATTCAGCTCTGTACTCTTGCTCAGAGTAAACCCCTTGTCCATTCCTTGTAATAGGCCTGCTAATCTGAATGCTGCCTAATAACAAGAATAAATATTCTTTATATACTGCCTGAAAACTGCTAGGCCCTGGGTCTGAACATTTAGGAGATTCATAGGGCAGAGACATTCCAGGGCCCAAAAATGCTTCACTGGGAATTTGCTACCCCCTGTTAAAGTGGCTCACACCACAGGGCAGTTGCCCACAGATCCTGGCAGATCTAAGTAGGGGTCAGCAAGGTTTACCTTGCCTGGGCCGGTTCACTTCAGCGGAGATCCCTCCATGGGCTGGATCGCGTGCACTCATGCAATTACCGGTATCTGTGTCTGTGCAGGTGCGATTTCCGGTGTCGGTGCAGATGCCATTTCTGGCATCTGCGCATGCACAGACACTATTTCCGGTGCCGTGGAAGTGAGTCACCACGTTGCGCCAGTTTAGCGCAGCGCAAGGGTATTCGCCGAGTGGGTGGCTCGGTTCGGGGGCCCATGGGCCTTAGGTTGCCGACCCCTAATCTAGAGAGATTCCCCATTGGCACTGTATTTTCAAGGCAGCATCATACCACTTTAAACAGTCATGGCCAGGGGTCAGCAAACTTTTTCAGCAGGGGGCCAGTCCACTGTCCCTCAGACGTTGTGGTGGGCCAGACTATATTTTGAAGGGGAAAAAATGAACAAATTCCTATGTCCCACAAATAACCCAGAGATGCATTTTACATAAAAGCACACATTCTACTCATGTAAAAACACGCTGATTCCCAGACCATCCGCGGGCCAGATTTAAAAGGTGATTGGGCCAGATCTGGCCACTGGGCCTTAGTTTGCCTACCCATGGTCATGGCTGTTTAAAGTGGTATGTATCCTGGGAACTGCCGTTTGTTAAGGGTGCTGAGAGTTCATAAGAGACCCCTGTGCTGCAACGGTCAATCCCTCCTCCCAGGGAACTCTGGGAATTGTGTTCCTTCCAGTTGACCCAGTTACCTTTGTTGGTGCCTGCTCTTTCCCCCTGTTTCGTTTGAATGGCCTTGGGAGTGTCCTATTCCCATTGCTTCTCCTAGCCATTTTATGCCCCTTTCTAAGGTCCGACAGAGGATGTGGTGGCGCTGTGGGTTAAACCAAAGAGCCTAGGGCTTGCCGATCAGAAGGTCGGCGGTTCGAATCCCTGTGACGGGGTGAGCTCCCATTGCTCGGTCCCTGCTCCTACCAACCTAGCAATTCGAAAGCACATCCAAGTGCAAGTAGATAAATAGGTACCTCTCCGTCGGGAAGGTAAACGGCGTTTCTGTGAGCTGCTCTGGTTCGCCAGAAGCGGCTTAGTCATGCTGGCCACATGACTAGGAAGCTGTACGCCAGCTCCCTCGGCCAATGAAGCAAGATGAGCGCCGCAACCCCAGAGTCGGCCATGACTGGGCCTAATGGTCAGGGGTCCCTTTACCTTTAAGGTCCGACAGAGCACAGTTCCTACTTGGAGCAAGAGCTGAAACCTGAAGTGGTATCTCAGGAACACCATCTCCACTAGCTGCAGCCAGCCAGCCAGCCCCTTTGCCTTCCGGGACAAACTCACAGGTACGGAAGAGCAACATTTTCATCTCCTAAAATGATGCTGCTGTTAGAGGCACAGCTATCAGGGCCAGTTGTAAAGTTGGCAGCCTCTTGAAGAAGAAAGAAAATCCATACATAAATGCAGCTACATTGTGAGCATCGGAATAAATCTCCCTGTGAGGTATTGATGGTAATCAGTAACTCATTGTTTCCCCCCAATCATTCCTTGGCCTTCCCATAATGTGGAAGAAAGTCAGTTCTCCCAAAAGGTGTTTTTCTCGACTACATGGTTACAGTAATTGCTCGATTTGCATGCACAGCTCAGGTTTTCTCCTGCACTGATCCCACCTGTTTCTTCCCTTTTGGCTCAGCTCAGCCAAGGCACAAAACCAAACCGGTGGAGCATCATTCCTTAGCAACCTTCCAAGAAAGGCCTCCTTCCTGTTTTTCTTAAATAAATTATATATATATATATATATATATATATATATATATATATATATATGCTGAAGGCTTTTGCAATGGTCTTTTCCCTTGGCTTCGTGGCGGAGCGGTATATTACAATTATATGAGCTGTGCCGGTAGAATGATGTTCTGTCATGTTGCTGTTGTTGTTGCTGCTTGTTTGTAAGCCGCTTTGGGATTCGTTGAATGGAACGCTGCATAGAAATGCAATCAGTCAAGTGAAAGGGGATGACACGGGACGCCTCTAGACTGTCACTGTTTTCTGCAAGAGGGATATGAGCGCTCGCCCGCCCGGTTTGCGCATTTGAAGTGGATCCGAGGGTTCTGTTGCCCCAGAGTAACAAATCCAATCCTTTCTCCCTTCATGTTTTTAAAGCTGCGGCAGACTCTTTGTGGTTTGGGCAGTGACAGGGGAAGAGCATTAAAAAGCGTGGGATGAATGAATGATTAACGGAAAGACGGTTTAAACGCCCCGCAAGCAAATCAGGACGTATGCTTATTGTCGCTTAAGCGCCCTATAAACAAACTGGAATAAATGCCGAATAAAGACTCGGTATAAACCAACCTCCCTGTAAGCTTGGTGCAGGCAAACCCAGAGAACATGAATCAGGAGATTCATGCATGCACGAACCGACACATCATCTCTCCGCAGTTCACGCATTCTGTCACGCTGAATACCTGGAACATTCTTTGCCCCACTCTGTTCATTAACTTGCATTGTTCCAATCATTCCACATAGAACCACAGCATTGTTGAGTTGTATGGACCCCCAGGGGTAATCTATTCCAACCCCCCTGGAAGGCAGGAATCAAAACCAAAGAAACCCTGGCAGATTGCCGTCCAACCTCTGTTTAAAAACCCCCAAGGAAGGAGAGTCCATCACCTTCCAAGGCAGTCGGTTCCACTGTCAGAACCAGTGGCGTAGCGTGGGGAGTGCAGGGGGGGCCGGCCGCACCGGGCACAACATCTGGGGGTTAGGGTTAGGGGGCGCAAATCCATGGGTTAGGGGGTGCAAATTACTTGCCTTGTCCCGGGTGCTGACAACCCACGCTACGCCACTGGTCAGAACGACGCTTGCTGTTAAAAAGTCCTTCCTAATATTCAGTCAGAATATCCTTTCCTGTAACTTGAATCCATTGGATTGGGTCCTACCCATAGCTGTCAACTTTTCCCTTTTATTGTGAGGAATCCTGTTTGGAATAAGGGAATTTCCCTTTAAAAAAGGGAAACGTTGACAGCTATGGTCCTACCCCACCGGAGCAGCCAAAAACAAGCTTGCTCCACCGTCCATTTGACAGCCCTTCAGCTATTTGAAGATGGCCATAATATCACCTCTCAGTCTTCTCCAAGGCAAACATACTCAGCTCCCTCCACCGTTCCTCATAAGGCTTGCTTTCCAGAACCTTGCTCATCTTGGTCGCCCTCCTCTGTACACATTCCAGCTTGTCAAGATCCTCCTTAATCTGTGGCGCCCAGAACTGGGCACAGTGATTGCTGCTGAGCCATTGTCAATCTGCCTGCCAAGACCTCAGCGACCATGCTTCAGCCATTTTTGCAGAAAACAACTCCCATTCTCTCTCTCAAGTAGATAGATCAGCTCAACAGAAGCTGCTTTTAGGTACCTGGGACTTGAGTTACTAAACCTTGTCCAGTAACACAGGTCCCATTGGCATAAGAAAATAGGCCCAGGGCCTCCTCCAGAATCTTAAAGAAACAGCCTCCCATGCAAGGGACCCTGAGGATCATCTACTCAAACCCCTTGGAGTGCAGGAATATGCACCTCTCCCATACCAGGGATTGAACCTTGAAGCTTGGCATTGTCACCACAGTGCTCTAACCAGCTGAGCTATGTCCCATCCAGCTCTGCAGTTCTACGATTCCATTCTTTGTTCTCATTTCTTCCTAACTAGAACCTACCTGGGGGGGGGGGGTTATAATTAGCCTTTCTTGTACATGTGATTGGCTTCTGCCAAGGGAGAAGAAATGGCCAGTGCTTCCCAATGAGAAGGCTTAAAGAGGAATTTGTATTCACACACCATTTTTTTAAGACATCATGAGAGCAGGTATCTCCAGGGGGTCCCCACGCCTAGCTGGATGATTCACCAGCCATATCAGCCTAAAATCCCTCAGAAGCCATCTCCATAGATCGGCTTCTTCTATTTTAATTTATCGCCTCACTATCTTAATAAGGGTATCTGCAGACAGTTTATATTTTCCGGACAGGATTTTAGCAGCTCTCGGAACTTTAGGTTTTCATAATCAAAGCGGATTCAAGTGATCTGCCTGCCGAGCACAACAAATCCACTTTAAAACACACAAGCACACAATTTGGTGCATCTGTGGGGGTGGGGTTCTTGAATATTGATTGTTGCTTCTTGTATGAATGTGTGAAAACAATTAAATATTGGGGGCGGGGGACCAGATATTATGTGGTTTGGAAAGTGATGGGGAAATGAAGTGAGAAATGTAGGGTGAACGGACTATTGACGGTTGGTTAGAGCATGGTGCTGGTAACGCTGAGGTTGCAGGTTCGATCCCTGTGTGGGGCAGCTGCATATTCCTGCATTCCAGGGGGTTGGACTAGATGATCCTTGGGGCCCCTTCCACCGCTACAATTCTATGATTTTATTTTTAAACTTTAAAAAGAATTACAAACATCAAATTCAAAATCCATATTCATTTTGTAACATAAGCTTATCACATAGTTGACTAGATTAAAATATACCTAATTGCTATAGAGTTCCCCTTTGCTATATATAAGGTAAAGGTAAAGGGACCCCTGACCATTAGGTCCAGTCGAGGCCGACTCTGGGGTTGTGGCGCTCATCTCGCTTTATTGGCCGAGGGAGCCGACGTACAGCTTCTGGGTCATGTGGCCAGCATGACTAAGCCGCTTCTGGCGAACCAGAACAGTGCACGGAAACGCCGTTTACCTTCCCCCTGGAGTGGTACCTATTTATGTACTTGCACTGGCGTGCTTTCGAACTGCTAGGTTGGCAGGAGCTGGGACCGAACAACGGGAGCTCACCCCGTCGCGGGGATTCGAACCGCCAACCTTCTGATTGGCAAGCCCTAGGCTCTGTGGTTTAACCCACAGCGCCACCCGCATCCCATTTTGCTATATATAAATTTCTAATATAATATTTCTAATTACGTTGCATTTATATATCTACAATTCTATGATTATATGGCATGTAAACACCCTGTAAACTAATCAGAAGAGAAGCTCAGCAATTGCCAAATATAGCCTAACCAACCCATAAGCTCTCTGCATGCAGATCAGGAGGAATGCTGAGTAAAGGGGTCATTCGGCAGAACCTTAAATTAGCTTTATTAAATTAAGAGCACCACCTTTGTGTCTGGTGATTAATCACAGCTCTGTTTTATTCCTATCTGATAACAATACCATTAAAATAAAATAAAATACAAAGCCTTTCATGATGAGCCTTCCTGGTTGCCTGCTCTTCCCTCGCCACCCCTGCAGTTCCTTGTCAGCCTGTGGCCTCTTTGTCTTTCTTGCAGAGTTATGCATCTTCAAACCCTCCTGGACAAGCACTGTGCAGAGTCGGTGTTAGGGAACTCAAAGCAGACCATGTCAAATTCTCCCCTTTGTTCTCACTTCAACCGTGTGCAGTGTAAGGAAAGCCAGAGCACACTTTTTATTCCTGAATCAACATCGGAGGCACCGTTTTTCCTCCTTCTTTTGAAAAAAGGGTTGCTTTTAACCTAAAGGAAGAGCAACCCTCGTTTTTCTCCACGAGGCACCATGGAATGCAGAACTTCCATGTTCAGACATAGTCAATGCTCATTGACTACCAATTTGCTGGGGAGCCAGATATGCCCAGAAGCACCTGACTGGTCTCTACTGGAAGCAGGAGGCTATGCTGCTAACTTTCTGTTCTGACCCAGCAGGTATCCTCTTACATTGTGTAAAGATTTTTTTTATCCCGTTCTTCGATTTTTCTTTTTTAAAAAAGGTTCCCAAGAGTTGCTTATTTTGGAGCCTAAAAAGAGGTTCCCGAGGTGGCTTACAAGTCAATAAAAACAACGCAGTTCCTGCCCACCGTGCTTGCAATCTACAAAGGCACGACATCAGAGGAAAATTGAATTGGGAGGGAGGAGGAAATAAGAAAAACCACATACCTGTTCTTTCCTTACGCGTCTTCCTAATGGCCAGCTGAGATGGAAACAGCTCTCTCTTTTGAGTGGGTGCCTCAACTTGGAAGAGGTAAGGCCAAGAGTGGTGACTAATGCAAAGAACGAACAGGCAATTTCCTTTATGGGCAGGTAATCGCGCTGCATCTTTGCATCAGAATTACTCACTGTCAGATGAGGTCACTCGCTTTGAGTAGGGGCTACGGTCTTGCAGGGAGCCTTGATTTAGTTACCTGCGGCATGTGAGCAGGCAAATGGCTGCTTCTTGCTGAACGAGAGCAATTGTGCCATTGAGGTCACCCAGGTTACAGACTGAGAGACCTGGGGGGGACCATGGAGGTCATCCAGTCTGACCCCCTCACTCAACGCAAGATCAACATTGCCAGATGATGCAATTACAGCACACGCAAGAGATGGCCACCGTCCTTCTGCTGAAATACCTGCCACAGAGGAGGACCCACTTCCTCCCAAGTCAGCCTGTCCCATGGTCAAGCAGGCCCAACCATGGGCGTAGAAAGGATTTATATTAGGGGGATGGCCGGGGCAGAACCTCGTTTGCTATGTATTTTTTATTGATTTTTATTAGTGGGGGGGCAGCTGCCCCTCCCTGCTACAGCCACGTTGGGAAGTTTCTCTTTGCATTTAGCTGAAATGCAATTTAGTTTCTAGCCCTGCCCTCTGGGGCAACAGAGAACAGCTCTGCTCCATCTTCTTCTGTAATGACAGCCCTTCAGATATTTGAAGGTAAGGTAAAGGTAAAGGGACCCCTGACCATTAGGTTCAGTCATGGCCGACTATGGGGTTGCGGCGCTCATCTCGCTCTATAGGCCGAGGGAGCCGGCGTACAGCTTCCGGGTCATGTGGCCAGCATGACTAAGCCGCTTCTGGCGAAACCAGAGCAGCGCACGGAAACGCCGTTGACCTTCCCGCCGGAGCGGTACCTATTTATCTACTTGCACTTTGACGTGCTTTCGAACTGCTAGGTTGGCAGGAGCAACTGGAGCTCACCCTGTCGCGGGGATTTGAACCGCCGACCTTCTGGTCAGCAAGCCTTAGACTCTGTGGTTTAGGCCACAGCACCACCCGCTGCTAATTAAACAGTCATGGCTTTCCCCACAGCCTCCTGGGAGCTGCAATTTGTTAAGGGTGCTGAGAGCCGTCCCTCCCCAATTCCCCTCGTAGAGCTACAATTCCCAGAATTCCCTGGAAAGTAGAACTAACCATTAAACTTCTCTGTGAGGGTCTCCTAGCAACTCTCAACAGCTTTTACAAATTGTCAAGGAAGCCACGACTGTTCGAAGTCCCATAATGTCGCTTTCATTGTAAAGTGCCTCCCCTTAATCTCTCATCCAAGCTAAACATACCCAGCTCTTTCAAACATTCCTCTAGTGTGAGCCAGGTTGGGACATCCCTAAGTAGGTGATTTGAATCCAGGTCTCCTGGTCTGAATTTTCCATCTTCTCGATGGACTATATGGAATTGGTGGAAATGACTGGCAGAATCCGAGACCAGGGAGAAGAGCTGGTGGAAAAAGATTGGAAGAAATTTAAAGACTATCTGCAGAAATACTGTAAAATTAATGAATGTTAAAATGATGTTGGATTGAAAATAAGTGGCATTAGCAACAAAGTTAATAAGAATATGCAAAAATGGATTGATAATATATGAAAATATATAATATTATGTTAAGATTTAAAGTTAAGATAAATGAAAGAGGGTAAGGATTTGCTGATTTGATTATGTAAATGGGAATACAAAAAGGGGAGGTGTGAGGAGGTCAACGAAACAAGCAAATGAGTTCAAAGATACGTAAAAATGGATTTCTTTTTAATTTTTCTTTTTATCTTGTAATCTTTATTTCTTAATTTTTGTATTTTTCTTTTTCTTAGTTTTTCCTTCTTATATGCTTTTTTAATTTTCACTCTGTAAACCTTTGTTTTTTGTAAAATCTCAATAAATATTTTTTTTAAAAAAACGAATTTTCCATCTTCTCAGCTACCCCACACTAATCCTCTGGTCTCGTGACCTACCCGCTTTCTCCCTTTCCCTAGAAATGCAGTGCTAATGCACTCCCTGTTGCCTCTCCCTTCTTCTGCCTGGAGCATATAGAATAATTTGTTATATTTAGGGGCGTATGCAGATGGCCATTTACGAAGTAGCAACTTGTGGGCATCAATCCATACGGGGAGCCACCATCTGCCTGGAGCACCCGCCCATGCGTTGATCTGAGGAGAGCTGTACCGGCTCCTCTGCTTCCCTAGATTCTCTAATTGGTTGCGGAAATGCGATAAAAACCCTCTCCAGGTGGGCCGGCAGTATGGCTGATCAGCACCCCAGGTGGCTGCCTGCTCACTGAGGAATAGTTATCAACTTGGGAAATGGCTCTCTGTATTCCCTCTGTGCTGATGCAGTTTGCTTAACCTTTAGAGCATGGAGAGGCAAACTAAGGCCCGGGGGCCGGATCCGGCCCCCACGCCTTCTAAATCCGGCCCATGGACGGTCCAGGAATCAGCATGTTTTTACATGAGTAGAATGTGTGCTTTTATTTAAAATGCATCTCTGGGTTATTTGTTGGGCATAGAAATTCGTTAATTTTTTCTCCAAAATATAGTCACAAGGTATGAGGGACAGTGGACCGGCCCCCTGCTAAAAAAGTTTGCTGACCCCTGCTTTAGAGGGTATCTATGTAAAATAACTCGCATTGCATATGGCAGAATTCCTTCACTGAAGACTTCCTTCGCCGCGTAAAGTTTTTTGTACTGTACCTGAATTGGCTCCCAAACATTTATTCCAACGGGCTGCTTGAGAATTGCTTAGGGTCTTGTATTATCCCTTAACAATGTTTCTGCTTGTTTTAGCAGTTGCAATGTGCTGTGCTAGATGCGGCGTACTTTTTAATTGTATTTTAAATGCTTCTTTTATTTCTAGCATGCTGGGCAGAGTTCAGCTCAGCAAACACACAATGGAACAACTTCCGCTTGGGCAGCTGGACTCCCCTAATCTCTCCTCCTTTCACGTGTGGCCTGTGGCATCCACAGATCTGCTCTGGAGGGTTTGGGGGACCCCCCCAGGACAGATTTAGAGGGGGACCCATTTTTTAAATTGTGTTATAGAATTGTAGAATTATAGAGTTGGAAGGGACCCTGAGTGTCATCCTAGTCCAGCCTTTCTCAACCTGTGGGTCCCCAGATGTTGTTGAACTACAACTCCCATCACCCCTAGCTAGGAAGGCCAGAGCTCAGGGATGATGGGAGTTGTAGTCCAACAACATCTGGGGACCCACAGGTTGAGAACTAACATCTGGGGACCCACAGGTTGAGAACTGCTGTCTAGTCCAGCCCCCTGCAATGTAGGAATCTCAGCTAAAGCATCTATGACAGATGCCCATCCAACCTCTGCTTTAAAATCTCCAAAGAAGGAAGTTATTATTTTCATTCCGTAAGATTCCATAAGGTGGCATATATGAATGAAAACATGTGCTTTCTATTCTCACAACAGCCTTGCGGAGTTTGTTGTTGTTGTTGTTTAGTCATTTAGTCGTGTCCAACTCTTCGTGACCCCATGGACCAGAGCACGCCAGGCATTCCTCTCTTCCACTGCCTCCCGCAGTTTGGTCAAACTCTTACTGGTAGCTTCAAGAACAATGTCCAGCCATCTCGTCCTCTGCCGTCCCCTTCTCCTTGTGCCCTCCATCTTTCCCAACGTCAGGGCCTTTTCCAGGGAGTCTTCTCTTCTCATGAGGTGGCCAAAGTATTGGAGCCTCAGCTTCAGGATCTGTCCTCAGGGCTGATTTCCTTAAGAATGGATAAGAATGGAGTTATGTAGGGTCAAAAAATGATAGGCTCCAGGTCACCCGAAAAGCTTTGTGGCTGAATCAAGATTTGAACTCAGACCTCCAAGATCCTAAGCAGTACAGCACACAGACTCTCATGATGCAGGCTGCTTATAAACCAGTGCTGATCACTGCTTAAAATAAAATAAAATTGAATTGTTCCCTTCTTCTTTTCCCCCTCCTCTACCTTGCCTTCCCCCCTTCCCTCCACCTCTTCTTCTCCCTCTCCCCTCCCAGGCTGCAAACTCATCTTCCCTCCTTGGGATGGCGGCATCCGCTACCGAGGCTTGACTCGCGAACAGGTCCAGAGTGCCCGCTTCCTGCCCTTCGACTACGAGATCGAATACGTGTGCCGGCCCGAGCGCGAGATCGTGGGTCCCAAAGTGCGGAAGTGCCTGTCCAACGGCACCTGGACGGACAGTGAAGTCGAGAGCCGCTGCTGTGAGTTCCATGTGGCAGAGGGGGAAGAGTTGTTATTGTTGAGTTGTGGGTGAACATATCAGACGACACAGCGATTCTTCAAACAGCTCTTGTTTATTCACAGGCCAGAACAGAACTGAACTGAAGGGTTCAGTCAGCCTGCTTATATACAGCTCCAATACAACGTAACTGTAACAATTTTCTAAAACTATCCAATCACTGAACGTCACTTTCGATCCCTTATTTGCATAACTATCTACAGTATCCCCCTGCTGGCCCAGGGTAAGAAGTTCAGTACATAACAGTTATTGCCATGCATGTCCTTCTGCTTGCCCCCAGAGCCAGGCCAGGCTGTGGAGAGGGGCTGAACCACTGTCCACACTTAGCAGTGAGTTGGATGAGGGTCAGTTAAGCTGAATCTGAATCTTGGCAAGTGGTCTGGTAGCTCCTGAGGCTGGGGATTTACCTGCTTTAGATGGGATGCCACCCCTCCTGTGTCAGGGGCTGGTCTGAATCGGAAGATTGGGGAATGCAATCACAGGAAGATCAGATCCTAACAGAAGAGGAAGGGGAATATTCGCCCACCCCCTTTGGTTCCAGTGTCTCCAGAATAATAATAATAATAATAATAATAATAATAATAATTTATACCCCCGCCCTTCCCAGTTCAAAAACCAGGCTCAGGGCGGCTAACAGCAACTTTAAAACACTTAATTGTAAAATCAGCATTAAATACAGTATAAAAACATGAATAACAATAACATTCAAAATTCAGAAATTTAATTTAGGGGAAATAAGCATTAGATAATTCCCAGGGCTAGCTGGCTGAATTGGTCCTACTTGGGCCAGTGAGGAGGCCAGGGGAGAATTAGCTGTGGGGTCTCAGAGTGGGTGATCTTCATAAAAGGGGAAGGGGAGGGAAGAGAAGGGAAATAAAAGATCAGGCTGAATTCAAATTAAAGGCCAGGCGGAATAGCAGGGAGACAGGCTGACACGCAAGCTGCACAGTTGAGAGAGGAGCTGCCCAGCTTTGAGATAGTAGCTAAGCAACCAGAAGGGAGGGGGCAGCTGGGCAATATATTGGTCAAGAGTGGGAGGGAATCCCCTCCCTCCCCCCAAACTCAGGTGTTCGAGCGTGTCAGAGAACAAAGGAAATGTGGGGGGGGGAGACTTCTGTTTGGCGCACTCCTTGCTGCGGAAATCGCAAGGAGGAGTCAAAGGAGGCAGCTAATGTCTTTGCAGAGAAATGCCCACTTGTGCTGGTAACAGAATGCTGTAATAAAAAGACCATAAATCTACCAAATGCTCGTTAATTCTTATTGGTGAGCTACCAGAAGGGAGATGGGAACTCCCATACCTGACATCCTGAAGGCACAGGTGTACAGCTGGGGAGCTCTCCTTGATTCAACGGGGTCACGTGATGTCCAAGTGTAAATAGCTCTAAGTGAATAATAATAATAATAATAATAATAATAATAATAATAATAATAATTTATTTATACCCCGCCCATCTGGCTGGGTTTCCCCAGCTACTCTGGGCGGCTTCCAACAAAAGATTAAAAATGCATTAAAACATCAATCATTAAAAACTTCCCTAAACAGGGCTGCCTTCAGATGTCTTCTAAAAGTCAGATAGTTGTTTATTTCATTGACATCTAATGGGAGCGCATTCCACAGGGCGGGCCCCACTACTGAGAAGTTCCTCTTCCTGGTTCCCTGTAACTTGACTTCTGGCAGTGAGGGAACCGCCAGAAGGCCCTCGGTGCTGGATCTCAGTGTCTGGGTTGAACGATGAGGGTGGAGACACTCCTTCAGGTATACTTATGCTACCAAGCCAAGCTACATACTCTAGTAATCAGACCATACTTCTCAAAGAACTGCTTCTTTCCTCTCTCCTGCAGTGCGCACCTGTCCCAAGATGCATCTGAGCCTGGAGAACGGGCAAGTGCATGTCCGGGCGATTGAGCGGGTGCCCGTGGAGGGCACCTGGGTGGAGTATCGCTGCAATCCTGGCTTCCACCTGGTGGGCAGCCCACGTAGCAACTGCACCAAGGTGGGCCGCTGGAGTTCCTCCAAGCCTGTCTGCGAATGTAAGTCACAAAGCAGGACAACAGGTGGATTGGTGGGAGCAGGGCAAATGGATAGATGTCCTGGGTTGGGGGATGACGACAACAATTGAACACACCCATCCCCCAATGATTGAACCATAACCCCTAGATTCTCATATTTTTAAAAGTCAAATTCTAGCATTTGTGGAACCTGAAATGTGCAACGAAAAAAGCACAGGCGCTATTATTCCCTCTTTTTTGGTGAGAAGCTGGCCTGCTGCTCCCCTTTCAGTATTTTACCGTATTTTCTGCTCTATAAGACTCACATTTTCCCTCCTAAAAAGTAAGGGGAAATGTGTGTGCATCTTATGGAGGCTGCGCAGCTATCCCAGAAGCCAGAACAGCAAGAGGGATTGCTGCTTTCACTGCGCAGCGATCCCTCTTGCTGTTCTGGCTTCTGAGATTCAGAATATATTTTTTCTTGTTTTCCTCCTCCAAAAACTAGGTGCGTCTTGTGGTCTGGTGCGTCTTATAGAGCGAAAAATACGGTACTTTACTTTCACGACCAGCACCCCCAGGAAAATTCCTGTGAAGACCCATAACTATATTTGGAGCAGAAAGTTCTCACTCAGAAAAAAAGTGTGTGGATCTGTGACTCTAGCAGAAGTTTCCAGGAATTTTTAAAATATATAGTTATAGTGGGCTTAGAATTAACACCACAACAGCTATGTTTGATACTTTTGTGGTATATAATGCACTCTGGCTCTTGTTCCTCTTCTCTGCTGAGAGAGTAAGGAATGAACTGGTATTTCTGTGCGGGGGGGGGAACACTCTGGAATATAAGGCACTTGCTTGGGAATTTCAAGAAAACTAAAGATCAGTGCAGCTTTTATACTGGTGATTGAAATCAGTGCAGGTTTGATAGGGTCACGCTGTCATCTTGATTAAAAGGAGTGACCAATTGTAACTAAACATAGATAAGAACCTGCTCCTGGATCTCAGGAATCATTATGGAATATTTGGTTATGGTGTCTTAAGAAATGTGCAGATGCGTGCCAAACAAGCAAGCAACTTTCCAAAATATATAGGAGATGAGTTTCAAGAATGAGGTGATGAGAAAGGCTTTGGTATGGAAAGAACTGGGGGTGGAGTTCAGGAAAGCCTCTAGTCCCCTGGATTGTGCTAAGAAACTGGTGGCCACACAATAGATGGCTGGTGTAAATTTGCACCATTGACAGAGGCTGAAAGTGTATAGCAGGGATGGGAAACTTGTGAGCACCCATGTATTGTTGGACTCCCATCACCTGGAGGGTGGCAGTCTCCCTATTCCTGGGGTACAGAATTCACAGTCTTGTACTCCCATCAGGGTCACCCAAGGAGGTAAGGTCAAAGGGGAAGAGCCAGACAAAGAATGAAGAAGGGCTCACCACTTTGGCCCATTATAGCCATTCTCTTGGCATCTCTGTCCTGGCACAGGCATATTGGTTGGCATAATAGGCCTTTTGCCAAGATCCCTTATTATGAGCTTCCTTGTATCTTGCCCTTCCCACAAAGTGGAATTCACAGAGGCTTGCATAAGAGCCCGTCGTGCAGTTAGTTTAAAAGAGGCAATATAAAATTTGATGGCATCAAATGTCATCAAGTAAAACATTAGTAATGGCGGCAAACATCTCAAAAATAACAAAGTAAAGAGAGCCATCAATTACAGGCCTTCTGGAACAGCCATGTCTTGGGCAGACTCTAAAAAGGACAAACTGTCAGACCCTGGTAATTTTTTCTTTTGAGTACACATCCCATTATCCAGTCCCGTAGGCTCTTGAACCTCACAGGGGAAGTGCGTTGTACCCAGTGAAGTCAAGTCAAGACATGCAAGGCCAGTTCAAGCAGGTAAAGTCCAGCCTAGGTAGGCTGGATCAAGTCTGATCGGAAACTCTCTTAGACAGAAAGCAAAGAAAATCAGGACCTTGGACAGCTCCAAGCATCCCTGGAGCTCTTTTGTACCAAGCTAGGAGCTAAAACCAACTGAACGCATAGTACACTTTCCACAGAGGAAGTCTCCTTATACTGGCCTTCGGGGAGTGGGAGGGACAGCTGTGGACTCTGTGGGTGGTGTGGGGCTGTGTTATCTGGCCAAGATTGTACTTACAGTTCTTCCCCACTGAGGAAGCAGCCTGAATCTCATGGCCTTGAGTATTCTACAGCACACTGCAAGGACCCAGGGTCTGGGGTCATGACATCTATGGAGTGGGGCTGATACCAAAAAGGCCCTGCTCCTGGTGGTTGCTGACTGCGTTTCACACGAAGTGGTACTTGGAGCAAGGCCTCAGATGTTGAACAGAGCATGTGGGGGGGGGAGGACCATATGGAAGAAGGTTTATCCTTAACACACCAAAACCAAAATAGTTTCCAAAAATAAGCAGGAACTTCATCCTCAGTCTTAATAATAGACGTTCGCACTTTGGGATTGCAGCTGGGACATGTCTGAGTGATCCATTAAAGCAGATTTATATACCAATTAAATCAATTAAGGTTTATGATCCTAGGTATTTTTAATTGTGCTGACAGGATGATAAGAGTTCCCTCAATTCTGCATCATTTAATCTGCCTTACAAACTTAATTAAAAATTCTATTAAAAAAACCACCTTACCTGCTGTGAAAAATCAGTGGTGGTTCAGACACTCTCCCAGGCCAACTTACCCAGAATGCCTTGCTCTGACAAAGGACCCTCAAAGAGAAGCATGGGGTGGGATGGATGCTCTGCATCTCCCCACAAGAACTGGGTGTGTCAGCTGGCCAGCAAAAAAAGCTCATGGAGGCCCCTGGGGTGAAAATTTGCCACGCCCATGGCCTGAGGCAGTTGCCTCAGTTTGCCCAATATTGGAGACAGACCTCTCTTTTGGTCCTGATTGCTTTTTCTACCTTGCTCCCTTCCACAGTGTGGCGGCCTCCTGTTTACACACCTGGATCAGGTGAGTTGTGTTCTGACTGCCCTTCACCCTTGCTTTCCCATGTCTACAAAGATGTCTCGCCTTCACCCTTCCGCTTTGCCGAATCTTGGCCTTGGCTTGTGTGGTTTTCCTTGTGACAAACGGGTGCCTTCGCTTCTTGCAGCCACCTCCAGCTGACCCTAAAGGACTTGATAGTAGACAGAGCTTTGACGCCCCTCCCTGCCCCACTGGGATCCTGAACCCAGTAGTGAGACTTGGGCTGCAAACTTGTACACACGCCTGCCTGGCAGCAAGTCCCACTGAACTCAGCAAACCTTACATTTGAGTAGACGTCTGAAGGAGGGCCCTGTCGCCCTCTCATGTAGAAAGGAAGGTGCGTTAGCATCACGAGGGAGTACGTACAGATTCCACATCCCTCCCTAATCCCAGGCTGACCTACATCCCCTTGCTGGAATGACACGCAGCTCAGAGCTCTTCTTGGACCAAGT
Source organism: Podarcis melisellensis (assembly GCF_964234715.1). NCBI lineage: Eukaryota > Metazoa > Chordata > Lepidosauria > Squamata > Lacertidae > Podarcis > Podarcis melisellensis. Next base: position 105,122,071 of record NC_138529.1, read on the forward strand.
GAAAGTAGCGGGTTGGTAACGTGGCAGAGATAACAAGCAAGGAGAAGGAATAGGCAAGCGCTTGCTTTAGGGAGAAGATGGGAGTTAAAACGTCGGCTCAGTCTTGTGTCCCTTTTGCTAGGGCAGAGAAGGGACTCGCCAGATGTTGCTAGCCTACAGCTCCCATCGTTCCTGACCGCTGGCCATGCTTGCTGAGGCTGGTGGGAATTGAAGTCCAACAACAACTAGAGAGCTACATGTTCCCCATCTCTGCACCAGGCTGGCCGCAAGTGCTGTTGCTGTGGTCAAAGTTCGCAGAGGAAAGGAGGCCCAATGGGAGGATTTGTAGACAACTGATTTATCTGCCTTTAAAAATGAATCCACCACATCCAAATCAATCTGCTTAATTACTTTCTTTTACCAGTAAAATGGTAAGTGTTAAAAGCTCTTTGTGGGCAATTCCATTAAAGGCTGCGAGTGGAGGGTGTGCATTTTCAATGCTCCTCCATGTCAGCAGGGCGAAGCATTCCTTGTACATACGCTTCAGGTTACATATGCTTCAGGTTACAGACTCCGCTAACCCAGAAATAGTGCTTCAGGTTAAGAACTTTGCTTCAGGATGAGAACAGAAATTGTGCTCCGGCGGCGTGGCAGCAGCAGGAGGCCCCATTAGCTAAAGTGGTGCTTCAGGTTAAGAACAGTTTCAGGTTAAGTACGGACCTCCGGAAAGAATTAAGTACTTAACCCGAGGTACCACTGTATATACAAATACTGTAGATCAAGTAGAAGGCTCGGTGGAAACCTTCCTCCTGATAGGCTAGATTTTCACATGCGGGGAGGTTGAGGTGTGTGAGAGAGAGAAAGAAAGGGGAAGAGGCAGTATTCAAATATACTGATACATCACATACAACCTGAAATGATACGTTTCAGGGAACTCTCCCCACTTTACTCCTTGAGTGCAGAAACAAGCCTTTGCAATTTAATAAATGAAATCTACCACCCCAAAGGGAAGGCTCGACATCAGATTGCAGTGGCAGATGCTGTTTCTTTTACCATAACTAGCTAAGAAAAAGAGAGGATTTCGGTGTGTACACCTGCACTTTAACAGTCATGGCTTCTCCCCAAAGAATTCTGGAAACTGTAGTTTGTTAAGGGTGCTGAGAGTAGTTAGGAGACCCCCTGTTCCTCTCACTGGGAGCCAGTGTGGTGTAGTGGTTAAGAGCAGAGGACTCGTAATCTGGGGAACCGGGTTCGCTTCCCCGCTCCTCCACATGCAGCTGCTGGGTGACCTTGGGCTAGTCACACTTCTCTGAAGTCTCTCAGCCCCACTCACCTCAAAGAGTGTTTGTTGTGGGGGAGGAAGGGAAAAGGAGAATGTTAGCCGCTTGAGACTCCTAAGGGAAGTGATAAAGTGGGATATCAAGTACAAACTCTTCTTCTTCTTCTCACAGAGCTCTGCAGGGAAGAGAGGCTGGTTGTTAAACCACTCTGGGAATTGTAGTTCTATGAGAAGATGAATAGTAAAGATGTGACATGGAACATGAAAAATTGTGGACGCTAACCTCTGAGCACACAAAGAGTGCCTTTCCTTCACAGCTGATTGACCTTGGTCAATCCATAGGCATCTTTACCCTGGCCTGTGATGGTGAAGTTACTTTGTTTTGTGGGGTTCCTGTCTTTGGCTGAATTTATACTTTTCAGTTCCTTTCGGAACAGTTTTACTGGTTTTATAATCAAAATAGTTTTACTTTCTTTTAAAAATGGTATATTTTGTCGTCGTAACCCACCCTGAAACCCTATAGTGAAGGGTGGCTTAAACACACAACACCTAATAAAATAATAACTAAATCTAGGATACTTAAGGATGGCTTAAGGGTTAGAATACATGGCACTCGTTTTACCTAAGTGTAGACCCCACCCTTCCTCCCCAAGGAGTTCAGGATCAGCCCACTTTATCTTCACAACAGCTCTGCGAGGTAGGTTCGCCTGATCGAGAGTGTCTGGCCCAAGGTCGTCCCGTGAAGTCCATGACTAAGCATCCATTTGAACCCGGCTCTCCCTTTTCTCTGGACACGGGTGGAGCTATGGTTTAAACCACAGAGCCTAGGACTTGCTGATCAGAAGGTCAGTGGTTCGAATCCCCGCGACGGGATGAGCTCCCATTACTCAGACCCTGCTCCTGCCAACCTAGCAGATCTGAAGGCACATCAAAATGCAAGTAGATAAAAAGGTACCACCCCAGCGGGAAGGTAAACGGTGTTTCCGTGTGCTGCTCTGGTTCGCCAGAAGCGGCTTAACCATGCTGGCCACATGACCCGGAAGCTGTCTGCGGACAAATGCCGGCTCCCTCGGCCAATAAAGTGAGATGAGCGCCGCAACCCCAGAGTCAATCACGACTGGACCTAATGGTCAGGGGTCCCTTTACCTTTTACTCCCTTTTCTCAAGCCAACATCTTAACCGTTCCGCTTTAAAACTATCTCTCATCCATGCATCCCAAAGCACCAGCTTCTCTCTTTCAACGTGTGCTTTGAACCTTTCCATAACGTTCTGTCTCCCCTGGTTTTAAGGGCATTTCGGGGGGGTTGGCTGCAGAATCAGTTTCATGCTGTGACTCCAGCTGAAAATAGCCTAAAGGGCAAAAAAACCTTCCTCTCCCTCTACCCACCCCAGTTTCTGTACCGGCCAGCACTCAGTGTTCCCCATGTATCACTGATGCATCTCAACTGTTGCTTTCAAGGGCAATAGTCCGTTTCTCTCCCCCCCTCCCCAATGTGGGGCACACCTGCCCAGAATCCTTGATGATTGGCGGTGCTTAACAGAGCCAGAGCCGCCGCTGATGTGGCCAGACTGTCTCCATCGGGGCCCATCTGCATGCACACTTCGTCTCTCCGTCAAGCCTGAGCCTTCTTGTCACGACGCCACTTCCTCTGTTCTTTCCCTTTGGGTCATTCTTTATGCTGTCAAAAGTCAGATCAGCTCCTTTTCTCTTCTCACCCGTCAGAAGCTCTCTGGTTTTGAGCCTCTTGACACACATTGTTCATGTGCAACCCCCACCCCAAAGTCACCAGGAACTGGTATGGAAGACGCCAGGGTTGCTCTATAGCTTCACTCTGGGAATCTTCACCCATAGAATCATAGAATCATAGAGTTGGAAGAGACCACAAGGGCCATCGATTCCAACCCCCTGCCAAGCAGGAAGCACCATTAGAGCACTCCTGACATATGGTTGTCAAGCCTCTGCTTCAAGACCTCCAAAGAAGGAGACTCCACCACACTCCTTGGCAGCAAATTCCACTGTCGAACAGCTCTTACTGTCAGGAAGTTCTTCCTAATGTTTAGGTGGAATCTTCTTTCCTGTAGTTTGGATCCATTGCTCCGTGTCTGCTTCTCTGGAGCAGCAGAAAACACCCAGGTGGGCTCCAGACAGCAAGGGAAGCTGCTGTTGTGTATCCTGAGAGGCAACAGCGTTCAAGGGTCTCAGGCCTAGAGGGAGCACTTTCTCATTGCCTAATAATAATAATAATAATAATAATAATAATTTATATCTCCCGCCCATCTGGCTGGGTTTCCCTAGCCACTCTGGGCAGCTTCCAGCTGAATATTTAAAACAATACAGCGTTGCACATTAAAAACTTCCCTAAACAGGGCCGCCTTCAGTTGTCTTTTAAAAGTAAAATACAGTGGTACCTCGGGTTAAGTACTTAATTCGTTCCACAGGTCCGTTCTTAACCTGAAACTGTTCTTAACCTGAAGCACCACTTTAGCTAATGGGGCCTCCTGCTGCCGCCACGCCACCTTAGCACAATTTCTGTTCTCATCCTGAAGCACAGTCCTTAACCCGAGGTAATATTTCTGGGTTAGTGGAGTCTGGAACCTGAAGCGTCTGGAACCTGAAGCATATGTAATCTGAGGTACCACTGTAGTTGTTTATTGCCTTGACATCTGGTGGGAGGGCGTTCCACAGGGTGGGTGCCACAACCGAGAAGGGCCTCTGCCTGGTTCCCTGTAACTTGGCTTCTCGCAGTGAGGGAACCGCCAAAAGGCCCTCGGCGCTGGACCTCAGTGTCCGGGCCGAACGATGGGGGGTGGAGACGCTCCTTCAGGTATACAGGACCGAGGCCGCTTAGGGCTTTAAAGGTCAGCACCAACACTTTGAATTGTGCTCGGAAATGTACTTGATTGAACCTGAGACCTTTTGCATGCAAAGCTTTTGCTGTTTCACTGAGCTGTGGCCTGTTCCTGATTGATCACCATTTGGCAGCACCTTCACAAGGGTTTTATGCCTGACATCCACATGCAGACGTGCCCACTGGCCCTAAGGGCAATGAATCACCTCAGGTCAGTGAACCAGTGGCTGGAAATGGCAGGACAAGGGAGTGTGCTCTTGTGGGCTTCCCACAGGCATCTGGATGGCCATTGGGAGAACAGGGTGCTGGATTTGATGGCCCCTTGGCTTCATCCAGGAGTCTCTTTTTAGGTTATATCTTTAGCTCAGTTGGTTAGAGCATGGTGCTGATAACGTCGAGGCCGTGAGCCAACTGTGTACAGTGGTACCTCGGGTTACAGATGCTTCAGGTTACAGACGCTTCAGGTTACAGACTCTGCTAAGAGAGCATCTTTGGCTAAGCAGATGTTGCTTCTTTGATGCATGTAGTCAAAAAGAGAGAGATGGCTTCCCTGCCCTGTGCTTTTGTCATTTCCTGCACAGGTGAAGTCACGCCCACCTCTAGTCACATGCAGAGGAAGTCTGTCCCAGTCCAGAAGGAAACAGGAAGTTTACCTGCTGGCTGGACAAACATTCCTCCCCATGATCACTCTAGGCATGTTGTACTTGTCTGCTCTTGTGTTTCATATTCCACAAACCCAAGAATGGCAGGGACTGAACTTGGGACCCTAAGCCCTCAAAGCAGGTGATCTACCAGCTGAGGTGCATCTCTTCCCCTGCCTGCAGTAGGTAATATTCTCTTCTCTACAAAGATCAGGACCAGTACCCCCTATTTTAAAGTTCTCAGCCTTGGCCACTAGGGTGCATCCCATTCTGATCACTTCTGCCATATATCAGATATGGGTTTTGGGCTACAGAGACCTGGGTTTGAAAGCCAACTCAACCATGAAGCTCAAGGAGTGTGTTAGAGTCTCCTTCTTTGGAGGTCTTTAAGCAGAGGCTTGACAACCATATGTCAGGAGTGCTCTGATGGTGTTTCCTGCTTGGCAGGGGGTTGGACTCGATGGCCCTTGTGGTCTCTTTCAACTCTATGATTCTATGATTCCATGATTCTAAGGGACGTGACCTGACAGCATACAGGCAGCCGGTGCAAGCTTTCAAGCTCTGGAGAAATGTGCCAGCGATAGTCTGCCCCCACCAGCAGTCTAGCCACCATCTGGACTGGTGCACAAGCCTCCAGACCAGGCCCAAGCATTGCAATAACTGAGCCTTGAGATTATTAATGCATGTAACTGTATATGTTCCAGCTGGAGTGCAGATTTATATATATATACATGCTATGGGAAGGCTGTTTTTGGAAACGGCATTTTCACATCAAACGTGCTTTGGTTTCACAGCCTTTTCCTTCAGGAGCCAGCTTCCCTAGTGGTTGGGCTCCCCATCAACAGCTAATGCGTTCAAACAAACGCCGCCAGGTAGATGCATCTGCTTCTCTTACCTGCAGTACTGTCCCTCTTATTGTGAGATGGGACTTCTCAAGGAGCTACAAGAAGGACATGGGTAGGGGATGATTCTAGGTGTCTTCTTGTGCCCCTTCCCACACGGTTATCGAGTGTGTGGCTTGCCTAGGCCAAAAAGCAGCAAAATGACCTCTTCCTTCCCGGCCAGAATGTGTCCATCCATTTAGGTAATGACATCAGATTACTGAATACCAAGCCATGAGGTAACCACCTTGTTTTTCATGGGCTGTTTGCCTCTCTTTTGGCATCCGTCCTTTGGGGTTTTAAAGACCACCACAGACCCATGTGACTGCCTCTCTCTGAAAATTCGTCATCCTCTGCCAGGGATGAGTAAGCACTATGTTGTTTGATATCACTTTTAAAATTCATTGTATTGTATTTAAAAGCATTCCTAACCTGCATGATATTGTATATATCTAAAATAAATAAATAAATCCCTAAGTGGTGTACAAAAATAACATAAAAAACAGTAAAACAGCATACTAAAAGCAGTAAACCGTCGGTATGAAAACAGATAAAAACCAGGGGCAGGTTAAAGCAGGAATTCGGAAACAAGAGATTCTTGTGGGTCAGGGAAATTCTAGGCAAATGAAGAAAATGTCTTCACAAGACATCAGAAGCCACTGGATCAACGCTATTTCACATATGGCAGAGGGATAGGGCATTCCATGGTGCAAGAGCTATGGTGCAAAAGGCCCATTTGGGGTCACCGGCCTCGTATTCTGTTGGGTGGGGTCCCATGAATAAAAGTTCCCCAGATGATCTAAGTCAGTAGTCCTCAGCTTCTTGAGATCTACGACCCAGCTTTGGCACAAAGATGTGTTTGGGTACCCACTTCATATTTTCTTTACCATATATTCATATGGTGGCAATAGTCCTGATGTAACTTACCTTATGTTATGCTGCATCCCAGTCATGCCATCTGACCCAGCAGCTGAAGATCTAAGTGATTGCCCAGGTCTTTAGAGGGGCAAGCGGCCTGCCAAGTGACCTACTTGTTGGGCTTTTGAGAGGCTCTAATTTTTTTGCCCAGAGGTGGGGATGGCAGACCATAGCTTTGGGCCCATAGATGTGCTTTAAAAGTTAAGTATTTTGGACGCGGGTGGCGCTGTGCTCTAAACCACAGAGCCTAGGACTTGCCAATCAGAAGGTCGGAGGTTCAAATCCCCGTGACGGGGTGAGCTCCCGTTGCTCAGTCCCTGCTCCTGCCAACCTAGCAGTTCGAAAGCACATCAAAGTGCAAGTAGATAAATAGGTACCACTCTGGTGGGAAGGTAAACGGCGTTTCAGTGCACTGCTCTGGTTCGCCAGAAGTGACTTAGTCATGCTGGCCACATGACCTGGAAGCTGTCTGCGGACAAACGCTGGCTCCCTTGACCTATAGAGCAAGATGAGTGTGCAACCCCAGATTCGTCCACAACTGGACCTAACAATCAGGGGTACCTTTACCTTTATTTTGGAGATGGCACTTAAAACTTTCTTCTAGGCCCTAAAATAAATATGGGAGGCCCCTGTATGTCTCCCTCCAGCTATGTTAAGAGTCAGTCCATTATGTTCTTCTGGGTGCATGTGGGAAAAGCAAGGCACCTTGTCCCTCTGGGAAGGTGTCCTATTCCTAACTCTGGGAGGACACCCCAAACCCCTGGTTTCCTTGAAAGATTAGTAGGGTTCAGGGCAACCTGCACCAACCTGGTTACCTCCAGATGTTTTGAAATGCAGTTTCCAAAGACTGGGGCTGATGGGAGTTGTATTCCAAAACAGCCAGGGAAGGGTGAGGAGCGAAGGCTAGCTTAGGGCAGACTTAGCCAATGAGGTGCCCTCTGGTGGTTTGCGGACTACAATTCCATTCATTCCTGACCATTGGCTATGCTGCCTCTGATGGGAGTTGTAGTTCAGCAACACCGGGCGGGCGCCACGTTGGTTATCCCTAGACCCTGATGGGTGAGAACAGGGAGATTTGGAGAACCAAGAATTGCTCTTTTCTGCTTCCATTTCCCCTCCCTCCCCCCTCCCTGTTTTCTTCTGTGCGTGCCCTTTCCTCTCTCCGAGACTCCGTTTCCCCGCCAGGGGTGAACCCCAGCGAGCGGCTGGTGAAAGTACATTGATCTGCAGGGAAGCTCTTTATTCCTTTCTTTGCTTCCGTTCCTTTCCCAGCCACCTCCGCATGTCTCCGTGCCAGGAAAATGTCAGCAGCCAGCAGGGAGGGGAGCTGGTGACATACACCACCTCCTCCCCGTTCCCCAAAGCTGGGAAAAGAGCCGAGGACTTCACCGTGCGCGCGCGCCCCTCCACCAGTACCACCAAACACACACACACACGTGTACCACCATCGTTGTATCATCTGGGCTCCCCTTCCAGTGAATCTAGGAATCCTGACCCCCAGTGTCTCTATTCTAAACCAGAAAACTGTTCTCTCCCCCCCCCCCCCGCCCGCCCCACACACAGCAGGAAAGGGAACAGATCTGATGCAGTTCAAAGCAACTGCTTTTAGCTTGTTTTCACATCAGGTCCCCCCCCCCACCACCACCACCACTTTATCTGTTGCTGAACTGATATATAGAAAGAGTTTCTTCTGGTCAGCTGGAAGTTGAGAAGCATGATGCACCCCTTAGATGGAGCTCCGTCTGCATGTGGGGCTGGGATCCCTTTGCTCCCCACACCCTGCCCCGACGGCTGTGAACCCCTGTCCTTCAATCAGCTGTTCCTTGTGTCCTCCGCACCTCTCAGACTGCGCCTCTGCTTCTCCCTCGGTATCAACTGTTTTGATCGATCCCATCTGCCTTTTCTCCTCTTCCTCCTCCCCTACCGCCCCATCTCTGTACATCTCCTCCACAAAGCTTCTCCCATCTCCTCTCCTCTCTTCCCTGCTCTCTCTGCTTTGCCTCCAGACGATCCGTTTATTCAGCATTTGTCCTCATTTGCTTGCGCAGAGGTTAGATTACGGGCACTTCCAGGCTCTCGCTTGTTTTGGGGTGGGATCCAGTCGCATATCAGCAAGTTCAGGTTGCCCAACTACGGGAACTCTTGTGCAAAAATAGGTAAATGACATGAAACCCTGATTCCCGAGAAGATCGGACTCTTGTGATAAGGCAAGTGGAGTGACATTTGCTTGGATGCAATGTCGTCGTCCAGCCTCCGGACAAACAAATCAGAGTGAACGCTCATTAAATAGCCAGTGTGTCATCTAATCTCCTTGCAAACAATGCCCAACAGCTTGTCCGTCCGGAAATGCCTTACATCCAGGCTTCTCTGAGCATTAGTTCAGATCTGTTTGTGGGGCAGTTATGTGACAATGAGCGTTTCTCCTGATTTGCTTGCGTCCATTTAATTTCTGTGTCTTCCTGTTAGACATTTGCTCACTCCACACTTTTCAGTGAATTTCCCCATCACTTTCCCAAACTACAAAAAAAACCTCCAAATTCTTCTTTTTTAAAAAAAGTGGACTTGTTAGGGCAACAAAGCCCTTCCATCCACGTTGATAGCGCAAACCTAAAGTTCTGGGATGTGAGTGACTCCCTCCAGAAAAACAGGGAGAGTCTGGAGGCACCTTTCAGCAGCTTCTTCTTCAACCCTCCTTGACCCCATCGATGTGTTTCCTCTCTCTGAATCTCTGCATCCCTGTCAGTTTCCCTCCCTCCCTGCAGCAGCCCAGCTCTCAACCCCAGGTCCATCTTTCCCTGTCTCGTCTACTCCCTTTCTGCCCGGCTTCGCCACCAGCTGCTTTTCCACCCCTTCAATCATTCTCTCCCTCCCTCATCTCTGCCCTCACCATCTTTCTCCTCCATACTTTAGGCCTGTGCCACCTCCTTCCACAAACCTCCATGCATCTTCCCCTCACTGACTCTTCTCCATCCCCTCAACACAGGCATGTGGGACACCTGTGGCTCTCCAGAGCTTGTCAGTTTCCAACTCCCATCAGCTCCACCCAGCATGGTCAGTGTTCATGGGAGCTGGGCCCCAGCAAGACCTGGAGCTAGCCTGAGGTCCTTCTAGTCTTCCTCTTTTTAGTACACACACCCTCTCTCTGATCATCCATCCACTTCTCTCTTTCTCCAGCTGGCTCTTTCTCTCCATCTTCCCCTGACTTTTCATCCCTTGGGCCTCCGTTGCCTCTTCACTCTGAGTCTCCATCCAAGCATCCTTCGTTACCAGCCAGATTCTCCCTGCCTCCTTCCCTTTCTCTCCATCCTATTCTCACTTCCCCACAATCTCCTAGCGCTCCTCCACCACGTGCTCTTGCTCCGTCCCCCATCACTACAGGCCATTTCCCTCTCCTCCCCGCCCCAACTCTTTGCCCCTCATTCCCATCCACCCCTCTTTGATTTCTATTCTGATCCTTTCTCCATTTCCAATCTATACCTCTCAAGTTCTCCACCCCTGAGCGCCTCTAGCCACCCACCCCTCTTCCTCCACCCACCCCTGGATGTCTCCTGCTCCTCCACCCCTTCCCCGCAGCCAGACACGCACACCTGTGCTCCCCGCTTCCTTCACCTGACTTCCCCATCCCTCCATCACCCTGCCACTTTCCCTGCTCTCCACCAACACCACGTCCTTCCTTTCCTGTTTCTCTCCATCATCCCAAGTTGTTTCCATATCCCCCGTCCTCCACCCCTCCCTCTTCTCCATCACCCCCATCTTTCCCCACACCTCCTCCTGTGGCTCCCCCCTCGCCTTCCTCCCCCGCCTCCTCGGCCTCTACCTCCCTCGCCTCGCTTGTCCTGGTCCCCATCCCCACCCCTTTGCGCCGGGACGTGGCGCCGCGGTGGGCTCTCAACGCAACCCCCTTTCCCAGCCCCGGAGTAACGCCGGCTCCGCGCTGACATCAGCCCCCTCCCTCTCTCCCTCCCCCTCCCCTCCCCGCTCTCCCTCCTCCTCCTCCTCCCTCCTCCTCCCCCTCCCCCCTCGGCTGGCTCGCTCGCCCGCTCGCTCGCTCACTGCAGCACCGACGCCGGGCAGCGCCATGGAGGAGCCGGCTCTGGCGCCCTCGCCGCCGCCGCACAGTGCAGCCAGCGCCGCCGCCGCGCGCCCTCGCCGCCAGCGCCGCCGCCGCCCCTGACCTCCGGCCGGCCGCACACCATGGCCTGGCCCGGCCCGCGCCCCGCCGGGGGTGCCCAGGCGGCCTTGCTGGTGCTCACGGGCTGGCTCTTGCTCTCTCCCCCGCTGGGCGCAGGCAAGAAGAGGCTGCACATCGGCGCGCTCTTCCCCATGACCGGAGGGTGGCCCGGGGGCCAAGCCTGCCTGCCCTCGGCCCAGATGGCCCTCGACGACGTCAACAGCCGTAGGGACATCCTGCCCGACTACGAGCTGCGCCTCGACCACCGCGACAGCGAGGTGAGACGACGTTGCGACCCGTCCCAGCCTTACCCCACCCTCCCAAGCGCCCCCGGCCCGTTCAGGGGCGACACGTGGGCATCGCTGCGGGGATGAGAGGCTCTGGAGGTTGGCATAGGGGGACGGGGGGACGGCGACATCCCATCACACTGGACGGGCAGGATGGGGGGCATAGGCAGGCGTTGGTGGTGCACCTCCTGGTGCAAGTGCAGCGAAGTGAGCCCTGGGGGGATGGACTCACAGGAGTAACTGAGGTGCTGGGGCTGGTCTGCATCCTTCCACCCATTCCCTCGCAGATGCTACAGGGGCACGGAGAGCCCAGGCTGGGCTGGGAGACCTGTCCAAGGGCTGTCCATCCTTCCCACTAGAACGCCCCTGGGAGAAGGGATGGATGAAAAGACCTTGAAAGTAGGAAGCAGATGTGTGGGAAGGTGTAGAGACAGCCAGTTAGCACCCCATGAGAGCTGGGAGGTGAGGGGCGAGGGAACTGGCCAAGGCCGGAGGGATGCAAGCTTGAACGGGGCAGTGCCGGGGATGGTCCCCTTCTGCCCCCTCACCTTTCATGTGGGGCCAGAGCACCTCCTTTGGACAGAGAACCTTGCGGTCCCATCAGCTGCCATGAGAGGAAGGCAGAGAGGGCTGGGGGGAAACTGGGCATGGGAAGGCTTGGTGGGCTCTAATCGGAAAAGGGGTGTTGGGAGAGATGCGCCACAGAGATATATCTGGGCTTTGGGAGAGATGCAAGCCAGGGTTGCAAAGGGGGGTGACTGGCCCAACATGGCAGCAGCAGTCAAGGTGAAAAGGGAGGCAAGAAGTCTGCAAAGGGAAGAAGCCGTCTCAGCAGTGCATGCAGTGGGAGAAGAGTCCTGGGGGCCGAGATCAGACGTGGAGCTGGTGGGAAGTGGGGGGGGGGGCTTCCAGGGACGTTGATGCAAAGTGGGTTGCACGAGAGGAAGATTCACGTTGAGACTTACCAGGGGACCCACTGATGGTGTGGACAGAAGGAGGCATAGGGAGATGTGCTCCCTCCCGCCCCAGGCTTTTTTCCTTGCAAGGTGGGGAAGCTGGGGAGATGCAGGACCTCACTTGTGTCAAGGGAATGGAGGGATCAGCATGCAGGGATGGTGCTACTGTTTGTGGCTATGGGAAGAGCAGCATTAGATCTGTTGGTGTCAATGGAGTCCTGTGTGCCAGGGCTACAGAAGGAATCCTCTCTGTGTGTTGGTTTCCCCTCTGGCAATATGGACCAGGCTGTGGGTGATGACTACTTTGGTGGTCTCTAAGGGGAAGACTGTCTCTTGGAATGGGATCCAAACGAGAGGTCCTAGGGGTGGGAGATGGGATGATGTGGCACCAAGGTGGTCGCCATTGCCAGTGTGGATCGGTTTCCTGGGGTAGAGATTGCAGGAGGGCAATCTCCCTTTGAGAGGGAATATCTGGAGCTGCCTTATTCAGAGTCAGACTATTGGTTCCTCTGACTCAGTGCTGTTTGCACTGTCTGGCAGCATCTCTCCAGGGTTTCAGGCAGGGGACGTTCCCAGCCTCACCTGGTAATGGCAGGGATGGGACCATCTGCAACCTTCTGCCTGTCAAGCAGATGCTCTTCCACTGAGCCGCAGCCCAGGTGAAGCTCACCTGCCCTTGGCTCTCCGTTGCCTCTTCCTAGAGCCGTGAGCTTGATTAAAGCTCGTTTCTGGGATTGCTGACCTCTGTTAAGAGTACTCTTCTTTAACCTTGGGTCTCCATACATTGCTGGACTACAACTCCCATCATTCCTACCACTGGCTAAGCGGGCTGGGGATAATGGGAGTTGCAGTCCAGCTATATCCCCAGCCAGTTTACCCAGTGGTGGAAATGGGGATCCAAGGTTAGAAATTGAAGAGAATTCAACAAGGAGTTATGGCGGCAGGAGGTGGAGGGCGATGGAAGAATCCCAGCATTTGTTTAACCCTGTCAGTTCTTTCTTTCCTAGAGGTACCTTTTGAACCAAAGTCATAAATGAATTTTCCCACTCCAGGATTGTGTGTGTGTGTGTTTGTGTGTCACAGCCAGTATGAGACAGAATTAAGAGGGGTGTGCAAATCTAGAAGGCACTGCAGCATCCTCAAGAGGCAAACTATCCAAGGCAGGACTTCTAACTTGGCCCAGGTCTTGCCTGAACTGGGAACCTGTCCCAGGGTCTCCCCCTGAGCTGCCAGTACAGTTGCAGGCAGATCTGGGCCTCGAGAAATGCTCAGCCTTCTCAGGCACGCTGACCTCTCCCTCTCTAACTGCTTTACTGTGTATTTGCATATACCTTGTTCTAAGCCGGTGTCCTGCGCAAGTGGGACTTAGCCATTTAGGTACGAATGCAATGGAACTGCAACCAAAGGTTCTGTCCAATTTGATTCCACAGGCAAACAGCATGGTGGTTTGTACAGCCAGATTTTGCCACGTGCTCTCTCTTTCTCTCCCGTTCTTGTTTTTTTGTTTTCTTTCCCTGCGCATTCATGCCTCTGTGTACTCATTCACTCTGCCTGTTCTGCGTTTGTGCCTGCCGTGTGTTTACAGGAACATCGGAAGCGTCCTCGTTCTGAGTCAGACCATTTGTCTTGCCGAGCTCAGTACCATCTATGCTGGCTCTCAGGGGCTCTCCAGAGTTTCCAACAGGGGACAAAAACACTGACTGGCAGCCGCTCTTCAGGGTTTCAGACAGGGAGCCGTTTGTAGTCTTACCTGGAGGCGCCAGGGATTGAACCTGCGACCTCCTGCTTGCAAAGCAAAATGCTCTCCTGCTGAGCCACGGCCCCTTTCTCAAAGGGGCCGGTGTTCCCCCTCTAATGTACCTTGTGCCATTCTTCAGGTGCCAATCCTGTCTGGTTTCCAATACGTGCATTCGTACCTGTTGGCAGTTCACCCATGCTCCTCAACACCCACCCAGCTCTTCACACTTCTGTCTTCTATGTTCAGTGACTTTCAGGAAAGCAGCAGGACACCTCCCTCGACTAATGTCCAGGGGTAGCCGTGCTTCTAAGCAGCAATTGCTGCAAAGCTCAGGAGGGAAAACAATTCTTTTGTTTGGGTCCTGCGTGCGGATTTCCCACACGCCTCTGATTTGATGACCTAGTTGGGCTTTTGGCCTGATCCTGCAGGCCCTTCTTCTGTTTTCGTCACCAGTTTTCTCTGAGCATCGAAATGTGCCAGAGGTCAAGAACAAGAAGAGGAACCCAACTGGCAACACAAGGGGGTGGAGAGAGAGGAGCTCTCACTGTATGGCTTCAGCCTTCTAGGGTTTCATCACAGCCAAGCAGGGCCTGGGAGGAAGCCATGCTCTTGTTGTTGTTGCCAAGCTCTTTGGCTTTCACTGGTAGTACTGGAAAGGCCATTGAATTGGAGTTCTCAGTTTCCCAGGTTGCAATAAAACCAGGCCACATTGCCTCATCTCCCCAAACTGGGACATGGCATCTGCTGGAGTACGTACCTTTGGCCCTCTGAGTGGCAGGTGCCTGTAGATTGCTTGCATTGCCCTGAGCATGGTCATAGGTAAAGACAGACCTCCCTCCGTGTGTGTGCATCTTTTCCAAGAAGGCCCATATTGAGTTTGCAGCTCATGTTTTCGATGTAAGAAGAGCCTTTCAGGAATGAATCGGACCACAGGCCCATGGAGCCCAGCATCCTGCTGTCACAGTTTTTTGCTCTTCTAATATGGGCTTTGTGTTATTCTGCTGCAAAAGGCCCCCGAGATCAGTGGAGGATGGGTGGCACAGCCAAATTTAATAAATGAAATAAAATTCCTGTGGGGAGTCCCTGAAACGCAACAGCCGCTCTTCCCCTTCACTTGCAGGTGCAAGCAACGGGCAGACTACGGAAAGCCGAATCGGCTTCCAGTGCCCATTCCGTGGCCACTCCGCCTTCCACGAACACACGTGCCCTCCCACTCTCTGTCTGGCTCTGCCCACGCTTCTTGCCAGAAGTGGCGTGTTCCTTCCACATCCAGCGCTGTGCACCTCACCCCAAGCGCCCCCATCTCTCTGTTCACCCACAAAACCGAGTCTGCCGCCTCTCCGTCTGTCCTGCCCGTTTCCTTGTCCCCAGCCATCGTTTCCAGAAGCACTGCTGTCTTCCGTGCCCGATCCCCAAATTCACAGCCACTCATCCATCTGCCCCTCCGTCAATCTCTGTGGTCTCGTCTGTCCCTCCTCCCACGCATATGCATCAATCCTCGCCCCCCCACACACCCCGAAAAAAGCTGCCTTTGCTGTGCCGATTCTTCTCTATTCTCTCACTCTTCGGCTACCCTGGGTGCTTCCTGGTCCCCCACCCGCCCTGCGCCCCGCGTTCCTCCCTTTGTTCCCTCCCAATTGAAGCCCCGCTCCCTGGCGCTGACAGGTTGCCGTGGCAGCGCCTGCGATGGGGTTGCCATGGAAACTGATCCTCTTACCCGGGCGGCTATGCCCTGAATAATTCATCATCCCCTTGCGGTGGAGGCGCACAGCCAGGAGCAGGATGGGCAGCCCTGGCGGTTCTTGGAATGGGGGGGGGGGAGTAGAGGGTGGGATGCCTAGTATATTTGCCCAAAGAGAGAGAGAGAACGAGAGAAAGTGCAACGCAGCAGGGCGGAGGTCAGGTGGGGTGTGTGGGAAGATCTTAGCTGCACAGAAAGGGAGAAAGGCGTTCCTTGTCTCTTTAAGTCCTTCGGAAGCGGAGGGTAAATTGGCAGCTATATTTGGGAACCTGCCTCTCCAAGCTGCTGCTCAGAACGCCGGCAGGCCACATTTTTCTGTGCCGTGCTTGTGATGCCGAAGAATGGAGCCTCCATGGTCAGGGACAGGATATCTCCAATCCCAATTGGCTGGTCTCCCATTATGCTGTGCTGGTGGAAGAAGGGGGTGCAGGGGCAGCCCTTCCGCTGGCCATTAATATCAGGATCAGTGCAGGAGGAGATGGGCCCCTTGGCACGAAAAAGCCATCCCTTGTTATGCAACGGCTTGGCCTGCATTTCCTCCTGCCCCATCTTTACTTTTGCACGATGGCAACAGAAAGGTGGGCAAACCAGCCCCATACAAGACCTAAGGGAGGAGGAATCCCATCCATCAAAATCTCAGCAGCTGTTGAAAAACCTGCACAGGATCTGGCTTTGTCGTCTTGTGTTTTTTGCAAACAGAGGGACGATTCTGCCCCCGCCCTCACATATCCCTTACTGCTCAGGGCAGATGTGTAGATGGCCTGTTTAAAGGAAAATAGCTTTCCTTCCCGGTTCCTGCATCAAACCAAGCACTCTGGTCCACCACTCTTGGCCTTGTTCCTTAAGCCCCGAGCACTTGAGGCCTCTCCAGATGTTTACGCTGTTTTCATAGGGTGGGGATAGGAAACGAAGGCATTTGAGAGGGGGAAGCTCATCTGCAACTCTCCCTCTCACCAGCCATAGGAGTGAAACCGAGGAAACACAGTTGAGCCCTTGCCTGAGAGTGCAGGTTAGCATTGCACCCCCAGGAACACAGGGAACTATTAGTCTGTCTCAGTCAGTAATGCACTATGCTGGGGGTTAAACTTTTTACATGCACAGCATCATGTTCTAGTTATCACTGAGCCACAGTCCCCACACCCCCAGGGCCTTTCACCTCTCTGTTCGTCAAGCTCCCTTCTCCATCCTGCAGATCCATTTTGCTAGCAAAGCTTCTTTCATCCCATGGCACATCGCATTGCCCAAATTTTCACGGCCACCTGACCCTTTCCCATCCTGTCTCCACTGCTGCCTTCTCAAGCACTGACCTTCCGTGCCTGCTAAGTCAACGGCAGCTCTTTTGGACAGGAGCACGTCCTGCGTCCGCGTCGTGTACAATGCCTAGTATGTGATTTTAGCCTTTCCCCCAGCTGTCTCCTGGGCTTGTTCCCCCGAGTGTGTCGGGAGTGGTTGCGTGCAGGTTAGGGATATACCGTACGTTGCCACCTTTGTGACGGGATTTGTTCTCTGTCCGCCCCGCTCCGTGCAGTGCGAACCAGGCGTGGCCACCAAATTCCTCTACGAGCTCCTCTACAATGACCCCATCAAGATCATTCTCATGCCAGGCTGCAGCAGCGTCTCCACCCTGGTGGCCGAAGCAGCACGCATGTGGAACCTCATTGTGGTGAGCATACCTTGCACTTTGTGTATCCGTTTGTGTGTGTGTGTGTGGTGCCTGTGGATTTTCATGGGGAAGGCATGTCTCCCCACGAAGCAGGGTTCAGCTCAGCGACCTGTTTTCAGAACTGGAAGCTGTATCGAGAGTGCCTCTGAGCGTGTGCAGAGTGCACTTCTGTAGACACTAAGCTAGCACAGCCCATGCCTAGAATTGGGAGATAAGGTTTCCGGGTGAAGCAGTGGCGTAGCGTGGGTTGTCAGCAACCGGGGCAAGGCAAATAATTTGCACCCCCTAACCTGTGGATTTTCACCCCCTAATCCTAACCCCCAGATGTTGTGCCCGGTGCGGCCGGGCCCCCCCTGCACTCCCCACACTACACCACTGGGGTGAAGCTTCTCTGCGGGGGTGGGACCCCCACAGTGGGTGCTTCCAGACAGTCACACATTTTCGGTGGGATTCAGTCACCCACCAGCCGATTGGGGTTAAACCATTATAGCTGTTTAGAAGGTCTTGTGCAACAAAGAAAAAACGACCAGATTGTTTGCAGTAAGGAAAGTGGCAAGAAAACATGTTGGAAATATGGGAAGCGGCGCTTGCTTTGACACAACGTCCTCTAACACCCCCGCAAAACAAATCAGAGCGAATGCATGTTAAATAGCAGGTGTGGTGCTACCCACCACTGGTCCTCAGAATACAATGTGGCCCTTGGGCTGCCAAAGGTTTTATCCATTCCCGATCTAACCCCCCCCTGCAAACAAACCATGAAGAATCTTCAATAAACAGGCCGCCTGGAAGTGTCTGGCATCCACCGCCAGCACCTCTAGAAAGCAGGTTTGAGAGCAAGGCTCTGAGGGATAGCTCAGTCGGCAGAACATGGGACTCTTAATCTCAGGGCCGTGGGTTCGAGTCCCACGTTGGGTGAAAGATTCCTGCATTGCAGGGGGTTGGACTAGATGACCTGTGTGGTCTCTTCCTGATTCTGTGATTTGAAGGGTTGGGTGGTGTCTCTGTGCCAGAGTTAACGATGGGTGGGAAACTTTGAACCCATAGACTGAATGAGGCCGGTGTTGGCGGTCTCAGCCTTTTAAAGCCCTGTTTCCCGTCTCTTCCTCCTTTCCTTGCAGCTGTCCTACGGCTCCAGCTCTCCAGCCCTCTCCAACCGCCAGCGCTTCCCCACCTTCTTCCGCACGCACCCGTCTGCCACTCTGCACAACCCCACCCGCGTGCAGCTCTTCAAGAAGTGGAGCTGGACCAAGATCGCCACCATACAGCAGACCACAGAGGTGTTCACCTCGGTATGGAGAGACCCCAGCCCTGAGCAGAAATCCCCCACCTGACACACCTTTCAGGCATCCTGGGACATCCTGCAGCATTGCCCAACCCTCCCCCCCCCCAAAAAAAACCAGACAGCGGTGCTGCTTTAAGCACTTAAAAGGACCACAGATTTGATAGGGGAACGGGTGGTGCTGTGGTCTAAACCACTGAGCCTCTTGGGCTTGCTGATCAGAAGGTCGGCGGTTCAAATCCCAGCAACAGGGTGAGCTCCCGCTGCGCTGTCCCAGCTCCTGCCAACCTAACAGTTCAAAAGCACACCAGTGGAAGTGGATAAATAGGTATCACTGTGGCAGGAAGGTAAACAATGTTTCCATGTGCTCTGGTTTCCATCATGGTGTCCCGTTGCACCAGAAGCAGTTTAGTCCTGCTGGCCACATGACCCAGAAAGCTGTCTGCGGACAAACGCCGGTCCCCAATATTTGATTGATTCTGTCAACAGCCAAAAACAGAGTTGCTTTTCAAGGGTTCCCATTAAGTTCTGCGGCACCAAACAAATGGGCTATATTTTGTGGAACACAATAATCTTCTTGATACTGTGTCAGAGCCAATCTATTCTCTAGTGCTGGCAGCAACTCTCCTGGTTGTTACACCAAACTGGGGCTGATGGATGTGGTGGTCCAAAATATCTTGAGGGAACCAAGTTGGGAAAGGCTGTTTTAAGGAGTCGTTTATCTACCGGAACTGATCTTGTGGATTCCCAAACTTCAGCAGGCTATCAGAGTTGTCTCATAGCACAAAAATCCCTTCTCTGAGCTGAACATGGAATCTTGAGGGTGATCATCCCCAAACACAATCCAACTGAAGTTCATCATCTTAAAAATCCTCATCCTTATGTGATGCTTTATCCTGAACACACACAAATCCATGCACCATACTGTAATATTAGAACCTTGAAACTTTCAGCTTTCTTTCAAAATAAGTTTCTAGTCCTTATCAAGACCCAAGTTATCTTTAAGACCTTATTTGCTTGTTTTACTTTCAGTGCTTCTAAACCTCACTTTCACCTTTGTAAAAAAGAATCAGAAGGAAGTAGGCAAACTAAAAACCACAGTATTACAGTAAAAACGATCTAAGATGTCCAACACATCAGCTTGTGCTTGATTAGTACAATTGTATCAATATTATGCAGGTTGTTAATGGGACGCGGGTGGCATTGTGGGTTAAACCACAGAGCCTTGGACTTGCTGATCAGAAGGTCAGCGGTTCGAATCCCCATGACGGGGTGAGCTCCCGTTGCTCAGTCCCTGCTCCTGCCAACCTAGCAGTTCGATAGCATGTCAAAGTGCCAGTAGATAAATAGGTACCGCTCCGGCGGCAAGATAAACAGTTTCTGTGTGCTGCTCTGGTTCGCCAAAAGCGGCTTAGTCATGCTGACCACATACCCGGAAGCTGTACGCTGGCTCCCTTGGCCAATAAAGTGAGATGAGCGCTGCAACCCCAGAGTCGGCTACGACTGAACCTAATGGTCAGGGGTACCTTTACCTTTACCTATCAATATTATGCAGGCTGTTAATGTGCTGGGTAATATAAGCAGCAAGGAGAGAGGTCTCTGCTGCAAGGAGCTTCCAGTCTGAAGTTAGGCAGCTGAGAGAGAGGAGAAGAAAAGAATGAGATAGGAGAGGCATGGATAAAACGCAAACAGGAGGAGGCAGGGATGTTGTTAGTCTGCCTCTAGACTGCTCTCTCTGGCATGAAGCATATCTCTCGGTCCCTTTTTCCTACTGAATCTTAATAAATGTCATCTAAGATCTCTGCCGAGTGCTGTTCCCTCTCCAAGATGTCCTAAGAAGAATTACCACTTCCAGTTTCAGACAAGGAAATCGCACCGACAAAAGAAATGGAACATTTGTACCAGCTGCGCTCCGACATGTCCATCACATTAATGCAAATGTTAAGCTAATGAAGCTATTTTTGTGTGGACCGCGATAAGCAAATGGGCTGCAGCCCTCCGTGCCTCATTGTGGTACATTTCCACAAGCTCCCAAAGGCCGGGCAATTCTCCTGCAGCTGAAGAAACCCCTTTGTCTAATCTCAGTCCTTAAAAAGAGCCACTTAGAAAATTTGTCTGACCATAGTTGTGCTGATTGGTGCAATATGTGACTGGTCACAGAAGCCATCCCATGGTTCTTACAGAATCTTGGGGGGAGGTATTATTATTATTATTATTATTATTATTATTATTATTATTATTATTATTTACACCAGGCTCACAATGCAGCACAGATTCCTGTACCGTTAGGCGCCAAACTTCCATGTTACATTAGTCATGCATTTTCGAAAGCGTGCTTAAACGAACTGGTTTTTTTTATTTTGGAGAGAGAGGACCCGCTCCTTACTTTCGACACCTGTATAGCAAGCTGCCTTTTACTGAGTCAGATTATTGGGCCATTTGGCTCAGTTTTGACCACGTTGATTGACAGCAGCAGCTCTTCTGGGTTGCAGCCCTACCTGGCAATGCCAGGAACTGAACCTGGGACCTTCTGCACGCAAGGCAGAAGCTCTGCCACTGAGCTATGCTGCACCACCCTTTATCCAGTGGATTTTCCTAGGCAGTGAACGCCACCACTATTGCTTTCTGTTAGATAAAAATAAATAAATGAATAGATTATGGCTCAGTATGAGGAAAGGGCAGGGCTGGATTTAGGTTTGATGAGGCCCTAAGCTACTTTATATGTCCGACTATCCTTTGTCCACAAATTGTCACTATTTTTTGTGCTGAATATATGCTATCTGGTAATTTATGGACCTAATAGGTCTCGAAAGCCATTTGCACATGTTGTCTTGCAACCAGTCCATGCAGAATGTAGGCACCCTATGTACAGAAATGAGCAAACCAGTGATATTTTAGGGAGCAGGTGGGGCCCATTACATCATAGGAGCCTACACAGTGTTGCTTTATGTAGGTTTTATTTAATTTGTGTTTTATCTTAAATTTCGGAAATGTAAATCCAGGTGTTTTTTCCCCTTTAAATTTGTTGTGGGCCCCCAAGAGAGTGGGGCCTTAAGCTGTAGCTTGTTTAGCTTATACGTAAATTCAGCACTGGGAAAGGGGTTGGGGTTGGGACAGTAAACACTTCTCCTCACACTCAGAACTTTTCCTCCAGAGACTCCTGCCTGTCTCTCGCTGAAAAAGGATCGCCAGCAAACTCCTTGTTATCCTCCTCCTCTCCTACTCTTGTCAATTAGCTTTCCTGTCCTGCCTGTTCCCTGCCTAGGCCTTTACTTGCAAACAGGCTATTACTCACAGCAAGCAAATAGCCCAGTGGAGAGCTAATAGCTCGGGGGCGATTCTCATTAAACCAGTGCAAGAAGGCAAGGATATCTTTTTGGTAACTGCTATGCAGCAGTTCCTGTCTGGTTTGGGGGTGGGGCCCTTACATTGCCTCTTCTTTATCACCATAATCATCCTTGTTGGTTTTTAAGCCCATTTAACGTTATACGTAATTTGGCTCTTAAGAGGAGCCAAATTAGCTGTCAACTATGTTTTGCACAAAATTGGTTTTGTTTGCCATGGCAAGAGGCAAGGAGTTATGGAGAACCGCTGCCCAGTGAAGTTGTCCCCTCTCCTTCAACAACAACAACAACAGGTTTCTGAATATTTTTCAGTTATCACCCTACAGCCACAGGGGCTAGAATTTTTTTGAATAAAATAGAAACAGAGATTCTCAAGAAGCTGCATGGGTTAAACCACCGAGCCTAGGACTTGCCGATCAGAAGGTCGGCGCTTTGAATCCCCGCAACAGAGTGAGCTCCCGTTGCTCTGTCCCAACTCCTGCCAACCTAGCAGTTCGAAATTACGTCAAAGTGCAAGTAGATAAATAGGTACCGCTCCAGCAGGAAAGTCAACAGCGTTTCCGTGCACTGCTCTGGTTCGCCAGAAGCGGCTTAGTCATGCTGGCCACATGGCCCGGAAGCTGTATGCCGGCTCCCTCAGCCAATAAAGTGAGATGAGCGCCGCAACCCCAGAGTCGGCCACGACTGGACCTAATGGTCAGGGGTCCCTTTACCTTTGCAAAAGGTACTTTACCAGTGAGATTGTAGAAGCACAGAGAACGTGCACTGCTGATTTTTAAAACCCTTATCCTTAACCACCACTGTATCCCCTATTTTAGCATTACCTTTACACTGAACCATTGTTCCACTCCAACATCACCTATTCCTTCCTTATCTCTGTGCCTCCTTCTTCATTCCCATAGACCTTGGATGACCTGGAAGAGCGAGTCAAAGAAGCCGGGATCGAGATCACTTTCCGCCAGAGCTTCTTCTCTGACCCTGCTGTGCCTGTCAAGAATCTGAAGGTGATCCTGGCTGCGAGGGGGTGGGTGAGGGGTGGGTGCGCACTGACCGCAGGTTTAGAGATCCCTGTTGGCAGGGAGGGCAGAGGGACTCAGCTTTGCTTCATCCAAACTCCCTTCAACAAGGGTGGGTGGGATACAGTGGTACCTCGGGTTAAGTACTTAATTCGTTCCAACAGTCTGTACTTAACCTGAGGCTGTTCTTAACCTGAAGCACCACTTTAGCTAATGGGGCCTCCAGCTGCCACCATGCCACCAGAGCACAATTTCTGTTCTCATCCTGAAGCAAAGTTCTTAACCCGAGGTAATATTTCTGGGCTATCGGAGTAAGTAACCTGAAGCGTATGTAACCTGAAGCGTATGTAACCCAAGGTACCACTGTATTTGGATTGCTTTGAATCTCTGCTTTTTGTACGTGCCAGATCTGTGCTTTTTTCTGCCTGGGACAGCTTCAGGCTGTTGTGGGGTAGGGACAGGCTCGTGCGGAGCTGTGAAAAGTTTCGTCCCAGTGTACATATCACAAACGGACAGCAGAATCCTAGACGTGTTTGCTGGAAGATAAGCTCCAGTGTCTTCAGTGGGGCTTTCTCCCGAGTAAGTGTGCTCTGGGTGGCAGCCGCAAGGAGGGTTCATAACCACAAGCCACATCCCTTTGGCCCCAGCTAACCTCTAGACCCAGGGCCCACCTTTAATGCAAACATGCATTTGGGGACCACTTCTTAATCGTTTGACATATATCTGCAGGGTGATACTTCTTCTTCTTCTTTGGCGATCACTCGTAGCCAAGTAAGATTGTCTTCCATAAACACGGTTTTAACAATGAGTCCGTAAGTGACTGTGGAGGCCAATTCTGGATCCACACCTCCTTCCACAGTGGGGACATTGGTTTCCGGGTGGGAGTTCATCACGGAGTGGATTTGCCAAGCGTGCCTTCCTCCTAGCACATTTCTCCCTTGCGTCCTGAGTTTGAGTGTCTTCAAAGCCCATGACACCTTTGGTAAAGGCTGTTCTCCAACTGGAGCGCTCGCAGGCCAGTGTTTCCCAGTTGTCGGCATTTATACGGCATTTCTTTAGATTTGCCTTGAGACAGTCTTTAAACCTCTTTTGTTGACCACCAGCACTACGCTTTCCGTTTTTAAGTTCGGAATAGAGTAGTTGCTTTGGAAGACGATCATCAGGCATCCGCACAACATGACCAGACCAACGAAGCTGGTGTTGAAGAATCATTGCTTCAACACTGGTGATCTTTGCTTCTTCCAGTACACGGATATTAGTTCGCTTGTCTTCCCAAGTGATGGGTAAAATCAGGGCGATAGTGCTGCTGTTGAGACCCACTTGGATCAGACCGTGTCCTGCAGGTGGGTCTTGACCCACCAGCTGAAGAAGGGCCCTCTAGAGAAATGAGTCGTGCTGTATCCCCGCCTGCACTCAGCATCTCAGTAGCGCCTCCTAGACAGCCATCTTTCTTTTTAGCCCTGGGAATGGAGGGTTAATTGACTGAAATTTTGAGAATGCCCTTGCTGTCTGTGTGTGGCAGTGTGTTAAATTACCCCAAGTGACAGTGTGGGGGGGGGGGGAGGTGATCAGGTGGAAGGAAGGGTGTCAAAACTTTCTTGCTTCCTTGTCCCAACCCCCATTACTTGGCTGACTACCAAGGATGGTTTTTTATAGTTAGGGTTGCATCCAATCTTAGTCCCATTCAGAGCAGATGCTTTGAAATTAATAGATAGGACTAACTTAGGTCCATGCATTTCAGTGGGTCTACCCTGAGTAAAACTTAATTGGATGCAACCCTTAGATTTTGAAAACCTATGCAGAATTTTTTGGTGTGTGTGTGTGTGTGTGTGTATTCAGTTTATAACAATTTAACAATGTGTAACACTTATACATTTGCAATCTCATAACAGAGGAAAGAGAAGAAAAAGAAAGAAACGGGGAGCGATAAAGGAACTATGAGTTAAATCATGCAACATTTCTTAGATACGTTCGTTAACATTATCTGAGTGGCAGTTTTCTAATTATAAGAACGTAGAGATTCCAACGAGCCTGGATCAGGGATGATTTAATAGATTAAATGCTTCCTTTATTAGTACAGTCGTGCCTTGGTTTTCGAACAGAATGTGTTCCGCAAGTCCATTTAACTTCCAACACGTTCGGAAACCGAGGCATGGCTTCTGATTGGCTGCAGGAGCGTTCTGCAGCCAATCGGAAGCCGCGGAAGCCATGCCGGATGTTCGGCTTCCAAGGCAAAGTTCGCAAACCAGAACACCTACTTCCAGGTTTGCGGCGTTCGAGTTCCAAGTTGACTACGCTGTTCAAAAACCAAGGGACGACTGTATATGCGAGTTAGTGAAAGCTTTTAACTAGATGTTACCGATATATTATTGAAACATGGATGTTGCATTTGAAATGCATGGCTGCTCTTGTATAATTGGAACGCTTTTGGATTAAATTTTGTAGATATTTGTTTACCCTGCACTTGGTCAGGCAGGTAGGACAGGAGTTAAACAGCCACTCTCCTCCTCTGCGATAGCCTTATCTTCCACAAGGTTGTCTGTCTAGCTGTCTGTCTGTCTGTCTTCCAAGTAGGTGGCCATCCCAACCTGCTGTAGATTCCATAGAGGGGCCTTTGCCCTTTTGCCCCCCCAGATAAACTTGGAAATTTCCTTCTGCCATTTTTTGAAGCAATCGTCTTCCACCATTACTGGGACTGACTGGAAAAGAAATAGCATTTTTGGCAAAACATTCCTTTTTACTGCTGCTCTTTTTCCTAACAGGGAGAGATTCATTCTGCTCCATATTTCTAGATTTCTTTTTGTCTCGAGCCACACTTTTCCATAATTATCTTTGTAGATATTTATATTTCTTGATGCTAACCATATCCCTAAATATTTAACCTTTTTAGGGACTTCTTTCTCAATACATTACTCCAACTCTTTTTTCTCTTCTTCCTTCAAATTTTTAACAGAGGGGAAAAAACCTCCCGTCCACTTTCTGCACCCTAAGCACCTCTGAACTCGGTTTCCTTTGTGGAAAGGCAGAGTGTATATCAAAAAGTGAATCTATATAATCTATGAGATGGGCTTACATTGCCCCCTCATGCTCCAAGCCAAGCACGATTGGTAGGTGCTTCTGGCGCACACACGTGCTGGTGGAGACTGGCATGGGGGGGGAGGCAGGGGGAGGAGGAAAGAAGCCACCCCTGAAATTCAGTGCCTTTCTCGTTCTGGCGGCAGCTGCCATCCCCTGAGCCGACAGATGGACAGACAGCGCCACCTCCAATCCTCCTGACAGCTTCTGCTCAGGGGAGAACTGATGCCACCAGAATGAATGAGCCAGATACTGCCACAGCACTTCGCATCCCCTCTTGGGTTGGGTTTTCTCTTTTTAAAAAAAGAACAAGCAGGCAACGCTTGCAAGAAGCATCCAGCAGCAGCCATCGGAATATCGCTGCCTTGTTCCCTTTCCATGTCAGCGAGTGGCTGCATTTATCATTGCAGAAGAAAACAAGAGCGCTCTCTTTCTCGCTCTCGCTCTCTATATATATACACTGTATTTTTTGCTCTATAAGACTCACTTTTTCCCTCCTAAAAAGTAAGGGGGAAATGTGTGTGCGTCTTATGGAGCGAATGCAGGCTGCGCAGCTATCCCAGAAGCCAGAACAGCAAGAGGGATTGCTGCTTTGACTGCGCAGTGATCCCTCTTGCTGTTTTGGCTTCTGAGATTCAGAATATTTTTTTTCTTGTTTTCCTCCTCCAAAAACTAGGTGTGTCTTGTGGTTTGGTGCGTCTTATAGAACGAAAAAAATCTTGGAGGGAGGTCTGTTTGGTTGGTGCAGATCTTATCTCCTGCCTGCCCCAAAGACTGCTCCCTCTGCTGGTTGGGACCCTATGGGGCCAGGGTGGCTTATAGGCAACGTGGCCCCTTTCCCCTCACCCCAGAAACAGGGTGTTTTGCATCGTGACTTCAGATCACCAGGCTCCTCGGGAAAGGTCTATTAAACATTAATGAAAACTGCATTTCATATTCATTGGCGCTCGCGCTGCAGGAGCAAGAGGCAGAAACCCCAAGCAAGAGGCAGCGCGTCTCTCTCGTCAAATGCCTTGTCTCCTTCAAATATGCAGAATTCACAGCTAGATTGGGCCAGCCACCCCATGCGCCAGCCTGATGTGCAGCAGTACGTTCAGGGCGCACAAAAGAAAGCTCTCCTTTGCACAATGTACAATCAGCGCAGGAATTCAGGACCGCAATTAGATGGTGACGCCAGTAGCTTTGATGGTTTGGGGAGTTGTTGTTTTTTTTTTGAAAGAATCAGACTAACTCAGATTGCTTATAAATAGCATTCCCATAATAAGAGATAGTAGGGACACGGGTGGCACTGTGGGTTAAACCACAGAGCCTAGGATTTGCCGATCAGAAGGTCGGCGCTTCGAATCCCTGCGACAGGGTGAGCTCCCGTTGCTTGGTCCCTGCTCCTGTCAACTTAGCAGTCCAAAAGCACGTCAAAGTGCAAGTAGATAAATATCTTCTAAAGGTTGTAAAGTTACTTATCTCCTTGGCTTGAGGAAGGGGTTCACATAACTCCACACCCTCCAACATTTCTCTGATGAAAATAGCGACTTCCTAAGGAAAAGGGGGACATTCCGGGATCAAATCAGAAATCTAATCAGGGACGGCTTCTGTAAATCTAGGACTTTCCCTGGAAAACAGGGACACTTGGAGGGTCCGGGATGCTGGACAAGATGGGCCTTTGGCCCAGTTGTGTGTGTGTGTGTGTGTGTGTGTGTGTGTGTGTAGCAAACTCCGTGCTCATATGTTCAATTCATTAAAAGATACATGAAAGTTTGAGTTATGGGGGTGAGGAGAATGTGTGCATGAATTAAGCAATGCTCAGTTTATTTTTGATTGCTGTTTTGGGAATGTTGTTAATACAGTTGTTTTATAGATTATGAATGCTGTAGCACTTTGCGAATCCTATGATGCGATTTTCGTTGCAATTGCGACGCTTACCTTATTTTTAGTAGTTCTGTTTCATAGGCGGTAATTGTTTCCTTGATAATTTGCAGTCGTTTTGCTGACGATTTGTTAGTTCTTCTATATGATTTGTACTGCATTTGTGACATTCTGCTCTATTATTGTCAACCATTGCTTGTAAGCCGCTTTGGAACTCGTCTGAACGAAAAGAGGCATAGAAATACAACCAATCAATCTGCGATAAGTAATCGATCGCGCTTCACTCTGTGGAAGCGCCTCCAGTCACCTGACCCTATTTTCCCCCTTACAGCGCCAAGATGCCCGTATCATCGTTGGACTCTTTTATGAGACGGAGGCGCGGAAGGTCTTCTGTGAGGTGAGTGTCCGGGGTGGAGGTTCCTCTCTGGGAATACAAGAGGCTGCAATGAAGGTGCTTTCTTCATTCCCAACTTTAACTAGAGATGTTGGAGGTTGAACCTGCGACTCTTGGCAGGCAGAGCAAATGCTTTACCTACTGAGCTACAGCCCTTCCTCCTAGAATGGGTGATAGGAGGCTTGAGATGAAATGCAAGCCATGGCATGGCCCTGACTGGACCACTCTACTTATTGGCAAACCTTCATTCCTCCTCTCTTGCGGCATTGGGGACAGGTCTACAAGGAGCGCTTGTTTGGGAAGAAGTACGTCTGGTTCCTGATTGGCTGGTACGCCGACAACTGGTTCCGCATCAAGGATGCAAATATTAACTGCACTGAGGAGGAGATGAGGGAGGCGGTGGAGGGCCACATCACCACCGAAATCGTCATGTTGAACCCAGAGAACACACGCAGCATCTCCAATATGGTGAGGGAGCATCTCAGAGGGCAAGGGGGGATAGGGAGGTGCGGGTGGCGCTGTGGGTTGAATCACAGTCTCATCTCCTGCCTACCTAGCAGTTCAAAAGCATGTCAAAGTGCAAGTAGATAAATAGGTACTGCTCTGGCAGAAAGGTAAATGGCGTTTCCGTGCGCTGCTCTGGTTTGCCAGAAGCGGCTTAGCCATGCTGGCCACATGATCCGGAAGCTGTACGCCGGCTCCCTCGGCCAATAAAGTGAGATGAGCGCCGCAACTCCAGAGTCGGCTACGACTGGACCTAATGGTCAGGGGTCCCTTTACCTTTTTAAATGTCAAATGTTGGGGTTTTTACGCTTGCCTGGAATCACGCTCCGATGTTTGGAAACCCTCGCCATAGAGGCTGGCTCTGATTTGTTGCCCGCAAAGGAAATGCACTTTGCAGGTGTTCTAAGGTGATATTAATATTAATAATTATAATAATTATAATAAATAATATTTTTTTATTTATACCCTGCCCTTCCCGATTCAAAAACCAGGCTCAGGGTGGCTAACAACAAATTTAAAACACTTTAAATCACTTAATTATAAAAGCAGCATAAAATTCAGTATAAAAACATGAATAACAATAAAATTCAAAAATCAATCAGATAATCCCCAGGGCTAGCTGGCTTAATTGGTCCTACTTTGGCCAGCGAGGAGGTCAAGGGAGAATTAGCTGTGGGGTCTCAGAGTGGGTGATCTTCATAAAAGGGGAGGGGGAGGGAAGAGAAGGGAAATAAAAGATCAGGCTGAATTCGCATTAAAGGCCAGGCGGAATAGCTCTGTCCTACAGGCCCGGCGGAAGGAGGTTAAATCCTGAAGGGCCCTAGTCTCATGGAACAGAGCATTCCACCAGGTCGGAGCCATCACTGAAAAGGCCCTGGACCTGGTGGAGGATAGTCTGACTTCCTTAGGGCCTGGGACCTCTAAACTATGGTTATTCATGGACCTTATGGTCCTCTGCGGGGCATACCAGGAGAGGCAGTCCCGTAGATACGAGGGTCCTAAGCCTCAAATGTTGTCAAATGTCCCAAGCCTAACTCTTGTTGTTGAGAACTGGCTCCAAGGCGAAAGTCTGGAGAGGTCTGGTTCAAGCTGAGAGGTGATTTAAAAAACCAGAAACCAGATGTTTGCTCAAGCTGCAGGTTATGGGCAATGGTGAAAGCAATATACATTGTCAAAGGGAGCGAGAAACTTTTGTAATATTCCAAATAGACAAAAACCAAATTTTAAAAACCTGCTTCCCCCCTCCCAGATTTTTAAAGCAAGATTTCACCTTAATGGATTTCTGTCTGTTAAAGAGAGTTGATTCATGTGACAGTTAATACTTTTAAAACTTTATTCAGTCTTAAGAATTTTACACCAGATCTTTGAGAAGCCATTGTTTTTTTCTTTTTTACTAGGTAGGATTAACTTACGTATTTTAATAATAATAATAATAATAATAATAATAATAATAATAATAATAATAATAATTTTATTTATAGCAAGACCAGGCTCAGGGCGGCTAACAACCGATATACAACTTAAAAACCAATACAACTTAAAAACCAGATTAAAATACAACATCAAAACATTAAAATGCCATTATAGAGTCAACATGGGGTGGAAGGACAGGGGTGCCTGGAAAAACAAAACTTGCTGCAACTTTAAGGCTCAATCCTGTTGCAAAATCAAATCGTGATACAGAGACAACACATTATCCATCCGGCCTTAACTATAATTTACATGTCTAGGGATCATTTTCAAACTTTCTTTTTGTTATGTACTGAAGTTCTCACCCTGGGCCAGCAGGGGGATACTGTAGATAGTGATGCAAATGAAGGATCGAAAGTGATGTTCAGTGATTGGATAGTTTTAGAAAGTTGTTACAGTAACAAGGTACTGGAGCTCTATATGAGCAGGCTGGCTGAACCCTTCAGCTCAGTTCTGTTCTGGCCTCTGAATAAACAAGAGCTGTTTGAAGAATCGTTGTGTCGTCTGATATGTTCACCCACAACTTAACACTTTTGTCCCCTACAGACATCGCAGGAGTTCATTGAGAAGCTGACGAAGCGGGTGGAAAAATCCCCAGAGGAGACGGGAGGCTTCCAGGAGGCTCCGCTGGCCTATGATGCCATCTGGGCCCTGGCACTCGCACTCAACAAGACCTCCACGGAGCTGGTGAAGAAGGGCCTGCGGCTGGAAGACTTCAATTATAACAACAGAACCATAACAGATGAGATCTACCGAGCCCTCAACTCTTCAGCCTTTGAGGGAGTCTCTGTGCGTGGCTCTTGAACCTGATCCGCTTGGAGCAGAATGTGGATGTTTGGGATTTAGAAATGCCCACATATCTGTCTGTCTGTCTGTCTGTCTGTCTGTCTGTCTGTACAGTATTTGTATGCCACCCTGAAACTTGGGAGAGCCTGTATTAATATGCACAGTGTTTTTTCCCCTTAAAAATGTTTAGGGGTACTCTCATTTTGACTCAAGAAAATCACCATTTTATAGTTCAAATCAGGAAAAATAAATACAGTGGTACCTCGGGTTACAGACGCTTTGGGCTACACATTTTCAGGTTACGGATGCGCCGAAACTTGGAAGTACTGGAACAGGTTACTTCCAGGTTTCGGTGCTTTGCGTATGCACAGAAGCACCAAATCGCATCCTGCATGTGTGCAGATGCGACGCTGCGGGTTGCGAATGCTGTGGGTTGCGAACGTGCCTCCCGCATGGATCACGTTCATAACCCGAGGTTCCACTGTACAGTAAATACAAAGTAAGTACAGTAAGTACAAAGATTCACAAAATGTTTAGGGGTATGTGTACCCCTGCACCCCCCAAAAAAAGCACAAGCACTGAAAATTATTATTATTATTATTATTATTATTATTATTATTATTATTATTATTATTATTATATTTATATCCCAACCTCCCCAGCCAGGACCGGGCTCAGGGCGGCTAACAGCAGAGTATATAATAAATTCAACACATAAAATCAAACAATCAATTAAAATACATCTTAAAATCAGATGAAGATCAGAATAAAAACAGATGGCAACCCACAAATTATAACTGTAGGAATTGGGAACATGAAGTGCTCACCAGGCCCAACTACTGAATATGCAACTCCCTTTCCCTTTTCTCACCAGGGACATGTGGTCTTTGACGCCAGCGGCTCTCGGATGGCCTGGACCCTCATTGAACAGCTTCAGGGTGAGCAAGGATCATTGTTGTGCTGGGTGTGTTGGTTTCTCTTTTGACACATTCCTGCAAGGCAGCTGTTCTGTGTGGCCCATGATACTTTGAGCAGACCCCATATGCCACGTGCAGTACTGCTCCTGATCAATCCCAGCCTCCCATTATTCATTGTCTTATTATTTGATAACTTCTTTAACACCCCTTTCTTTCTTCCTCTCTCATTCTGACATCTCTCTTGCTCTCTCCACCCAGCCAAAGGTCTGGACTCCCCCCCCCCCCTCCTTTTCATCCATTTAGGCTTCCCCCTCATTTTCTCTCCCCCCTCCCCGTTCCTTCCATGTTCCCCACATCCGCACGAAATTTAAGTTGAGAGCCACAGGCCCATCTCCTGCACCGCGAGGAGTTTGTTCCACTTTCTTACCCAGCATCAATGCTTCACCTCCCTACTGTATGTAATGCTTCCTTCTGCCAACAGATGGCATCTATAAGAAGATTGGGTATTACGACAGCACCAAGGATAATCTCTCCTGGTACAACAATGAAAAATGGATTGGTAAGAGACTGACTTTTTAGGCATGGCAACCAGTTGTGTGACTCTCGCAGGGCCCAAAATAAAATATATAATGCATGTTGTTGTTGTTTAGTCTAAGGTTACCAGATTTTTTTTTCAATTAATCCAGGGACACTTTTCAACTTCCTGCTAAATAGATGGGTTTTGTCAGGGGACTGATTTGTAAATCCGGGGACTGTCCCCGGGAAATGGGGACATCTGGTAACCTTAGTTTAGTTGTCTTAGTCGTGTTCGACTCTCTGTGACCCCATGAACCAGAACATGCCTTGGAAACTCTCACTTTCTTCTCAAAGTTTCTCATTCTTTATGTCCATGGAGTTTTCTTGGCAAAATACTGGAGTGGTTTGCCAGTTCCTTCTCCAGGTGGATCACATTTAGTCTAAACTCTCGGCTATGACCTGTCCATCTTGAGTGGCCCTGCACAGCATAGCTCATAGCTATTCAAGCCCCTTCGCCATGACAAGGCAGTGATCCATAGAATCATAGAGTTGGAAGAGACCACAGGGCCATCGAGTCCAACCCCCTGCCAAGCAGGAAACACCATCAGAGCACTCCTGACATATGGTTGTCAAGCCTCTGCTTGAAGACCTCCAAAGAAGGAGCCTCCACCACACTCCTTGGCAGCAAATTCCACTGTCGAACAGCTCTTACTGTCAGGAAGTTCTTCCTAACGTTTAGGTGGAATCTTCTTTCTTGTAGTTTGGATCCATTGCTCCGTTTCCGCTTCTCTGGAGCAGCAGAAAACAACCTTTCTCCCTCCCCTATGTGACATCCTTTTATATATTTGAACATGGCTATCATATCACCCCTTAACCTCCTCTTCTCCAGGCTAAACATGCCCAGCTCCCTTAGCCGTTCCTCATAAGGCATCGTTTCCAGGCCTTTGACCATTTTGGTTGCCCTCCTCTGGACACGTTCCAGTTTGTCAGTGTCCTTCTTGAACTGTGGTGCCCAGAACTGGGCACAGTACTCCAGGTGAGGTCTGACCAGAGCAGAATACAGTGGCACTATTACTTCCCTTGATCTAGATGCTATACTCCTATTGATGCAGCCCAGAATTGCATTGGCTTTTTTAGCTGCCGCGTCACACTGTTGGCTCATCCCAGTGAAGGGGATACAATGCATACAAAATAGTTCATACAATACTTTCAATTTCCTGACTTCTTGGGTTCATTTTATTTGTAAATAGGTGTGGCTATTCACAAAAGTGAATGAAAAATTAGACTTGTGTGTGTGTGTGTGTGTGTTTTATTTACTGCATTTAAATCCCATCTTTCCTCCCAGTAGCTAAAGGTGCCATACATGGTTCTCTTACTACTCATACACACAGAGATAGATTGATAGAGACGCAGAGAAATAGAGATAGATATATTTAAAAACAAGTCAAGTCCCAGTGTCTGCTGAGACCAAGCTGCTGTAAAGCACCTTGGGCAATAGCTGTCAACCTTTTCCCTTCTTAAAGGGAAATTCCCTTATTCCGAATAGGATTCCTCGCAAGAAAAGGGAAAAGTTGACAGCTATGACCTTGGGAAATATGTGAAACTGGGTTGAGTCAGGAGGCAGCCTATGCGCTTGTTGAGCCATTCAGGGCAGTTGCCACACAGCCACATCCATACACACGGCGGCCTTGTTGTTGTCAGATTGGCTAGTGCCAACTTGCCCTCTGTCTTCCGGGTCACAGAAAGGGGTAAGCAAAACCATTCATGGGAAAAAAAGAACATAGTCTTCCTGGATGCTAATGGTGGAAAGGACTATGAGGCGCTTCCCGGTGCCTAAGTTTCTCTGTTCTCCCCCCCCCCATACCCTACAGGCGGTGTCCCGCCAGCTGACTACACAAAGGTCATCATCACTTTCCGGTACCTCTCTCAGAAGCTCTTCATTTCTGTCTCGGTGCTCTCCAGCGTGGGTATCCTGTTGGCCATCATCTGCTTGGCCTTCAACATCTACAACGGGCACGTCAGGTGGGTAACCCTCAACCTACTTAGTCACCCACTCTTCTGCTGGTAGAGCTATGGAATAGCAGCTCAGCGAGTCATCTGCACCGGAGGAATTTGTGCGGCTGCTCCATTCAGTTTTTAGAAGTTGGATTTTGTAAAGTCGGGGCATGGTGGGAAGCCTTAGAAGCTGAGAAGGGAAAACATGGGAGGAATACCGTATTTTTCGCTGCATAAGACACACTTTTCCCCCTCCAAAAATTAAGGGGAAATGTGTGTGCGTCTTATGGAGCAAATGCAGGCTCCATGGCTTCAGAGAAAGCAACGCGAAGCCTCTGGAGCATAGCAGGAGCACTCCCGCCATGCTCCGGAGGCTTCGTGTTGCTTTCGCTGAAGCCAGGAGAGCGAGAGGGATCAGTGCTCACCAATCCCTCTTGCTCTCCGGGCTTCACTTCACTGGAGAGGCACTGCGCAGCTTTCCCTCTCTGTGCAGCGCCCCTTCAGCGAAGCGGGAGGAGAAATGGAAGGGGCTCCGTTTCTCCTGCCGCTTCGCTGAAGGGGCGCTGCGCAGAGAGGGGGAGAAATTTCTTTTCTTGTTCTCCCCCTCTAAAACTAGCTGCGTCTTATGGTCTGGTGCATCCTATAGAGCGAAAAATATGGTATATTTTGATCATGACATCATGCAGATGCCTTATAAAAAGTGAGCTAATAACATGCGAGGGTAGGTTCCCAGTGCGGATACAGATCCATACATTTTCCGAGAGGACTTGACATCTGTCTTATCCCCCTATGCAAGACTCTGTGTTAGACACCATTTATCCGACACCACCATGGCTGTTGAGGATGCAAAGCCCGGACAACATACCTTTAATCTGTTGCTCCCCATAATGTGAACAAAAACAAACCCCTGTGTTGCAAAATGTGACAATCTAAAAAAATGCAAACGCAACACGCTGGCTAATAGCTGTTAGTAAATATATAATTGGTATGATGTCATTCAAAATATAGAAATATAGAAATAAGCAACTTCAAAATAATATATATACAGTGGTACCTCGGGTTAAGTACTTAATTCATTCCAGAGGTCCGTTCTTAACCTGAAACTGTTCTTAACCTGAAGCACCACTTTAGCTAATGGGGCCTCCAGCGATTTCTGTTCTCATCCTGAGCTAAAGTTCTTAACCCGAGGTACTATTTCTGGGTGAGCAGAGTCTGTAACCTGAAGCGTCTGTAACCTGAAGCGTCTGTAACCTGAGGTACCACTGTATATATATCATACAACACATCTCACAAAATATACAAGCAACTTCATAATGTGGGCATCGAGGGCAGCCTGGTTTAGATCCTTTCTGATGCAAATCCCCGCTTTAGGTCTCTCACACCTTCCGTTCCTTCACAGATACATCCAGAACTCGCAGCCGTACCTCAACAACATGACAGCCGTGGGTTGCGCACTGGCGCAAGCGTCTGTCTTCCCGCTCGGACTGGATGGCCTCCACATCAGCAAGGGCCTCTTTCCCTTTGTTTGCCAGGTACATGAGAGACTCTCTAGAGGTCTGGGGCATCGTCTGTTGGACATAGACCTCCCAGTTAGATCACGCATAGGGCTGTTTCTGAGACCTGTAGCTCTCTTCTTTTTCCATCTTCCCCTGGGATAGAAGCGAGAGCTCCCCATGGAAATTGATGGACGAAATCCAAGTTTTGACATAGCAACACTCAGGCACCAATTTGCCTCCTCCCACCACCGAAAAAAGAGAGCAAAAGGTAGCAGGCAGTGGAGGATTTGATGCGCTTTCTAACTAGGAATCTGTGGGAAAATTGATTCCTTTTTTAATTTTATAACACGTTTAGAGGTATATGCATGCAACTCGATGGAGTGCAAGGTTTCCGCTCCAAGGACCGTTTTGGGTTGCAAAACCAAACTAGCCTCAACCCTGTCCCTGAACTACATTGCAAGGCTGCTGTAAGATACTCTCTTTCTCTTCTGTTGCCACACCCATTCAGTCAGCAGCATGGGAATATTATTTAGCAGAGCAGACAATGTAAAATCTTCATTGACCCTTGAAGCTTAAGTAAAGTTGGTACGTCCTGCTGTATTTTACCAATGGGGAAAAGTAGGTGGCAGTCTTGACGCTTCCATTAGAGAATTGTAAGCGATGGCCTCCAACTTGGATGGCTTTGAAAGAGGATTAGGCAAATTCATGGAGGACAAAGCAATCACTGGCCACTAGCCACAATGGCTATGTTCTACCTCTACTTTATTAGAATCATAGAGTTGGAAGTCTTCTTCTTTGGCAATCACTCATAGCCGAGTAAGATTGTCTTCCATAAACACGGTTTTAACAGTGAGTCTGTAAGTGACTGTGGAGGCCAATTCTGGATCCACACACGTCCTTCCACAGCGGGGACATTGGTTTCCAGGCGGGAGTTGATCATGGTGTAGATTTGCCAAGCGTGCCTTCCTCTTAGCACGTTTCTCCCTTGCATCCTGAGTTCGAGTGTCTTCAAAGCCCATGACACCTTTGGTAAAGGCTGTTCTCCAAGTGGAGCGCTCGCAGGCCAGTGTTTCCCAGTTGTCAGTGTTTGGCGCTGTGGACTAAACCACAGAGCCGAAGGCTTGCCGATCAGAAGGTTGGCGGTTCAAATCCCTGCACCGGGGTGAGCTCCCATTGTTCAGTCCCTGCTCCTGCCAACCTAGCAGTTCAAAAGCATGTCAAGTACAAGTAGATAAATAGGTACCACTCCGGCAGGAAGGTAAACTGTGTTTCTGTGCGCTGCTCTGGTTCACCAGAAGTGGCTTAGTCATGCTGGCCTCATGACCCAGAAGCTGTACGTCAGCTCCCTCGGCCTATAGAGCGAGATGAGCACCGCAACCCCAGAATCTGCCACGACTGGACCTAATGGTCAGGGGTACCTTTACCTTTATACTGCATTTCTTTAGATTTGCCTTGAGACAGTCTTTAAACCTCTTTTGTTGACCAGCAGCATTATGCTTTCCATTTTTAAGTTTGGAATAGAGTAGTTGCTTTGGAAGACGATCATCAGGCATCCGCACAACATGACCAGTCCAACGAAGTTGATGTTGAAGAATCATTGCTTCAACATTGGTGATCTTTGCTTCTTCCAGTACACTGATATTAGTTTGCCTGTCTTCCCAAGTGATGTGTAAAGTTTTTCAGGGACACCATTGGTGGAATCTTTTGAAAAGTTGGAAGTGACCCCAAGGGTCATTCTAGTTCAACCCACTGCAGTGCAGGAATCTCAACTAAAGCATCCATGACCAATGGCCACCCAGCCTTGGCTTTAAAACCTCGAAGAAAGGAGGTTTATCTAAGGCAGCATACTTCCAAATACAACTCCCATCAACCATGACACTTGGCCATGCTGGGCGCTGATGGGAGTTGGAGTCCAATGCAGTTCCCCAGACCTGAGGCGGAGAAAGAGGCAGGAGGATGACAGAGGAAACATGGGAGGGAAATCAAAACAACAGTGAACAAGACTGGAATAGATGGTGCATTGCAGCAGCACAACCCAGCCAGTTTTGCAAAATTCACATGGAACTTGAGTGGGTGGGATTGAGAATTTAAAATACGGCAGAGGTCTTCCTTCCCCAAAATGGTGCCCACAACTCCTGTCCACTTCTGGCAGCACAGCTGGGTGAGACTGCTGGCAGTTCTGGTCCAAAACCTCTGGAAGGCAGCAGATCAGGGAAGGCTGGGAGAAGTGGTGAGATGGGAGATTGGATTCTTCCAGCCATTTCCCTCCTAACAGGTGATGCTTCTGGTATCATAATATTATACAGAGACACTAAAGGTAAAGGTAAAGGGACCCCTGACCATTAGGTCCAGTCGTGGCCAACTCTGGGGTTGCGACGCTCATCTCGCTTTATTGGCCGAGGGAGCCGGCGTACAGCTTCCGGGTCATGTGGCCAGCATGACTAAGCCGCTTCTGGCAAACCAGAGCAGCACACGGAAATGCTGTTTACCTTCCCGCCAGAGTGGTACCTATTTATCTACTTGCACTTTGATGTGCTTTTGAACTGCTAGGTTGGCAGGAGCTGGGACCAAACAACGGGAGCGCACCCCGTCACGGGGATTCGAACCGCCGACCTTCTGATCAGCAAGTCCTAGGCTCTGTGGTTTAACCCACAGCGCCACCCGCAATACAGAGACAATAATCTGGGGTAAAACAGGGGTTTTGGGGGGAGATGGGGGACACACAGAGAGAGCCCCCACGCAGCGAAGCTGCATTTTAAAGCCCTCTCCACTCTACACTGGCAACCACATGGCTTTTCCATCCAGGTTGCCTCCATAATGTCTAGTTTGTCTCTGTGCTGCAGCTTTGTGGGGAGGTCTGGCAGTTCTTGGGTATGTTGGGCAAAATGTGGCCGTGCTCTTAACCATGCTCTTCTGTTGCTGTTGTGGGATGTCCAATCCACAGGCTCGTCTTTGGCTCCTGGGCTTGGGCTTCAGCTTGGGCTACGGCAGCATGTTCACCAAGA
This sequence comes from Podarcis melisellensis, assembly GCF_964234715.1. NCBI lineage: Eukaryota > Metazoa > Chordata > Lepidosauria > Squamata > Lacertidae > Podarcis > Podarcis melisellensis. The sequence goes on from NC_138529.1 coordinate 105,160,834, forward strand.
TCTGGTGGGTGCACACGGTTTTCACCAAGAAAGAAGAGAAGAAAGAACGGCGGAAGGTGAGGCGCTTTGACCTGCTTTACCATGCCGCCAGAGACGAACTGCCTAGCAAGGATGAGGGAGTCGGTGTGGCCCTTCAAGCGTGGCTGGACTACAACTCCCATCATCCATGACCCTTGGGCCGTGCCGGCTGAGGGCTGATGGGAGTTGGAGTCCAACTCAGGTTCCCCCTTCTAGTTGCGTAGCTTTCAGAGGTGTTGCCATGTTAAGTCTGCGCTATGGCAAAACCCAGCAAATAGTCTTTTTTTACACTTGATCTTAGCCAAAAGGCCGAGAAGCGATACAAATAGTCTTTTTTTTAGCACATGAAAGGTTCACAATTTGTTTGTGGCATAAGCTTCTATGGATGGAATGGGGGGCTGTTTTTGTTTTAACTTTCTATTTTGTGCTTTTATCCTGCATTTTTTATCTTGTGAACCACCCTGAGATCTCTGGATAAAGGGTGGTATATAAATTTAATTGATGATTATGATGAAGTGGGCTCTAGTCTGTGGATGTTTCTGCTGTAATAAGATTTGCTGGCCGCAAGACGCTTTGAGGTTTTCGGTTGCAGGTAACACCACTGTGCAGTAGGGAGAGCGTTCAGCCGTTTGGTGCTGAGAAGGCCTCTCTTTGAAACGCCATTATTTATGAAACAGTTGTGACTGGCTAGATGGTGTGCGAAGATACCGTGGGAGCATTGGGCGAGAACTATGCATGCACCATACCTGTAAATCGCACAGCTTCCGCCAAAGCATCCTGGGAACTATGGTTTGTTAAGGCTGTTGGGGGCCCTGGCAGCTATGTGAGAGGCAAACTATAGTTCCCAGCATTTGTGCAGTTATGGGTGGGAGCTTTGGGGGTGATCACAAGACCGAAGCCATCTATTTCAGAAGAAACCTATCTGAAATCAACACTACCGCTCCCTTGTTTTGGTCTCAGAATTGCTAATGCAGATTATGGTTGCCTACTTCATATCTGGCAGGTGTGTCTCTAGGTTAAAGGCTTTTGGGTGGAGTGGTTCATACAATATAGCGAATCTCAGGTGTGCCATAGAGGGGAGCCTCTGTGCTTGACCTCTGTGAATGTTTTTTTGCGTATTCTGGAACACCCCTTTCAGCTGACTCAGGGCTCTCCCCATCTTTTGAGCACTCATCCTGATTAGTTTGCTGCGAGATAAGGTGACATTGGGCGTCGACTGAGCGTTCATTCCAAATTGTGTGCAGGGGGCGCAGGGGGCATTGTGTCAAAGCAAGCATTATCCCACATTTCCCACTGATTTTCCCACCACTTTCCTTCTCAAAAAAACAACAATGCCCAATGCTGAATGGCAACTTAAATTGGCAAACAATGTTCAGCTTGCAGATTTAACATATAGAATAAGAGAACGAGAAGAACATACGATGAGAGAAGACTGGGAAATGTTTATTGAGTATACTATGGGGGGAAACTATGTACACTTGAAAACGTTGGCGGCATTAAGATAAATTCAACAGTGTAAATAAGTTTTAATGGATGTAATAATGGAATACTGAATGGTTTAGTTTTTTGTGAAATATGCAGGGATTTATGATATGTAAAATGAACCATGGAAAGAGAAGGAGGGAAGTCCTTGATATTTTAAGGATGTTTAAATAAGTATTTTAAATAGTAAAACAGAAAATTTAAATTATATACACACAAAAATGCCCAACCCTTTGGGGAAGTGGGTTTGTTGCACAAGGTCTCCCAGGCAGCTATAACTGCACAACCTGAGCCAGTCACAATGGGACTGAATCCTACCCCCAAATAACAACCGTCTGGAAGTGCCCTCAGGCCTCTTGTTCCCTCATTCTGTCTTTCCTCTTCTCTTCCAGACTCTGGAGCCCTGGAAGCTCTACGCCACGGTTGGGCTGCTTGTCGGGCTCGACTTCGTCATCTTGGCCATCTGGCAAATTGTCAACCCACTGAAACGCACCACAGAGGTAATGCCCTTGCGTGTGGCGCTCATGCTGGGAGAGCCAGTGTGGTGTGGTGGTTAAGAGTGGTGGACTCGTAATCTGGTGAACCGGGTTCGCGTCTCCGCTCCTCCACATGCAGCTGCTGGGTGACCTTGGGCCAGTCACGCTTCTCTGAAGTCTCTCAGCCCCACTCACCTCACAGAGTGTTTGTTGTGGGGGAGGAAGGGAAAGGAGAATGTCAGCCGCTTTGAGACTCCTTAAAGGGAGTGAAAGGCGGGATATAAAATCCAAACTCTTCTTCTTCTTCATGCTGGGAGGATTAAATAGCTTGCAGGGCGATTGAAGACAAGTCACATCCATAAATACACAAGGTGCTCCATGCCCAGTGCTTAATTGGTGACAGAAGCAAACTAGGAAATCAGTTTTCAGTACAAGGCCTTAATTACTATTATTTATTTGATTTGTGTACCCAGTTTTATCAAAAGATTCCAGAGCAGTGTACAACATTAAGAACTCATTTTATGGAGCACAATAATAAAAACATAATAAAAGGCATAATAACAGACAGCGTAATAATAAAATAATCATAACAACAGTCCACCCAACCCCACAGCTTTAACAGACCATAGATTATTTAACGGCCAAGAGGAATGTTTTCGCCTGGTGCCTTAAAGGTATCTAATGATAGCACCAGGCAAGCCTCTCTGGGGAGAGCATTCCATAGATGGGGAGCCACCACCAAAAAGGCCGGTTCTTGTGTTGCCGCCCTCCAAACCCCTCGGGGAAGAGGGACATAGAGAAGGGTCTGAGATGACAAGTGCAGAGTGTGGGTTGGATTGTGGGTCCTTAAGGTATTGAGGTCCTGTAAGGCTTTATAGGTCAAGACCAGCACTTTGATCTGATCCTGGAAACCAACTGGCAGCCAGTGCAGTTGGGCCAGGATTGGTGATATATGCTCAAACCATCATGTTCTGGTGAGCAGCCTGGCCATCTAAGAGCCTTTCTCAGATGCTGGACTTCCAGCACCAGTCAGCTTCTCCCAGCGTGAGCAGCAGGCAGGGATCATGGGAGTTGCAGTCCAGCAACAGTTGGAGGGCGCCAGGTTGGGAAAGCTGGCCCAGTGCAAAGGGTTGTGCTACTGCTGCTCCCTTCCACCCCCTTCCCTTCCACCCCCTTCCCATTTGAAGTCCTGTCTGCAGAACACAGTGATCAGGGGAGTGTGGCAGTCTTTTAGGTATCCTGGTCCCAAGCTGTACTGTATAAGGCTTTGTAGACCTACACTAACGCATTGAGCCTTGCTGAGTGGCAGCAACCAGTGCAATTCTTTCAGCAGCTGCATAATACGATGGCGATATTCCGTCCCGGTCAGAAGTTGAGCTGTTGCATTTTGCACATAGCTGTCAAGCGTCCCTTATTTGGAGGGACAGTCCCTTATCCCAGCGCCATGTCCCGCTGCTGTCCCTTATTGATGATGTCCCTTAAATTTCCCAGGTTTCAAAGGAAGCAGCTCCTCTCCCTCCCTCCCTGCCGGACAGGGAGGAGGAAGGCTCCAACTGTGTTGCTTGGCTGCGTTGCTCACCCAATAAGGAGTCTAAGAACAACTGGGGGGTGGAGCTTGCATGCCTTGTGCCGATCAAATCGGCTTCATTGCCTTGGGACTCGCCTTTGCTCAGCACTTCCCAGCAGAGAGGTGACGGTGGTTTTCCTTGCTGCATCCCCTTTGCTGGGTTGCTGCGCTGTGGGAACCACTGCTTGAGGCTTTGTTTGGCTGCTGGCTGGGCTTTCTGCCTTTGGCTTGGAGGGGCTCAGAAGTTGAACATACCTGTGCTCCGAAAATCCCTTATTTTGGCTGCTGATCCCTTATTTTCGAGGCTGCTGGTCCCTTATTTTCAAATCTGTAAGTTGACAGCTATGATTTTGCACTCAGTGCAGCTTCTGAGAGCCAGTGTGGTGTAGTGGTTAAGAGCGGTAGTCTCGTAATCTGGTGAACCGGGTTCGTGTCTCTGCTCCTCCACATGCAGCTGCTGGGTGACCTTGGGCCAGTCACACTTCTCTGAAGTCTCTCAGCCCCACTCACCTCACAGAGGGTTTGTTGTGGGGGAGGAAGGGAAAGGAGAATGTTAGCCGCTTTGAGACTCCTTAAAGGGAGTGAAAGGCGGGATATCAAATCCAAACTCTTCTTCTTCTTCTTCCAAGTCAGCCTCAAGGACAGCCTCACATTGCAGTCACCCAGTCCGGGGATTAGCATGGACAATAGGGGTCAGGCTGCCCTGTTCCAGAAATGGCTGTGGTTGTCTTACCAGCTGAAACAGGCCGAAGGCAGCCACTGAGGTCGCCTGGGCCTCTAGCGGTGATTCCACAGATGGATCCAGCACCACCTCTATGAAACTGCTCCTTCAGGGGCAGAGTGACCCCGTCCATAGCAGCCAGTTGACCAGTGAGTTGGGCTCAGGAGTCGCCCACCCACGGAACCTCCTTCTTTCTAGGACTCAGATTCAGTTTCATCCAGATCACCACCAAGTGCTGGCACTGGTCCAGGACTTCTCCCGATTCAGTTGCTACGCAGAAATGGAGCTGGGTAGCACCAGCGTACTGATGACCCCTCAGCCTAAAGTCCCAGGTGACCACTCCCAGCAGCTGAATGTATGTATTAAATAGCATAGAGAGCAGGATCCTGTGGACTGAAAAAATGGAGAGGAATAACCTCAGGTTACAGATGCTTCAGGTTACAGACTCCGCTAACCCAGAAATAGTACCTCGGGTTAAGAACTTTGCTTCAGGATGAGAACAGAAATTGCGCACCGGTGGCGTGGCGGCAGCAGGAGGCCTCATTAGCTAAAGTGGTAGCTCAGGTTTCAGGTTAAGAACGGACCTCCAGAACGAATTAAGTTCTTAACCTGAGGTACCACAGTACCACTGAGTGTACACAGAGTGCCTTTATGCCCACCCCTGAGCAACTGCAGCTTGCCTACATATATTTCAGAGTTGTGGAACAGGGTGTCCAATGCAGGCGGCAAGGTTTTCAGCCAGGCTTGACTCTCTTTTGAGGACAGAGCATTGTTTATTAAAGCAGAGCTGACAGGTTTGTCTGTTTTTGCAGTGGAAGAGGGCAATGCTATATTCACAGTAGGCAAATTGTTCTGTGGAGTGCGTGACCTTGCAGGAAGGGCTGTAGTGATGGTTTTCACTAATAAGCATCTGCACACAGACCATGGAAGAATCTTCTTCCACCTCCCGTTTTGCCTCTTGTTCCCCCGCCCCCCATCTCTCCTGATCCTAACTCTACTCATTGTTCTCCCACAGCCTGCCAATCTCACCAAAATTTCCTGGCTCCTTCCTACCCTAATAATCCTGCCTCCCCTTTTGCCCGTCTCTCATCTGTGTGTCTGCTTCTTTCTTTCTTTCTTTCTTTCTTTCTTTCTTTCTTTCTTTCTTTCTTTCTTTCTTTCTTTCTTTCTTTCTTTCTTTCTTTCTTTCTCTCTCTCTCTCTCTCTCTCTCTCTCTCTCCCTCCCTCCCTCCCTCCTCCCTGACACACGTAGGGTTCATGGCAAGACGTCGCCGGCGGACAGCAGTTTTAAGATGTTTGTCAAAGGATCAGTTCAATCTGCTTTTTAAGAATTTACAGCTGTTGCTTCATGTTCTGCGCAGTTTGTTGCTGGCACACAAACACGCCCCGCTTGCTGCACACGGATATTCTTGTAACCATTGGTTTCTGACATGGGACAAGCTTCCTGGGGAATTCCCATCTGGAACTCCCGTGCGTGTGAGAATTCTAGAACCGGTTAAAGTGACTTCGGGTCCTCCACCTGCCATCACCGCCTTTCTTTATAGGCAGACATTCTGCAAGCCTGGGATACTTTCAGTTGATTACTACCTTCTGAAAGCCTTAAAGGGGAACCTCTTCCAGCCTTACCTTACGGTGGCAGTTAGGGGACCTTCCTTATACTTGTGTTTTTGTATTGTAGTTTACGTTGTAAACGGCCCTGAGGTCTACAGATGCAGGATATACAAATTTATTACAGGCGTACCTCGGAAGCCGAACAGAATCCGTTCCGGAAGTCCGTTCAACTTCCAAAACCAAAGCGTGGCTTCCGATTGGCTGCAGGAAGCTCCTGCAGCCAATCGGAAGCCGCATTGGACGTTTGGGTTCCAAAGAACGTTCACAAACTGGAACACTCACTTCCGGGTTTGCGGCGTTCAGGAGCCAAGACGTTCGGCTCACAAAGCATTCTGCTTCCGAGGTACGACTGTATATCAAATTTATCAGAACCCAGGCTGGCATCTTAGAACTGAAATGGACGCAGGAGGTCGATGATATGTTCTCCCTATGGTCCCCGATACACACTTTAATACAGCTGGGGAGGCATACTGCAATTGCAATCGGAGCACCGATGCTGGGAGAAGGGGTATTTCCCCAGTCTAAAATACCTCCCACCCCCGGAAGCAGCTTTCGGAGCAGCAATGGAGAAAGGGCAGACATAATCCCCCCCCAAAAAAATTGTGGGCCTAACAACTGTTTTACATGACGATTTAGCTCAGGGGAGCAGCACAGCAGAATGGTCCATTCTCCACAACCACTGCAGAAGCATCCCACCCAGTTAGGGGTGAGGGAGTCAGGCTGTCCAATCACAGATCTGGGGAAGGGCCACGGCTCAGCAGGTAGAGCATCTGCTTTGCATGCAGAAGGTCCCAGGTTCAATCCCCGGTATCTCCAGATAGGGTTATGTGTGCCCCCTGTTTGAAATCCTGGTGAGTCACTGCCAGCCGGTCTGTTGCCCATTTGGACTGATAGGGCAGAAGGCAGGGAGACTGACAGTAGGTGGCGCCAGAGCCGAGGGACAGAGCCCATCCTCACTGGTAGTGAGACAGCAGGCTGGTGGGGCCAGTTGAGAGCAGACGGAGGGACAGTGTGCCATTTCCCTTTGTGGACCGGCCTGCACTGCAGCCCACCCAATCGAGAGCTAGATGGACCAATGGACTGATTCACTATAAGGCAGGTTCCTATCTTCCACCGCATGGTAGTTGCAACACTGGCAGTGCTATTAAAGTTCAGGCATCTCTATCTGACCAAGCGTTACAAGCAGTTATTAACCGCGGTTATGGCCAACATGATGCAAGAGGGACAACTTGGAACAAAAGAAAGTCACCAATAATTAATCTGTCAAAGGCCGAGGCTTGCGAACTTCCTGATTCCAGAAGGGTTAGAAGTTTTACAGGGTTTCGTGTTTTCAGGTATAAAGATATGTGCTTACAGGTACCAGCAAAAGGAGCCCTCTCTATAGCTGCACCTCCCAGGAGAGGATATTCCCTATGGCAGCCCCTAAGTCATGCCATTCACTACTGTAGTGTTCCTTCACTATACATCTGCAGGCAAATTCTGAAGGCACACCTAACTTTGCCCAGCTCTTTGGCACCTGAGATGTCAAAGGTTGTCCATGCCCGGCTTGAATTGTGGTCCCCGGGCTGGATAAAATTGTGTGTCTGCTGCTGTTCTTCTCGTTTGTTCTAGAATAATAATAAGAAGAAGAAGAAGAAGAAGAAGAAGAAGAAGAAGAAGAATTTATACCCCACCCATCTGGCTGAGTTTCCCCAGCCACTCTGGGCGGCTCCCAATCAAGTGTTAAAAACAGTACAGCGTTACATATTAAAAATTTCCCTGAATGGGGCTGCCTTAAGATGTCTTCTGAATGTCAGAATGTTTATCTCTTCGACATCTGATGGGAGGGCGTTCCACAGGGGGCGCCACTACCGAGAAGGCCCTCTGTCTGGTTCCCTGTAGCCTCACTTCTCGCAATGAGGGAACAGCCAGAAGGCCCTCGGCGCTGGATCTCAGTGTCCGGGCTGAACGATGGGGGTGGAGATGCTCCTTCAGGTATACTGGACCGAGGCCGTTTAGGGCTTTAAAGGTCAGCACCAACACTTTGAATCGTGCTCGGAAACGTACTGGGAGCCAGTGCAGATCTCTCAGAACCGGTGTTATGTGGTCCCGGCGGCCACTCCCAGTCACCAGTCTAGCTGCTGCATTCTGGATTAATTGCAGTTTCCGGATCACCTTCAAAGGTAGCCCCATGTAGAGTGCGTTGCAGTAGACCCGTCATCTCCTCCTCAAACTCAAGCAACAGCTACACGTTTCTCAGCCTTCTAGATAGTTGTAGGACTGGGAATGTCTGAAATCCTGGAGAGCCGTTGCCAGTCCGTGCAGACAGCATTGAACTAGATGGACCAATGAGCTGACTCGCCATTAGTTTACCTACCCCAGCATTATCTACATAGACAGGCAGCAGTTCTGCAGGGCTTCCCAGCTTGGAGAAACTGGAGAACCTGGGAACCTTCTTCATAAGAAGTTGGTGCCCTGCCACTGAGCCATGGCCCTTCCTGAGGTGGCCTCCACGGCTGTTCTTCTCATTTGTTCTATAAGACATGCCCCCTAAAACCCTCGAGCAACAGCTACACAACTTTCCTCAGCCTATCAACTCTCTGCTGAGCACCGTGAGTCAAGCAAGGCCCACAAGATTCAGAAGTTGAGATTTGAGGGCAACCAATGAGGAGGCAGCCGGGGGACTTGGAATGTGACATCTCAGTGTTTAAGGAAAGCCTCTTTGCATTCCAACCCTTCTGGAACCAGGAAGTTTGCAAACCTCTGCCCTTTGACAGATAAGTGATTAATTACTGGCCAGTTTCTTTTGTTCAAGAAGTCTCTCTTGCATCATGTTGGCATGTGGTTCTCGGTCAGACAGAGATGCCTGAACATTAATAATATCGCCTGTGTTGCAACTACCAGGAGGCAAGAGATAGGATCCTGGCTTTTAGGGAGTCAGACTATTGGTCCATCTAGCTCAGATAGCTATAGTAGAGGCTGGCGCTTTGGGGGAACTGGCTCCCTGTCCCTCCTCAACCTCAGTCCGCTTTCAGTCGGGTCCCACCAGCCTGCCATCTTGCATCCAGTCAGGGACGGCTTTGGCATAGCATTGGCTCTGGCGCCACCTACTGTTGGCCTCCCTGCCTTTTGCCCTACCGGCCCCAATGGGGATCAGTCGCTGCTGGTGGGCTGGATTTCAGCCAGGGGACATTCCCAATCGCACCTGAAGATGCCGTGGATTGATCCTGGGGCCTTCTGCATGCAAAGCAGGTGCTCAACCCTTGAGCAGCAGCTCTTCTGCAGACTCAAAGCAGCCAGTCTGCCCCCCATCATTTGTAAATCAGGGTCTGCAATTTACAGTACTAAAGGGATGCGAGTGATTAGCAGTCAACCCCGGTGCCACGTTTATCCACATGGTTTGCTCTCAGAGTAATTTTTCATTCATTCATCATCGCCATTTACCTGCTGCTTAATATACAAAATCCATAAGGGATTTTAAACATATAACATATAAAACGCAATGAGTTCTAGGGGCGGACCTACATTTTGGAGGCCTTGAAGCTCGAACTGTTATGGGGGGACCTTTGAAACCACCACTGAGGTCTACGTAATCACTGTTATCTTCTTCCGTGGGGTTGTTTACAAAAACTTTTACAACATCTGTGCTATGGAGTCTCAAACTTTGGGATGTTGAAATAAATTTAAAGGAAGGTAAAGGGACCCCTGACGATTAGGTCCAGTCATGGCCGACTCTGGGGTTGCTGCGCTCATCTTGGGAGCCGGCATACAGCTTCCGGGTCATGTGGCCAGCATGACTAAGCCACTTCTGGCGAACCAGAGCAGCGCACAGAAACACCGTTTACCTTCCCGCCGGAGTGGTACCTATTTATCTATTTGCACTTTGACGTGCTTTCGAACTGCTAGGTTGGCAGGAGCTGGGACCGAGCAACGGGAGCTCACCCGGTTGCGGGGATTCGAACTGCCTACCTTCTGATCAGCAAGCCCTAGGCTCTGTGGTTTAACCCACAGCGTGCAACTCAAACGGGGTCTACTACACACAATTTTTTAAAAGCGATGTGGGCTGAAGTCACTTCTATGAGCCCCCTCCAGGATTAGGGGGCCTGAAGCTTAAGCTCCATTAGTTACATTGTAGATCTGCCCCAGATCATTAAGAGAGAAAAGAAAGATGTATACACAACACCGTAAGCAAACATATAAAAGCAGAGAACCCGCCGGTAAAACATCTGGGTAAATTTCAACAGGTCATAAAACAGAGCATTGGGATAAAATCCTACAAGTCGGAGAAAGTCCGCTTAAATAGATGGGTCTTCCAAGAGGTGTTGAAAGCTTGCCACTGTTTGTGCCTCAGAAAAGGCACATGGAAGGGTGGAACCCTGGCCGTGGTTTGAAAGATAAACCCAGCGACAGGCAGCAGGCATGAGGAGGGCCTAGTTCAAACACATTTGCCACATGCCCTGTTCTCCAGTTTGAACCGCATCTCTACCTGCTCCTAAGCATGTGATTGGGGCAGGCCTGACTCTGCCCGGCGTCACACGCTCTTTGGCCCACACAAGGCAACAGCTAAATAAATGGCTGGCACTGTGACTCATCGTTGTTAACTCGTGTTTCGCATCTTCCTCAGTGATTAAACCCTTCCTTCCTGTGTCCCCTGCAGGAATTCACCAAAGAGGAGCCCAAGAGTGACATCGACGTGCTGATCCTCCCGAAGCTGGAGCACTGCAGTTCGGAGAGGATGAACACTTGGCTGGGTGAGCCTCTTCAGCCATGCTGCTGGGGGGCTGATTTTGTCCAGCTTCTGCCCATCCCCTCTTCCCTATGCCTGTGCCCTCCTTTCCTGTCCTCTGGAATACCTGTTTCCCCATCCTAGGACTACTAGAGCCCTTGCCAGACTGGGGTGTGGGTGGGTGGGTGGGTGTGTCTGCTTGTCTGTCTGTGAGTGTGTTCTGCAACATGTCATCGGTGCAATAATAGTACATTAGAATGGATCTCTGGGGATGCGGGTGGCGCTGTGGGTTAAACCACAGAGCCTAGGACTTGCCGATCAGAAGGTCGGCGGTTCGAATCCCTGTGACGGGGTGAGCTCCCGTTGCTCTGTCCCTGCTCCTGCCAACCTAGCAGTTCGAAAGCACGTCAAAGTGCAAGGAGATAAATAGGTACCGCTCCGGCGGGAAGGTAAACGGTGTTTCTGTGCGCTGCTCTGGTTTGCCAGAAGCGGCTTAGTCATGCTGGCCACATGACCTGGAAGCTGTACACCGGCTCCCTCAGCCAATAAAGCGAGATGAGCGCCGCAACCCCAGAGTTGGCCACGACTGGACCTAATGGTCAGGGGTCCCTTTACCTTTAATGGATCTCTGCTGCTTCCACAGTGCTACTGCATTCTTCCCATCTGGAAGGACACTTTTATATTACAGCGCACCATAGATGGGACACACCAATTGCAGGACATGCACTGGTTGGAAATGGAGCAGTATGACTTCCCATAAACCTTTGGCAGGCGGAGTGTTGAAAAGCACATTGGGTATAACCACCCCATCAGCACCATGAACCCAAATAATTATCCTAGGGCTGGAAGGGACCACGAGGGTCATCGAGTCCAACCCCCTGCAATCTTTTGCCCGACTTAGGGCTCAAACCCCCAACCCTGAGATTAAGAGTCTCATGCTCAACTGACTGAGCTATCAGTGAACTGTCTCCAGACTAGGCAATTGGTGGTAAGTTTGAACAAGGTTCTTTTAAAGTTAGTTATAGTAATGTCCATGGACCACCCATTCCTCCTTTCTGAAAACAAGGCTTTCGGAATTGGTGCTATAATACCAGATTTGAACCCAACTGCTTGCTATTAAACACCATATATGCTAGGGAGAACGCAGGTGGCGCTGTGGGTTAAAGCCTCAGCGCCTAGGACTTGCCGATCGAAAGGTCGGCGGTTCGAATCCCTGCGGTGGGGTGCGCTCCCGCTGCTCGGTCCCAGCGCCTGCCAACCTAGCAGTTCGAAAGCACCTCCGGGTGCAAGTAGATAAATAGGGACCGCTTTCTAGCGGGAAGGTAAACGGTGTTTCCGTGTGCGGCTCTGGCTCGCCAGAGCAGCGATGTCACGCTGGCCACGTGACCCGGAAGTGTCTCCGGACAGCGCTGGCCCCTGGCCTCTTAAGTGAGATGGGCGCACAACCCCAGAGTCTGTCAAGACTGGCCCGTACGGGCAGGGGTACCTTTACCTTTACCTTTATGCTAGGGAGAAAGCGGCACTTCTGGCTTCAGAAAACAGGAAGCTGATGGTGGCCGAGCTTCACGTACAAAACTATTCTATAGCCTCTTGTTCCAGCAAAGGGACCATGTCTATTTTGAGGATACACACAGACAACCCAGAAGAACAGATTATGCACAATTAAAAAGGATGTCTGGAGAGGACCCAAAACAACTCAGTTCACCGTCCCACAGATACTGCAATCCATCCTTTCTTCTTTCTCCCAGTCCTGCAACACAATTCCTGTTTCATGGCTTGTGCTCTCAGATGTTCCTCTTGCATGGTTCAAATCCCCACTCGGCCATGAAACTCACTGGGTGACCAGCTGCTAGAGTACAGTTGTACCTTGGGTTACAGACGCTTCAGGTTACAGACGGTTCAGGTTACAGACTCCACTAACCCAGAAATAGTACCTCGAGTTAAGAACTTTGCTTCAGGATGAGAACAGAAATCGTGCTCCGGCGGCATGGCAGCAGCAGGAGGCCCCTTAGCTAAAGTGGTACCTCAGGTTAAGAACAGTTTCAGGTTAAGAACGGACCTCTGGAACAAATTAAGTACTTAACCCGAGGTACCACTGTATATTGAACTGGCTAGAGAGGCAATTAGAGATCACACTAGACAAGAGTTTCAAAAAGCATGGGGAAATTGCAGAGAATACTTCACAAACAGTGCCCTAAAATACATACCTGGACTTGTTTCGATTAATGTCTGCAGGAGACTTTGTGGATATTTAAGTTATAATTAGAAAAATCTTAATAATTATTCATAAAGGAAACAGTTTGTAAGAAGTAAATAAGGATACAGGATAAAGGAAGTCTTTTATTTCGTTGTTTGTTTTGCTGTATGTTATTCTCACTGTATGTTATGGTCACATTTAATGAGGGTGGATAGTGTATTGGGGGGGTTATGTTATGTTGTAAATAAAATTCCAATTTATATATATATATATATATATATATATATATATATATATATATATATATATATATATATGAAACTCACTGGGTGACCTTGGGCCAGTCGCTCATTCTCAGCCTAACGACCTTGCAAGGTCGTTGTGAGGATAATCAATGGAGGAGGAGCAGAACCACCTACAAACCACCTTCAGCTTCTTGGAGGGAAAGAGGGGTATAAATAACGGAAACACATAGAAATGAAGGGTATGACTATCAGTCAGCAATGAACCATGCGCAGAGTCTCCACCACCCACTGCAGTGGCCTTTCCTCTGGCTTCTTCACCCTTCTCCCTTCACCCTTCTCCTCCATTAGCACTTTGAAGGCCCCTCCTGACCCCTTCTTTTCTCTCTCCCTGTCTGCAGGTATCTTCTATGGCTTCAAAGGGCTGCTGCTGCTTCTGGGCATATTCCTTGCCTATGAGACAAAGGGAGTCTCCACGGAGAAGATCAACGACCACCGCGCTGTGGGCATGGCGATCTACAATGTAGCTGTGAGTTGCGTGTCTTTAATGTGTCCAGACCACTGGGCTAGCTTGAAAAACTCATGCTCTTGTTGAGTGAGCTTTCTGAGAGAGGGAAATCAAACCTGGACTGCAGTCAAGAGAGAGAGAGAGCAACAAGTCTTCCTGACCCCACAACCTCTGGGGAGAAAGAGCAAAGTTTTGCCGTGTGTTCCTGCATGCAAATGCTTGATTTTGAGCCATGCTGGTTTACAGTCTGCCCTGGAGAGCTGCGACCAGTCATTATAGACCAGGGGTCCTAAACTGGTCCACGTGGCTTGTCTGGATTTGTGGTTCAAGTCAGGCGTTGGCATATGTTGTTGTTGTTTAGTGTCCAACTCTTCATGACCCCATGGAGACTCCTGTCTTCCACTGCCCCCCACAGTTTGGTCAAACTCATGCTGGTAGCTTCGAGTCCCCTTCTCCTTGTGCCCTCCATCTTTCCCAACATCTGGGTCTTTTCCAGGGAGTCTTCTCTTCTCATGAGGTGGCCAAAGTATTGGAGCCTCAGCTTCAGGATCTATCCTTCCAGTGAACACTCAGGGCTGATTTCCATCAGAATGGATAGGTTTGATCTTCTTGCAGTCCATGGGACTCTCAAGAGTCTCCTCCAGCACCATAATTCAAAAGCATCAATTCTTTGGCAATCAGCCTTCTTTATGGTCCAGCTCTCACTTCCATTCATCACCACTGGGAAAACCATAGCTTTAACTATACAGACCTTTGTTGGCAAGGTGATGTCTCTGCTTTTTAAGATGCTGTCTAGGTTTATCATTGCTTTTCTCCCAAGGAGCAGGCGTCTTTGAATTTTGTGACTGCTGTCACCATCTGCAGTGATCATGGAGCCAAAGAAAGTAAAATCTCTCACTGCCTCCATTTCGTCCCCTTCTATTTGCCAGGAGGTGATGGGACCAGTTGCCATGATCTTCGTGTTTTTGTTTATGTTAAGCTTCAGACCATAATTTGCACTCTCCTCTTTCACCTTCATTAAAAATTTCTTTAATTCCTCCTTACTTTCTGCCATCAAGGTTGTGTCATCAGCATATCTGAGGTTGTTGATATTTCTTTCGGCAATCTTAATTCCACCTTGGCATATGCATCACATTAAACATTTGCCATGATCTTTAATTGTATTTGTTTCGCTCCTCCTATTTCTTATATATTGCATTTTGCCGTGTTACAATTTGATTTCCATGGAATTCGGATTGTAGTGAAGCAAAGCGGATTATATAAAACATAAAAGGGGCAACGAAAATACAATGAAAAGTCAAACAGCATCCAGCACAGCGCATTTGAATTCTTACAATAGTCAGCAAAATCATTAAGTCATCTTCCAAGGCCCCCAGCAATTTCCAAGTGGCCCGTGGGATGAGAGGGGGGAATGTTTGAAAACCACTGATGTAGCTACGACCTTTCTTGATGGACCAATGGACTGACTCTGTATAAGGCAGCATACTGCATCCCTATGTACCCTGGTGCCAAGTTGTCTTTCCTTTGGGCGTTAGAGGTGATTTTTGTGCTTCCTCAGGCCTGGCCTCCACTTTGCAAGGAAAGATGTTGATTCTGTGCCTGGGAGGCCCTTGGAACATTTAGCCATGACCCTCATGTGGCCTCAAACAAGTTGCTGTCTCAGGTGTAAAGCGCCGCAGTGCCAGCCGCCTGCCTTTGTGCAGTCTTGTTGTCACATTGTGGGAATTCAGTGCCATTATCCGCCCTGAAGGACGCAGGTGGGTTAAACCACAAAGCCTAGGACTTGCCGATCAGAAGGTCAGCGGTTCGAATCCCCGCAATGGGGTGAGCTCCCATTGCTCGGTCCCAGCTCCTGCCAACCTAGAAGTTTGAAAGCACATCAAAGTGCAAGTAGATAAATAGGTACCGCTCTGGTGGGAAGGTAAACGGTGTTTCCGTGCGCTGCTCTGATTCGCCAGAAGTGGCTTAGTCATGCTGGCCACATGACCCGGAAGCTGTATGCCGGCTCCCTCGGCCAATAAAGTGAGATGAGTGCCGCAACCCGAGTTGGCCACGACTTGACCTAATGGTCAGGGGTCCCTTTACCTTTACCTATCCACCCTGAGCTATACAGACAAGATTGGACTATAAAGCACAGTTGTCAATTTTGCGATACAGAATAAAATATTCCTGCATCCCTCATTTCTAATTACCTTTGCAGTGTTTGTTTTCCGGACTTGCACAGGCCCCCTGACCCTGTCTCTAATCCTTCCCTCCTGCAGGTGTTGTGTCTCATCACTGCCCCGGTCACCATGATCCTAAGCAGTCAACAGGATGCGGCCTTCGCTTTCGCCTCCCTCGCCATTGTCTTCTCCTCTTACATCACCCTGGTTGTCCTCTTTGTGCCCAAGGTAACAACCAAGCCGTGATCGAGCTGCGCATTGGTAGAGACTGGCTCCTAGCGTGGTATGCAGCAGAACTTAGTGCATGCCCAAGAATCTCAGGTTTCACTTACCCAAAAAATGGGCCAAGTTTCTAGTCCCCATAATTTACAGTCCCTGATGTAAAGCACGGATAACGTGCTGAGATAAAGTCTGCGAACCTACACATGTCTATTGCTTAGTAAGCCCCACTGAAATTAGTGTGACTTGTTTCCAAGTAAACAGATGGAGGATGAGGTTATACTCATGGATGACACTGGGGGACGGGGACTGGGGGATGGTTAGTGATCCCCCAAAAGGAGCTCCATCCCACTAATATACAGCCGGTGACAATTTTGCATGGGGGGGGCCATTCTTCCTCCTTCGGGGTCCAAAAGGACCCATGTGTTAGCCTAAAACGGTCGCCGCCTCTACAGTCATACCTCGGGTTACAGACGCTTCGGATTGTTTTCAGGTTGCGTATTGCGCTGAACCAGGAAGTACCGGAACAGGTTACTTCCGTGTTTCGGCAATCGCGCATGCGCAGAAGCGCTAAATCACGCTTTGCACATGCGCAGAAGCGCCGAATCGCAACCCACACATGTGCCGATGTGACGCTGCGAATTGCGAACGCTGCAGGTTGCGAACGTGCCTCCCGCACGGATCACGTTCGCAACCCGAGCGTCCACTGTATACTGTTACTTTCCCCCCCAGAGACTTACCGTATTTTTTGCTCTAGAAGACTCACTTTTTCCCTCCTAAAAAGTAAGGGGAAATGTGTATGCGTCTTATGGAGCGAATGCAGGCTGCGCAGCTATCCCAGAAGCCAGAACAGCAAGAGGGATTGCTGCTTTCACTGCACAGCGATCCCTCTTGCTGTTCTGGCTTCTAAGATTCAGAATATATTTTTTTCTTGTTTTCCTCCTCCAAAAACTAGGTGTGTCTTGTGGTCTGGTGCGTCTTATAGAGCGAAAAATACGGTAGCTTGCCCACCTAGAAATACGCTTTGTCCTTTCTGTGCCCCTCACCGCAGTTTTTCCCCCCTGGTGCCTCTGCTGGTTACACTGGGATGGGGATAAAGGGATTCACAGCAGCAACAGACTATTTTGCTGTTCACATTTCCCTGTACTTCCTCATCAACCCTAGTCCTTAGTTTCACCATTCCCAACCTTAATGCCTGTTAGCATCTCACCGAGTCCTCCCACAGATCCAGGGACACAGAAACAGAAGTAGTTAAACCAGTTTCCAAGCTGGCATCTTACTCGGGAGAGCTGGCTGCATTCTCTCACGGGCAACTTTCTGGGTGGCCGTGGTGGGTGAGGTTCAATGGCAACAAGCGGGTGGAGAAACTGGTGTGAAGCTACCTTTCTGTACATTCCAGCCACGCAAAAGCCAGAGGTTTCCTTTACACACATCTCTCCATCCAGACAGGCCAGAGGCATTATCACAGGGCACAGTCCAGCCAGGCAAAAGCACTCAAGGGAGGGCGGGGAGCAGGAAAGGCTTCTCAAAAGGAAGCCCAAGCGTTTGGTTAGGAGTTTGGATTTGATATCCCGCCTTTCACTCCCTTTAAGGAGTCTCCAAGCGGCTAACGTTCTCCTTTCCCTTCCTCCCCCACAACAAACACTCTGTGAGGTGAGTGAGGCTGAGAGACTTCAGAGAAGTGTGACTGGCCCAAGGTCACCCAGCAGCTGCATGTGGAGGAGCGGGGAAGTGAACCCGGTTCACCAGATTACGAGTCTATCACTCTTAACCACTACACCACACTGGTTATGAAATCTTAAGAGGTGGCGAAGGAACAGTTTCCCAAAACATATCAGACTTGCCTAGTGTTGCTTGGGAGTTTTACAAAAACAAAAAAAACAACAACAATCCAGTGAGGGATGAGGCTTGGGGAGAGTCCCAGGGCCCAGATGGAGAAGCGTTTGGCCCCCTCTTCCACATTTTTAGGAATCTCTCCAATCTCCCCCTGAAAAAATTCCTCTGCTTTCAGACCTGAGGTTGGCACTTTGGGCCCAGCACCAGAGTTCCCCCTTCCTGCTGCCAGGCTCGGCCTTCTCCTCCCTTGACGCTGAGGTGCAGTCGTACGGCTGAGCTCCATGTGTTTGTGTCTGGCCTCTCCTTTCAGATGCGGCGCCTCATCACTCGGGGAGAGTGGCAGTCGGAGCAGCAGGACACCATGAAGACGGGCTCGTCCACCAACAACAATGAGGAGGAGAAGTCGCGGCTGCTGGAGAAGGAGAACCGCGAACTGGAGAAGATCATCGCAGAGGTGAGGCAGGGTGTGACTTGTTCCGGTCAAGTTGGGTGTGTGTCTTCCCTCCCCCTTGCCCTGTGCTTCCTGCCATTGGTGGCTTGTCTCTTCTGGAACATAAGAAGAACCCTGCTGGATCTCGCCCATCAAGTCCAGCCATCCTTTTCTCACAGTGGCCAGCCAGCCTTTTCAGCAGGATCTGGGCACAACAGCCCTCTCTCCTCCTCTGGTTTTGAAATATACTCAGAGTCGAGAGTGGATTTCATGCTCTTTATTCAGCTCATAGTGGTGAGGAGGAATGGAAGTCCCCTCAAAGTATCTGCTTTATATACATTATTTACACAATGGGCCCCACGTGATTGGCTAATTCCGGAATTCTCCTGTAGGCCAATCAGGTTGTGGATTCACTTCCATCTGGAGCTGGATTGGGTGGCTCCTGCAGACCAGTCACACTGCTGCATTGTTCTAGGACCAATCAGACTGCTGCATTTTGGATCCTATTGTTCTAGGACCAATCAGACTGCTGCATTTTGGATCCTATTGTTCTAGGACCAATCAGACTGCTGCATTTTGGATCCTATTCAACTCAGTACATAAAAGGTTTCCAGCAACTGATATTCAGAAGTGGATCTGACAGTGGAGGTAGAACATAAGGCATCATGGCTAGTAGCCTTCAGTAATCCTCTCCTCCTTGAATTTGCCCAATCCTCTTTTAAAGCTATCCAAGTCAGCGGCTGTCACTGCTTCTTGTGGCAGTGAGTTCCACAGTTTAACTGTGTGGTGCATGACCGAGCCCTTTCTTTTATCTGTCTGGAATTTTCCAACGTTCAGCTATGTTGAATATCCTCAAGTTCTAACGCCATGAGAGAGGGAGAAAAGCTTTTTCCGATCCACTCTTTCCATGGCATGTATAGTTTTGTACATTTCGGTCATGTCACCTGCTGCACGTCATTTCTCTAAGCTAAAAAGCTGCAAATGGAATAGTCTCCCTCTGGAGGTGGTGGACTCCCTTGGGGTTTTTTAACCAGAGTTTGGAGGGCCATCTGTCATGGATGCTTCGGCTGAGATTCCTGCATTGCAAGGGGTTGGACTAGGACATGGGTAGGCAACCTAAGGCCCGGGGGCCGAATCTGGCCCAATCACCTTCTAAATTTGGCCCACGGACGGTCCAGGAATCAGCATGTATTTACATGAGTAGAACATGTCCTTTTATTTAAAATGCATCTCTGGGTTATTTGTGGGGCATAGGAATTCCTTTATTGATTTATTTTCAAAATATAGTCTGGTCCCCCACAAGGTCTGAGGGACGGTGGACCGGCCCATGACTGAAAAAGTTTGCTGGCCCCTGGACTAGGATGACTCTCAGGGTCTCTTCCAACTCTTAGGATTCTATGAAATGTTTTAATATTTTCCCATAGGGCAATTGCACCAGCCTCTTGGTTGCACTTGAAATCTTTTACAACTCCACAGTATCTTTTTTTTAAGGGGAGGGGGCCAGAACTGCACACAGCATTCCGATTTCCCCCTACATTTCCAAATACACATATAAGATGGGGGTGGGAAGATGTTTTAAAACAAAACAGAAAGAAAACCTCAAACCAATGAATTTTTTTCATTGGCTTTTGTTGATAAACCCGCTCTGCCGTGAAAAGTCCCAGGATATAGCACATCGACAGTTAAAATCAGATTAAATACAATAAAACATAAAGCCACACACCAACCGTGACGCCATCAAATGTACTATAAGGGGTGATGACAGCTACTCAGAGTAGACCTGTTATAACCAGTGGGTCTACTCTTGAGTATGACTTGGCATGATCTCACCCGCAGGGCACACAAGGTGGTGTTACGATGTTTACTGTTCCTATAACTCTTCCTT
Organism: Podarcis melisellensis; assembly: GCF_964234715.1. Taxonomy (NCBI): domain Eukaryota; kingdom Metazoa; phylum Chordata; class Lepidosauria; order Squamata; family Lacertidae; genus Podarcis; species Podarcis melisellensis. Next base: position 105,180,893 of record NC_138529.1, read on the forward strand.
AAGCGTTCAAAGTACTTGGCGTACGATCTGAGTAAACCAAATGTACCAATAAATATGGTACGACTCAGCTAGTCAAGGGAACGAGGCCTGATTTGGTTGCCAGGCAACCTTAGGGCCTGCTGTTAATTACTTCCTGGGTCTGTTTGCGAAGGGGAATCGTATAGGGGTGGACAACCTGCGGCCCTCCGGATGCTACAATATTAAAAAAAATAATCCCATCATCCCTGACCATTGCCCTGCTGGCTGGGCTGATGGCAGTTGTTTTTGTTATTAAAACAAAAACAACAAAACAGCCCCCCTCCCTCCCCACAAACACATTTAAAAGGCTGAAAAATATTAATCAGCCCAAGGCCTGTCTGAAGAGGAACATTTTCACCTGATGCCTAAAGATATGTAATGAAGGCGCCAGATGGACCTCCCTGGGGAGAGCATTTCACAAACAGGTAGCCACCACAGAAAAGGCCCCGTTCTCGACTTGCCACCCTCTGGACCTCACACAGAGGAGGCACACAAAGAACGGCCTCAGATTATGAACGCGGAGTCCTGGAGAAAGAGAGGCAGTCCTGGGGGTATTGAGATATACGCCTCTTTCATGCTTCTAAGTCACTTGCAGCCACCCGTTTCCCCTCCTTGCCCCTCCCCAACAATAAGGGACGTGGGTGGCGCTGTGGTCTAAACCACTGAGCCTCTTGGGCTTGCCAATTGGAAGGTCGGCGGTTCGAACACCCATGACGGGGTGAGCTCCCGTTGCTCTGCCACAGCTCCTGCCAACCTAGCAGTTCGAAAGCATGCCAGTGCAAGTAGATAAATAGGTATTTCCGTGGCAGGAGGGTAAACAGTGTTTCTGTGCGGTCTGGTTTCCATCACGGTGTCCTCTTGCGCCAGAAGCGGTTGAGTCCTGCTGGCCACATGACCTGGAAAGCTGTCTGTGGACAAATGCCGGCTCCCTCGGCCTGAAAGCGAGATGAGCGCCGCAACTCCATAGTCGCCTTTGACTGGACTTACCGTATTTTTCGCTCCATAAGACGCACTTTTTTCCTCCTAAAAGGTAAGGGGAAATGTGAGTGCGTCTTATGGAGCGAATGGCACTACGCAGAGAGGGAGAGCTGCGCAACGCCCATTCAGCGAAGCGGGAGGAGGAACAGAAGGAGACCCTGAGCAGAGAGGGAGAACTGTGCAGCACCCCTTCAGGGACGCACCTGTCCTGTGCTTCAGGGACTCCTTCTGTTCCTTCTCCAGCTTCGCTGAAGGGGCGCTATGCAGTTCTCCCTCTCTGCGCAGCTCCCCTTCAACGACGCACCTATCCTGGCTTCTTCCTTAGCCCTGTGCAGCCTCTTCAGACAGGGGGAGCTTGGCGCGGTTATCCCAGAAGCCAGAACAGCCACACGGTATCCCAGAAGCCAGATCCCTCTTGCTGTTCTGGCTTCTGGGATTCAGAATAATTTTTTCTTGTTTTCCTCCTCCCAAACCTAGGTGCACCTTATGGTCTGGTGCGTCTTATGGAGCGAAAAATATGGTAACCGTATTTTTTCTTCTTTTTCTCTCTCTTTTTTTTACCCCACAGAAGGAAGAGCGGGTCTCCGAGCTCCAGCAGCAGCTGAAAGAGCGGCAGCAGCTGCGGTCCCGGCGGCGCTCCTCCAACTGTGCCGCCGACAACCACTTCAACAACTCGGCCTCGGCCTCAGCAGCCACCGCCCCGAACCTCTACCAGCCCAGCCTCCCTCTCGTCCGCTGCCTGGTGGCCGAGCAGGCCGACAAGCTGGGGCGAAACAACTGCGATGGCAGCCGCGTTCACCTGCTCTACAAGTGACACTTTTTTCCTGGGCAAGCGACACGGAGGAGGGGAGGAGGGCGGGTGACGCCGGCGCAGCCAAGGCAGGTCGGGGCAGAGGCTCACGAAACCAGTGGGAAGGGACTTGCGCAGCCGGCCGGGGAGTTTGCTCAGAGTTCTTTTGTTCGTTTTCTAAGGGGGGAGGGAAGAAGAGAAATCATAACCTCTGGTTTTTGTAAAATACCTTTGTGTCCGTCCACCTGCCTGTGCCCCTTGAACCTGGAATCCAGGTGCCAACTCTATGGAGACTTGTTTTAGAAGTAGCGGATTGCAGGGGACACCGCCATTTTGCCCCTCCCCTCCCCAAATGCACAGGCACACTTGGTGAATTGACGAATGTGCCTCTCTGGAAAGATGGGTGTGCATCAGGCATCAGGCAGAAATAAGGGTTCTGTGGCTCTTTGTGGTTGGGGTGTGTGTGTGTGTGTGTGTAAATCTCTCAAGACTCTGAACAATTGTATCCTGCAGGGTCTGTTCCTGTGCACTTCTCTGCATGCAGTTACCTGGCTGCTGCAGCCTACAGAAGCCCCAATTGAAGTACGGTTCAACTGCAGCATAGCAATTGACAGTTGTGCTTGCAGTTACCAGTGGAAGCTTTTCCCTCCTTGCTTCCCACAAGCATATCGCTTCAGGGCGCAACTGGTTGTCTAGAAAAGGTAGGCACTGTAGCTCTGGGACAGTCCGCCTGTATGAACAGTATTAAAAGGGATAATCCGTTTACTTGTGGGCCAAGCCAGCCTGTTGCACAGCTCGGCCAAAGCGTTTTTTTGTACTGTGCAAACCCCGAACAATTCCACGCAGTTAGACTACAACGGATTGGTTTCGTATGTCATTTGGCATTGAAATGATCAAACTAGGCCCCCTGCCCAGTCTGATTGTGGCTGTTTGTGTTGGGAACTAGAAACGCACACACACATTCATTCCTCCTGTGGTTGCACATATAAGCCACATTGCACAAGGCCATCGAACCTCATTTTGACTTCCCTTGATGCTTGCGTATACAAGCGCAGGATTGTGCACAACTGCAACCTAGTCTCATCTGCGCGTGTTAAGACTGAAGGCATAAGTTAAGGAGGTGGGGATCAAATGCAGTTAGCTTGTAGGGCAGTGGAAGTTGCAGCATTCCTGCACATTCTCAGTTGCAGAATGCACTTCTTAAACAGGGAAAAGCTCCTATCCAGACACCCAGGGGTACGTCCAGAGACTGTGTAAGAAGCCTGAAACCCAACCAGGTTGCTTCCTTTTCAGAGGCAGCTGTCAACCACTGAAGACACGAACACCTTGCCAGTTCTCTTGTAACAAAGTTCATAGGGAAGCGTCGCTCTTCGGCGCATGGGGTGGGCAGGGGCATTGCCAGTGTGCTTGCCAACTCTGAGCTCTGCCTATGAGATTGCTGCCTGCACTGCACTCTCTGCCAGACTCGCCACAAATGCCTTCATCTCTCACCCCACCAGGAATGTAGGATCTGAAGCCACAGGGAGGGTAAGAGCTGGGCAGGATGCTGGCGAATATTAGGGAAATGTGGGGTAGCAGCTCCCTTTCGACCAGTAGCTTGTGTGTATGTGTGTGTGTGCAAGCAAGCATGCATGCGTCAACACCTGTTTCTCCCCACACTTTTCCAATCTGAGCACTTTATTGTCCCAACAGATGTGGGTGGGAGCAGTGGGTGCTGCCAAGGGGAGCGGGGCAGAGAAGGGGAGTCCAGGTGCCTGCCAGCTGTCCCCATCCAGTGTGCAGATGTTCTTCAGTAAAATAATACAATATGAGATTTGGGCTCTCGTGTCATCTGTGAATGAAACCATTTCCCCAACCTGTGCTCCATCTTTCTATTCTTGCACCAGCTTTGGGTAGTGGTGGTGGTGCTCGTAAGAGGTGGGTGAAGTATCCATTCACTAAATTAGTGTGCTTTAATTTCTTGAATGGACAGCGCAAAGCTGCTCTGGTGACTGGGCGGAGGAGGTTTCTCGGTGACATCGGAGGGGCCAGCCAATCTGCACCGGCCACAACCGGCTGTTGCTGCTGCTGCAAACTTGCAGAACTTGTTTTCTTTCAGAGCCCAGCTCCGGGAGAAGGAAGGTGCGCTTGGATTCAAAGGCGGCGAGGCTGCTTCCAAATTGGCTCTGAAAACGGTGTGCTTGTCTTCAGCTTAAACGGAAGCTGCACACACAGGCTTCTGATCCATGCACAATATATGCTTTGTCACTTAAGCCCTACAGTATCCGGGTTGATGGAAAAACTCAGGTAGAGGGGTAGGTGAGTGGGCAGGAATGGAAGATGCTTGTAGGGGAGCGTGGAGGAGCTGTGAAGGAAGGCTCCAAGTGGCCAGCTTGCTCAGCAAACTACAAGTCCCAGGATTCCTTGGGGGAAAGTCATGACTCTTATAGCATTTGAAACAGGCATGGCTTCCCCCAAAGAATCCTGGGAACTGCTTTAACTGTATTGTACGGATGTGGTCTAAACCACTGAGCCTCTTGGGCTTGCTGATCAGAAGGTTGGTGGTTCGAATCCGCACGACGGGGCAAGTTCCCATTGCTCTGTCCCAGCTTCTGCCAACCTAGCAGTTTGAAAGTACACCAGTAGATAATTAGGTACCACTGTGAACAGCGTTTCCATGCACTCTGGTTTCCGTCACGGTGTTCTCTTGTGCCAGAAGCGGTTTAGTCATGCTGGCCACATGACCTGGAAAGCTGTCTGTGGACAAACTCCGGCTCCCTCGGCCTGAAAGCGAAATGAGCACTGCACCCCATAGTCACCTTTGACTGCAGTTAACCGTCCAGGGGTCCTTTACCTTTATCATATTCTGTACTTTGCACAGACAGCTGTCTGTGTTCGTCATTCAGCCCGTAAGAATCTGGCAACCCAACTTATCACTAGAGTAGTCTTGCTGTAACTCTAGAGCAGGCGGAGAAGAAAGTACAGTGGGAGATCTACTGAGTGATTTGCAGTAGGTCAGGAAGGGTTTCCCAGTTGTCCTAAGAACAGCAATAACAAAGGAGGTTTCCCCTGCCCTAAAGTTTGTTGTTAGAATCTGTAGTAACACACCTGTAGGTTTGTACCTGCATACACAGGTTGCCCCAGTGTGAGCTTCAGGAGCTGAGGTAGGCAATTAGCTTTGGCCCATGTGCCACTATTTTATACCTGGTTATGTGTGGCAGCCTTTCCAGCAGAGGAAAAACCTAGAACCCACATGCCTTAACATTTCCCCATGTCCTGCCCTCTTCTCTATGCAATATATCTCTGCATGTTTACATTGGTCTGTGTTATGTTCCATTTGTGAAATCACAGGGTTTTAAAACTTTTTTAAAAAACAGAATACTGTTCTGGAAAACAAATTTTATTGGGGGGGGGAGACAAAGAGGCAGGGGGAGACAAATATTTGGGGAGTCCCTTCAATCAGTCCCGTGGGAAACAATGGGAAGTGTCCATAATCAAGCTCCCAGCATTTGTCCCAGGGTTTCTAGTTAGTGGAGATCAGTTTGATCAGCTCATGGAAAGCCATAAGTATCCACCCAGAACAAATCCTCAAGGGGTTCTTTAGAAACCTGTGGGCCTGTGCTGGTAGTAGATTTCATTTTTAAAAAAAAAAAATATGGTTATGTCTTCGAGGAATATCCAAGGTTTTGGACCAGCAGCATCACTTAGGGGAGGAAGTCATGTTGGCTCTTGCCCAGTTGCCCAACGCAGACAAGCAAGACATGAAATATAAAATGGAAAACAATTTGCTGGAGCACTAAATTTGAGTGGGTGCGAAATCAGGTTGCCAATTTTTGAATGGCACCCCCACTGGCGTGACATTGACAGGAATCTGATCTGCAGGAAACTGGCAGCCAACCATGTTCATTTCTGTGCTTTACCAGATTATTTCTGTATCTTAAAAAGGCACAAAAACGAGCCAAGTCGGTCTCTCCTGTAACCATTTTGCCCTCTTAAGTCCAATAACAAGTTATGACGACTCTGTGATGGAGACAGAAATCCCAAATCCAAACCGGATTATCCTTCCTCCTGTACTGGGCTGCCCCCCACCCCCGCAGGGCTCCTGTGCCTTTAATTGCTGTGTGGCAGGTAGAAATTTAACAGGTGAAGCCACTACCACCAACCTATCACCACAGCTATGCAATTTGAATTTTTGCTGGCCATGCAGCTGTTCAAGACACAGAAAGCAAGCTGGCTGTCTTGCTAGCAGTTGCGAATGTGAGAGTCAAGAGAGCCAACATGGTGTCAAGTTGCAAGCATGCACACTTAGGCTCTCAAGTCCTCATCCTTGAGCATGTTAATTAAGTTGGAGAAATGGTCATCCCTTAGGAGCTGTACTCGCATTGCCCTGGTACAAGGAGTCAGCATTGCTGAGCATCTGCTGGGGCCACACATCCCTAGCTAGGACCCCACCGCTGCTGACTCCCCTGGGGACCCCCTCACCCAGCAAGTGAACAGGGACTGGTCCAAGGAGAAGTAGCCGCCTCCAATCCCCTTGCCCTCTCCTCCAGGGCAGTGATGGACAGGGTGAGTGAATGGGCAGCAACAGAGAGGTGCGGCTGATCAGGGAGAGGTCCCCTGGCCAAGTTAACTTCCCCACCCCTCACCCCCTACCAAAGATCTAGAGCCTATGCTGCAAACTCTACACACAGAGATGGTAAAGTGGATTGTGTCCCTATGAACACCATCTTCATTTGCTCTCCTTTGTCCCAAGTTAAAAATCAAGCACATCAAGGAGGGAAAGGTTCTGTCTTCACCCAATTGCGACTGAACTAGTTTTCCTACTACACAGGTCGGTATGTTTTTTATGCAGGAGTGTTCCAAAAAGGCAACCCCCTTATCCCCTTCCTCCAGAAATCATACGCAAGTCTTCTCTGCCATCGCCTTCTTGGACCAACCCAATAGTCCTATTCACACATTTACTCATTTTGCATTGAGAAGGTGGATTTGTTCTCTCTGGACTGCCCTGCTTCTGAGTGCAGCGACGAGATTATAGACGGCAACTTAAGGCATGTTACGCCATATTGAGGCAACGTGGCCCCTGATGGCTGCGGTGGGAATTCTCCCAGTCATTCAAGCAGCAATTCAACTGGTAAAGTGCAAGTGCCTCCACAGCTTCGGCCAGTCTTGGACACGTGGCAATTTCCCCAGTATCCTGCTTCTGAGCGAGGCAAGCAGCCTCTGAGGCTACAAGTGGTGCAGCCGCTACAAATGGCAACTGGAAGACAGGAAGGGGGCAAGTGGGACCCTTTTTCCTTCGCCCCTCTTTAGCCCTAGGGTACAGAACCAGGTGCTGGGCTGGAGGTCCAGTTTTGCCCTGGCCCAAGACTCTGGTTACTATGATGAGGGCCTCCCATGGAAACAGTGTACATGGACGGCATCAAAAATATGTAAATGCCACAGGTAATTAAGCCGATGGTAACCAGGAGGGCAACCGCCAAGGCCACGTAGAACGGCCAGCCTGAGAGGGCCAGGTTGCGGTTGGCTCCTGGCGGCGCAGGCCTGCCAACGTCGACACTCAGGCTGACGGTGTTGAGGGAAGTCCCGGGCTTGGGCCCGGCTGGGGTGCCGCCTCGGCCCCTGCCCGGCAGGTAGAGCAGCCCCCGGCGACGGTCAAAGCGCACAGAGCCCGGGGGGACGGCGGGCATGGAAGAGAGTTGCTCCAGGAGGTCGCTGCGGGTGGGGAGGCCCGGCAACCCCTTGCGGGAGGGGAAGGCCGTGGGGGCCCGGCAGATGGGGCAGGTGAGGGCGTTGACATCCTCAGAAGAGACGTTGATGCGCGCCAGGCACTCGAGGCAGAAGATGTGGCCGCAGCTCAGCTCCTTGGGCAGCCGGAAGAGCCGGTCGTAAGGGGTGAAGCAGATAACGCAGTCGAGGGCGCTGGGCTCAGCGCTGGGCGCCTCCTCCTTGCAGGCCGGCTGCTGGGCCAAGGCCTCGGGCTGGAAGCTGACGTCAGGCTGGTCCATGGCCTCATTGACCCCCACGCTGCGCCCAGAGGCCAAGGCCTCCTGTTCCATGTCAGCAGGCAGCATCTCGGCTCAGCCGCCCCATAGACTTGGGTTGGGCCCGTGTTGACATTTCTAGAAAGGAGAGAAAGAGAGAGAGGCCAAATATTTACCCCCGGTGATAAGGGGCTGCACAACCACACTGGTACAGGAGCCACCTTCCCCAATGTGGATTAAAAGGGAGGTGTTCCACTGTATCTGGAGATACCATGAAAGGGCATCCAGATGAGGGGAACCAGGCAAACCACATTAAAAGTCGGCACAAGGCTCAAAAACGCAGCTAAGCAATTCTCGTTCTCAGTTGGGATTAAAGCTGGGGTTGTGTTTGTGGGGATGCATCAAAGCACAGCATTTTGTAAAGAATGACAGGACAGAGATGGGTTGTGTCTAATGTTCAGGGGTGCACCACTTCCCAAACCAGTGGTGGGAGCCCAGTGGGTACAGAGAAAAGCGTGTAAACGGTCCAAGTCTCTCTTACACATTCTGTCTGACATATTCGAAATAAATTAAAAAACTGTCCAGTAGCACCTTAGAGACCAACTAAGTTTGTTCTGGGTATAAGCTGCATGCACACAAAAGCTTATACTGTACCCAGAACAAACTTAGTTGGTCTCTAAGGTGCTACGGGACAATTTTTTAATTTTCTTATTTATTTCGACTGCGTCAGACCAACACAGCTACCTACCTGAATCTAGAATCACGTCTGACATATTTTATGCTTGCCAGCGTTAGTAGAATCATAGAATTGTGGAGCTGGAAGGGACCCTGTGGGTTATCCTGTTCAACCAAGGGGAACACAGGAATTGAGAATTGAAATATATGGAGTCGAGAGCGGGTTTCATGCTCTTTATTCAGCTCATAGTGGTGAGGAGGAATGGAAGTCCCCCCAGAATGTCTGCCTTATATACATTATTTACACAATGGGCCCCACGTGATTGGCTAATTCCGGGATTCTCCTGTAGGCCAATCAGGTTGCAGATTCCCTTCCATCTGGAGCTGGATTGGGTGGCTCCTGTGGACCAATCAGACTGCTGCATTCTGGATCCTATTGTTCTAGGACCAATCAGACTGCTGCATTCTGAATCCTATTCAACTCAGTACATAACAAGAACAATAGTCTGATTTGTGCCACCTCCAAACTGCAGCCCTATTTATGCGCTACTCGTACGGAGGAGGGACACTGATACAAAGGGCCTGCTGTTTCAGTCCAACTCCCGAGGTTGCACCATGCCTTCAGGTGCTAAGGGATGACATCTGAAGCAAGGAACCTTCTCTGTTCATGCAGGCTCCCCCTACAATTTTCAGCCCCCTAAGTTCAGGCTTCTAATTGTGCAAGGAGCCTCTACAGCTGGGAGGAAGCAGGTGGCCTTGAGAACTGGGCTGGACATGCAGGCCTTTGGTAACCATGATGCCCCTTCCCAGAGGCGATTCAGCCATAGCTCAGGGGTAGAACATCTGCTTTGCATGCAGAAGGTCCCAGGTTCAGTGCCCAATGACATCTCCAGGTTGGGCCAAGAAACAAAACCCCTTATGAAATCCAGTAGAGTCTCAACCAGCCAGTGCAGACCAGGGTTGGCAAACCCGTGGCTTGTCAGACTACAACTCCCATCCTCCCTGGCCAGGAGTTGCAGTCCAGAAACATCTGGAGGGCCACAGATATTCCCCAACACTGGTGTTGGAAGCACTGGGATAGAGAGACCAATGGCCTAACCATCTATAAGGCAACTTCCTGTGTAATGTACGAAGAGAGCTTTCATTGCCACTGTTCCAACACCACACATTGTGTGACTGCATATCCTCCAACATGTTCAGTCCCCAAACCGGGACTTGTGTCTTCCTGGCCGAGCAAGATCACAGAGCTCAAAACACATGCTTTTTTGTGGAGCGGGGATCATGCTCTTGCATGAGAGCACAGTGCCCCAAAACATGAATTTTAGAGCGCTGCACAAGATTAAAGGTAATGGGACCCCTGACCATTAGGTCCAGTTGTGGCCGACTCTGGGGTTGTGGCGCTCATCTCGCTTTATTGGCCGAGGGAGCCAGCGTACAGCTTCCGGGTCATGTGGCCAGCATGACTAAGCCGCTTCTGGCGAACCAGAGCAGCTCACGGAAACGCTGTTTACCTTCCCGCCGGAGCGGTACCTATTTATCTACTTGCACTTTGATGTGCTTTCGAACTGCTAGTGAAGGGAGAAGGGAACGGTTAATCATTAATATTATCTACACATAGTAAATTCCAGCACTCTGCTAGGATGGCTACACAAGCTCAAACTCAAAAATGCAGTTATTTGCAAAGTCTAAATCAGACAGGTCAGGAGGCCGTTTCCTGTCTAACCAGCTATCTGAAACTGCTGATGTTAGCTACAGGTCAGAAGGTCGTTTCCTGCCTAGCCAGAAACTGCTGTCAACTAAAAACCACTAGCAAGATGTTTCCTGCTTTGCTTCTGCTTTAAGTAATGCAAGATAAGAAGAGATACAAGGGAATGCTTAGCTAGCAAAAGAAGACACGTGTACAAGGAGGTGGGAGGGGGTGCTTACTGAGCAGAGAAAATGCTTAACCAGCAGAGGAAGTGCTTAGCTAGCAGCCTTAGCCAGCAAATATTGATATGCCCTAAAAGGGAATGAGTTGAAAACTTGCCAGCTGATTGGGGAAGGTTTGGGGGAGGTCTGGGAGGTGGGTAAATACTCTCAAAGTATAAGAAGGCTTGCAAATGCGTATTGCTTTACAGTCAGATTTCAGAAACTATATTCTGCTGGCTGTCTCTGTGCACAGATTTGCAATAAAATTCTTTTCTCCAAAGAAGAAACTTTCCTGGAATTTTTTTATTCTCTTCTCGGTCCTGGGGACGCGGGTAAGCAATTCTCTGGCAAAGTAAAGGGCCTAAGCCTACAGCTTGGTGCATTGGCCGGGAATCTTGGCCCCACCCCAGAGGGCCGGGGAGGGCCAGGCTCGACCTCGGTGAACAGCTCGGATCGGCGTTTTGCAGGCTCCAAGCGCGCACCCTGCCAATTCGTGGGGGGAACCAGCCACACCGCTCCGGAGTGGAGACACAGGTCGAGGGAGAAAAGAGAACTGGCCAGAAGGGGTCTGCAGCGAAAAAAGGTAAGCCCAAGGGAAAGGGCGAGGCCTGATCAGCCTCACCTGGCTGTGGCAGTACAGTGCCAGCCAGGAACAAGGGGATTGGTTGTGCAGTACAGTGCCAGCCACCAGGAATAAGGGGACTGGTTGTGCAGGAGAATGCCACCAGCATAAATTTGGAACAGAGGAAGGAGGGGAAATTATATTGATGTGATTTGTATGTTGTGTGTGTTGCATGTCAGATACTCCGGTGATTGAATTGTCGAGTGTGGGCCGGGGTATTAGTGCCCCTTGGTCGAGCGATTGCAGGGTTGTGCGTTTTCTGCCAGGGCGACCTCGTGCAGGCCACAATCTGTATTATTTGGTGTGTGAAAGAATTTATAACCCAGTTAGGAGAGGAGTATCTGAAGGAAAAAAAAAAAAAAAAAATGGGGTCTGGGGCAAGCCAATGTAGTCCCCTGGAATGCTTTTTAAACAATTGGAAAGCCGCCACAAAAAGTTATGACTGGGGAATTAAATTAAGAAGACAGAGAATGAGGACATTGTGTGAAGTTGACTGGCCCGCACAAACTAATTGGCCGTCAGGAGGAAGCTTTGATTTGCAACTAATCAGTCCATTATATCAGAACATATTGAATGCCCACCCCGACCAAATCCCTTACATTTCTACTTGGAAAACCAATGTAGAAAAGAACCCACCATGGTTGAAAGCCTGCCAAGGCGACGCCCCACAAAGTACAGTTTGTGCAGTTCGACCGGCAGGGAAGTCAGAAAAGCCCCCAGTGATACCAGACCCAGAAGATGAGGAGGGGGAAGTCATCAAACCACCGCCACCCTATGCTCCACCAACTGCCCCTCTGGCAAATCCCCCAGGCCCAGGTCTCCAGGCACCGGGAGGAGCCGGTCCCCAGGCCCAAGCAAGCCCTGCACCAAGTCTAGAAAAAAGGGACAGCAACTTGTTAATGAATGATGAGTTAGAGGAAAAGAAGGAGGAAGAAGATGATGAGGAATTTATAGAGGAGTTGATAAGATGGACTGAGAAGAATATGAGGTGGACCACGGAACAGGAGGAACGCATTACGGCATACGTAAGCCCCTATGCGGAAAAATTGGATGTGAGTCCCTTGTTAGTTGAGGCAGCAGAATGCTGCACCCCTGACAAGAGAAAGAGATGGCAACGTAAGTGGGGACAGGCAGCGAAGAAAGTTATGTCTCATAGACAGTATGAGAAAACCAGGAGGGATCAGGCAGCCGGAGTACTACCCCTCCGAAGGGTTTATGACCCACCGGGACCTCCAGGAGCTAATGGGGCAGCAGCAGAACGGACCTACACGGTCCAGCATATACCCTTTTCGAGTGCAGATGTCTGTAATTGGAGAAATCAAAATCCTTCATTTGAGGAAAACCCAGCGAAAATCATAAAGCTGTTTGAAGGGATTTTTAAAACTTATAATCCCACCTTTGATGATGTGCAGTATTTAATGGATGCGCTGCTAACCACAGAAGAGACTAGGCGCATCCATGCTGAAGCCCGAGCACACATGAGAGCGCAGGGAGTGCAGGATCCAGCTATTGCAGCAGGGTACCCTGAAAACACCCCGAATTGGGATTATCAAACTACTGGTGGCCAGAACATCCTCACTACCTACCGCCAGAATGTATTAAATGGAATGAGAAGGGCAGCCAGGAAACCCACCAACTTTGTAAAGGTTAGAGAGGTAGTGCAGGGAAATGAAGAGGCCCCAGGAGCATATTTAGAACGCCTGAAGGAAGCTTACCGCCAGTATACTCCTGTGGACCCAGATGAGGCTGCCAACGCCCCTATCTTAAAAGCTGCCTTTGTAGCGCAAGCGGCAGCCGATGTCCGTCGAAAGATTCAAAAAAACGAGGGGTTCATGGGCCACACCCTAGAGTGGATGTTAGAACTGGCTCAAACCACCTATAATCAGAGGGAGGAAGAGGCGCAGAAGAAAAAGGAGAAGTATCAAGCAAAGAAGTTGATGGCGCTACAGGCTACCGCACCCACCCCTCAGGGAAGAGGAAGTGCCCGGGGAGGAGGGCAAGGCCGTCTGGGAAGGAACCAGTGCGCCATCTGCCGGCAGGAAGGGCACTGGAAAAGAGAATGCCCACAGGCTCACTCAGGTGGAAGGGGAAGAGGAGAGCGAATCCCAGGCCCAATCCCCGAGGGACCTGGACAGGGACTGAGACCCTGGACATCGGCAAATGCAGGCAGAGGTAGAGGACGTGGACAAGGGCCTCCCTGGCACCCTCCAGCCCAAAGACAACCCGGCGCAATGAGCCTGAGAGAAGAGGAAGAATATTAGGACAGACCGGGCCCAGCTGATTTAGGTTCCCGTGAGCCCATGGTCAAAATACAAACAGGGAACCGAACCATCCCCTTCATGGTTGACACAGGAGCCGCCCACTCTGTTTTGCCAGTACCAGTGTCCAAGCCCACCAAGCAAACAATTAACATAATAGGAGCTACAGGCAAATCACAAAGAGCCCCATTCCTGCAATCTGTTGTCTGTCGCCTGGGTGGCCAAGTGGTCCAACACAAGTTTTTGTATATACCAGAGTGCCCTATCCCATTATTGGGCCGAGACCTGCTATCAAAATTGCAAGCCCAGATCTCCTTCCAACCAACAGGGGAAGTGGCAATGACCACAGGGCCGGCAGGGGAGTTCTCCTTAGAGGTACCCTTGAGGGAACATTGGCGCTTAATGATGGTAAAAGAAGAGGAGGGGATTATTCCAGAAGACCTCCTGCAAAAGGTTAACCCTGGTGTATGGGCAGAAGGCAACCCGCCCGGAATGGCAAAGAACATCCCACCTATAATAGTCAAGCCCAAACCGTTCGCCAACCCTGTGGCTGTGAACCAGTACCCTATCCCCCGGCGAGCTGCAGAAGGAGTATGGGTACATTTGGAACGGTTACTTCGCCATGGCATCCTGAGGCAGTGTCAATCTCAGTGGAACACCCCACTCTTGCCGGTGAAGAAGGAAGATAACTCGTATCGCCCGGTCCAAGACCTTAGATTAGTTAACCAAGCCGTGGAAACCCTCCACCCCAATGTGCCCAATCCTTACACGCTGTTGAGTCTAATCCCTCCCACCGCATGTTATTTCACAGTACTGGACTTGAAGGATGCATTCTTTTGTTGCCGTTTGGCAGAAGAAAGCCAACCCCTGTTTGCATTTCAATGGACAGATCCAGGAACAGGCACCAGGGTGCAATACACGTGGACAAGGCTTCCACAAGGCTTCAAGAATTCTCCAACCCTTTTTGGGGTTGCATTGGCCTCGGACCTGTCTAGCTTCCCCACCAGCCCACACAGGATTCTGTTGCAGTACGCAGATGACCTTCTTTTGGCCTGTTCAGACGAGGACACGTGTATGGAAGCCACCAAGGACTTGTTAAATCATCTGGCTGAAGCAGGATACCGAGTATCTAAGAAAAAGGCCCAAATATGCCAGCCCATCGTAAAATACCTTGGATTTGATATATCCCATCAGCGACGGACCCTAAGGGAAGAAAGGAAGCAAGCCATCATCCAGATTCCAGAGCCAAAGAATCGCAGGGAACTTCGTGGTTTTTTGGGCTCGGCAGGATTCTGTAGAATATGGATACCAAACTACAGCACAATTGCCAAGCCTCTGCATGAATCAACCAGAGGAACTGAAAAGGACCCCTTTGTGTGGAAAGAAGAGCAACAACAGGCCTTCAAGGATCTGAAAAGGGCATTGCAGCAAGCACCAGCGCTGGGCATCCCAAATCCTGAAAAGCCTTTCTCCCTGTTTGTGGATGAAGACCAGGGAACAGCAAAGGGAGTGCTATGTCAAAAATTGGGAAGCTGGCAGCAGCCCGTGGCATACCTATCTGAGCGCCTGACGCCTACAGAACAAGGCTTACCACCGTGCATGAGAGCAGTTGTGGCAGTAGCCACCCTATTGAACAAAGCAGACAAATTTACTTTTGGCCAAGACACTGTTTGTGTGACCCCGCATGCAGTCCCAGCTCTGCTTGACATGAAGGGCACCTATTTCCTCTCCCAAGCAAAAATGAGAAAGTGCCAGATGTTATTGTTGCACCCACGTTTGAAGTTCCAGGTCACCACCGCCCTCAACCCAGCTACCCTGTTGCCGGTAGGAGAAGGTGAGGAGAAGACGCACGACTGCATTGAAGTAATGGACGAAGTATATTCCAGCAGGCCTGATCTCAAAGACGAAGCAGACCCCCACTGGCTTTCATGGTTTGTGGATGGAAGCAGCTTTGTCGAGGCTGGGCAGCGAAAAGCAGGCTATGCAGTGGTAGCCCTGGACGACCAGGTGGTCGAAGCAAAGTCACTCCCGCCTGGAACATCGGCCCAGCTGGCAGAACTAACTGCGCTTACCAGAGCCCTGAGCCTGGCAAAGGGACAGAAGATAAACATCTATACTGATTCTAAGTATGCATTCCTGACCTTACACGCCCATGGAGCCTTATGGAAAGAGAGAGGTTTGCTTACCTCCAGAGGAAACCAGGTGGCCCACCCACAAGCTTTGTTGAACCTTCTGGATGCTGTATGGGAGCCTGAAGCGGTAGCAGTTATCCATTGCTATGGCCACAAGACTGGACCAGGGGAAGTGGCCAGAGGAAATCGATTGGCAGACAAAGTGGCCAAAGAAGCAGCCCGGGAACTGGCCCCCGCTTCGGTTATTGGAGCCCTGGTCCCAGAAGAGATTTTAAGCACCACTGACAAGCCAGCTTATACGAAGCAGGAAAGGGACACTGCAGATGCTCAGGAGCTGACATTGTCCAAAGAAGGATGGTACCTTACCCCTGATGACAGGATATGGATTCCAGAGTCCCTTTCTCGGCAGGTTACTCAGAGATACCATGATTCAACCCACATAGGACCAGATGCTACAACCAAGCAGCTGGAAAAGTGCTTCTACATAGCCCACCTCTACCAACTGGCAGCCCAGATCTCCAGGAAATGCCTGCTGTGTCAAAAGAATAATCCCAGAACCGGACCACTGGCTCCCCCAGGGATTCAGCACAGTGGAACGGCACCTATGGAAGATCTTGTCGTGGACTTTACTGAATTACCCCGTTGTGGACTACACCACTATCTGCTGGTGGCAGTGTGCACCTACACCGGATGGGTCGAAGCATGGCCCACAAAGACTGAAAAGGCATTTGAAGTAACCAGGTGCCTGCTTAGGGAAATCATCCCTCGCTATGGATTGCCAAGGTCCATAGGATCTGATAATGGACCAGCATTTGTTCATGCAGTCCTACAGGGGCTGGCAAAAGCGCTCCAGATCAACTGGAAGCTGCATACTGCTTATAGACCCCAGAGTTCTGGAAAAGTAGAGAGAATGAACAGAACTCTAAAGAATCAGCTGTCCAAGCTGACTCAGGAAACCGGGTCTAATTGGGTGACCATGTTGCCCTTGGCATTACTCAGGGTCCGCAGTCTCCCGTCAAAGCGAACCCACCTGTCACCTTTTGAAATTCTGTTTGGAAGACCAGTTCCATATGTTAGAATGTTGACTCCATATGCTAGCCAAGATGTGCAATTGAATAATTATGTACAGTCACTCTCCCAAGTTTTCTCTTATCTCAACAGGTGGACCCAGGCTCGCACCCCATGTGTGTTGACTGAACCGTTCCATCAGTTCGAGCCAGGTGACGAAGTGTGGGTGAAAGACTGGCAGCGAGCCCCCCTACAGCCCTGCTGGAGGGGACCCTATACTGTGCTACTCTCTACACCTACTGCTGTGAAGGTTGCCGGCATCACCCCGTGGGTCCACCATACTCGAGTGAAGAAAGCCATCTCAGATTGGACAGTAACACCAGATCCAGAGAACTCCCTTCGGCTGACCATCTCCAGACGCCTGGCAGACGACCGCTCTGCTGATATCACACCGGAAGCTGATATCTCAACGCACAGCTGAAGAATTGGATGGGAGGGGCGCCCGCGGGCAGCGTCCCCAACTCCGTGCCGGGACTAACCCAGGAAGTTCACCAGGACATTTAATATTTCCGTAGGGACTTTCTCTTTTCTTTTTGTTATCTGCTCTATGTCCCACAGCCCTGACCTCACTGAGCCATACCGCATTTATTGGCCTGATGGCCTCTGCTACGACTGGTTCGTCTTGCCGGTGGTAAGAGATGGTGTGCTCTATGGCTATTGGAAACTGGGATTTGATGAGATTGCCGTTTTAAAACACCCCACTGCCCCGTTGTGGCTCCTCTCCCACACCACTGCCCAGCACGCGTGGATAGTGCTCATACGGGAAGTTGCAGAGACGGTCGAAATCTATCGAGTTCTAGACCGCTCTTGCTGCTGTGGGAGGGTAGTCAACTGTTATATGGGAGGTAGAGCACTGTACCAACCTCATTTGATAGACCAGGTCCTACTCTTAATGCAGGCGATAGATGGGACGGAACCTATCTTAATGCAAGTATTGCAGGGGTGGGAGCCTTAACCAGGTGTGCATTGAAATTGCTAAACAAGTGGTTCAATCCACCCATCAGGGTTAGCAGAAAAGTTGACCCACGTAGTAGGAGCATCAGCTCACCAGTGGACTCTCATCCTTGAGGCTCAACAGGTAGTTAGGCACAAATATCAGTGAGCTCTTCAACAATGAGCACACCCCCTGAATATTGGTGGGAGGAACCATGGAAGGATTGGGGTTGGTGGATAGGGGTTATCTCAACCGCTCTTGTCATATGGATGTGTGTTTTCTTTTGCTGGCATGAGCGTCACCGATTTTGTGGGAGGGAACAACCAGCCCCCATCCCCTTGACCCTTCTGGTACTCGCCCTACTTGGGTTGGGTCTGGGAGATGACTCACATATACGGAAAACCGACCGGTCAGAGCCCTATCATCAGATTTGGAGTAATAATACCTATGTTAGAGATATAGATCGTTTCTCTTCTATGCTTAATCTTTCTGAATGTTGGGTTTGTATGCATATCCCTCCTCAATTTAAGAAGCCTGGCATACTACTGCATAGTATTCCAATAAATGAGTCATTTAGAATTAGTAATCTTATGTCAGATGGTCGCACCTATTCACCCCCAGTGTTTCTGTCACTCATGGAACAGGCACCTCGTTGTCTCCGTTTCAATCATAACAGCAGCAATTTTTTAGGTCACTATCCATATTGCAATTGGACTTATGAGTATATTAATGGATCTTCCTGCTTCCAAAAAGGTACTTCCATTTATGATGCTATGTGTGTCGATTTTTATACTTGGTTTACCTGGATGACGGCGCGCAGCAGATCTAACTGCCTGCTCCAGTCTGATTTGTGGTTGCTCTGCGGCACAAGAGCCTACAAAGAAATCCCCTCTGCCTTTTCTGGAACCTGTACTTTAGGAGTAGTCGTACCCCTGGTGTATAAGATGGATAAGCTCCCAACAGTCCGTCTGCGTAACAAAAGGGACGCGAAATCACCTATTAACCAGTATACCGGCACAGCCATCTCTAGGTCCCTTCTACCCCCTTTGGGTGTAGCCATGAATTACCAGGATCTGCATAGATTGGCAAACTGGACCGAGGCTTTGTTTAACTCCACCATCTCGGCCTTAAAAGCAATTAATAAGGAAATGTCAGAGATAAGGGAGGTAGTCCTTCAAAATCGTTACGCTTTGGATGTAGTCCTTGCCTCTAAGGGCGGAGTTTGTGCCTTAATTCATTCCCATTGCTGCATGTACATTTCAGACCAGTCAGCAAATATTTCAGCCACCATCAACCACATGGAAACAATGATAGCTGAAAACCCGCTGAAAGCCACAGGGAGTGATGCATGGGGTTGGATGTATTCCTGGCTCCCTGATGGCAGTTGGCTCAGGAATGTTATAGTATTATTAGCAGGACCGCTATTAATCCTTTTGCTTCTTTGCCTCTGTATCCCCTGCTTATTGCAATGCTTGCAGCAAATGATGCAAAGACTCCTGTCACGGAAGCTAGGACCCACAGTCATCGCTGTGATGAGGGAGTATAGGCCCATACCCCAGAACGAACCTAAGTATTAGGTTGTTCAGAAGAAGAGGAGGGAGTGAAGGGAGAAGGGAACGGTTAATCATTAATATTATCTACACATAGTAAATTCCAGCACTCTGCTAGGATGGCTACACAAGCTCAAACTCAAAAATGCAGTTATTTGCAAAGTCTAAATCAGACAGGTCAGGAGGCCGTTTCCTGTCTAACCAGCTATCTGAAACTGCTGATGTTAGCTACAGGTCAGAAGGTCGTTTCCTGCCTAGCCAGAAACTGCTGTCAACTAAAAACCACTAGCAAGATGTTTCCTGCTTTGCTTCTGCTTTAAGTAATGCAAGATAAGAAGAGATACAAGGGAATGCTTAGCTAGCAAAAGAAGACACGTGTACAAGGAGGTGGGAGGGGGTGCTTACTGAGCAGAGAAAATGCTTAACCAGCAGAGGAAGTGCTTAGCTAGCAGCCTTAGCCAGCAAATATTGATATGCCCTAAAAGGGAATGAGTTGAAAACTTGCCAGCTGATTGGGGAAGGTTTGGGGGAGGTCTGGGAGGTGGGTAAATACTCTCAAAGTATAAGAAGGCTTGCAAATGCGTATTGCTTTACAGTCAGATTTCAGAAACTATATTCTGCTGGCTGTCTCTGTGCACAGATTTGCAATAAAATTCTTTTCTCCAAAGAAGAAACTTTCCTGGAATTTTTTTATTCTCTTCTCGGTCCTGGGGACGCGGGTAAGCAATTCTCTGGCAAAGTAAAGGGCCTAAGCCTACACTAGGTTGTCAGGAGCAGGGACCGAGCAACGCTCGCCCCGTTGCGGGGATTTGAACCGCCGACCTTCTGATCAGCAAGTCCTAGGCTCTGTGGTTTAACCTACAGTGCCACAAGATTACAGCCCTGAAAAAAAGCACTTTTGGGGGGCAGATCTTGGCACAAAATCATGCGAGATCATGGCGCCCAAAGTGGCTGCTATGCTCCTGCAGGGGGGCAAAACGGGATGCCCTGTTGTTTTTCCCAGGACACTTGCAGAGTATGTGACTG
This sequence comes from Podarcis melisellensis, assembly GCF_964234715.1. Lineage (NCBI taxonomy): Eukaryota > Metazoa > Chordata > Lepidosauria > Squamata > Lacertidae > Podarcis > Podarcis melisellensis. Next base: position 105,200,812 of record NC_138529.1, read on the forward strand.
AATGTGCAAAAAGTGGCTCTCATCTTCTCCTGCCATTTCCACAACCAAGATAGCCTACATGCGTCTGTCAACACACAGGTTTCTGCTCAGAAGTCATGATGAACATGAAAGGGAGGAAGAGGAAGAGCCTGCAGGATCAAGCCCGCGGCAAGTCTAGCCCAGCTTCCTGTTTTCTCATAGCAACCAACCAGATACCTTTGAGAAGCCCACAAGCAGGATCCGAGTGCAAGATTATGATTCTGCTGTCGCTCAAAAACATCCAGTCACTTGCAGAAATATTATCTGAGCGGAGTTTTGAGAGCAGCTGGTTCCTCCTCAATCCCACTCCACAGGCACCACAGTGCTGGCGTAGATCAGCCTGTCCTCTTTGCTATAATAATCAAAGTGCATCTCACTGACTCTAAACATTCAACGCCAGCACTACCATGAACCCCGCCCATCCCATCCCATCCTATGAACAAGCCGTCTCAGTCCCAAACCACAGCCTTCTCTTTTTCTTTTTGAAATCATGTTTATTTGGTTTTACAAATACAAAGTTATAAAAATCCAAATATAATTCCATGTACAGAGATTCCTCTCTGAATCTCGTGACTTCCCCCCACCCCCTCCATGGGGTCCCATTTTGAACATTTGCAACTGCATATTCTTCCATACTCTTAACTTTTATATCAGTCTATACTGTCCACGGTATTTGTTAGACTACAAGTGAAATCAAAATCCATCTGCCTACAGTGGTCTCCTAAATAACTTATAAATTTCCCCCCTTTCTTTTATAAACTTTTTGCCCTCTTGGTTTCTGAGTTTTCCGGTCAGTTTTGCCATTTTGGCATATTCCATCAGCTTGGTTTGCCATTCCTCTCCGGTTTGCCAAACCATTGCCTTCTCAAGCTGTTCTGATCCTTAGCAGGAATGGCAGAATTATCCTGCTCATTATTTTAATACAGAACACCTTCCAGAAAGGAAGGGTCTAGCATTGCCACCCCAAAGGACTAGGCTTCATCTGAGGCAGGCTTCTTAGGCGTTTCCCAACTTGGGTCATTAACCATGTAGATCGTGCGTAGGCAAACTAAGGCCCGGGGGTTGGATCCGGCCCAATCGCCTTTTAAATTTGACCTGTGGACAGTCCAGGAATCAGCGTGTTTTTACATGAGTAGAATGTGTCCTTTTATTTAAAATGCATCTCTGGGTTATTTGTGGGGCATAGGAATTCATTCTTTTTTTCCTTCAAAATATAGTCTGGCCCCCCACAAGGTCTGAGGGACAGTGGGCTAGCCCCTGCTGAAAACGTTTGCTGACCCCTGATGTACAGTGGTACCTCGGGTTAAGAATTTGATTCATTCTGGAGGTCGATTCTTAACCTGAAACCGTTCTTAACCTGAGGTACCACTTTAGCTAATGGGGTCTCCCGCTGCTGCTGCTGCGCTGCCGCCGCGCGATTTCTGTTCTCATCCTGAGGTAAAGTTCTTAACCTGAGGTACTATTTCTGGGTTAGCGGAATCTGTAACCTGAAGCGTCTGTAACCCGAGGTACTACTGTAGACATTTCTTCTCACATTCCAGCAAAGCTCTGGGAGGGAGCCTGCAGCCTTCCAGGTGTGGGACTCCTGCTCCCATCAGCCCCAACCAGCCAGCTAATGGTCGTTGATGATGGGAGTTGTAGTCCAAAACACTGGGATAGCCACAGGTTCCTGTTCTGCTGGAAGAAATGTTCCACAAGAATGGACCCGCCAAACAGTGCTTTCCCTAGGAAACCAGCAGCATCCTCCACAGGGTTGGGGGAAGGTGTGTTAATCTAAGCGGGATCCCAGCCAAAGCCATTACCTGGGACAAAGGAACTGGTTTGGCAAGCTTGATCTTATACATTTTACCACAGACATACCGTACATGCTCACAGGTTTGGAAGGGGCACAGAGCCCTGTGGGATTGAGAAACACACTAAAAGCAAGGACTAAAAAGGCCTTTTGCTTTCTGCAAAGCGTCACCCACTCTCCACCCCGAGAAATTCCCTTCTCTGTTTCCTGTGAAGTTCCTGGAAACATTTCATCTCAAGACAGCATGCTGAACTCAGTCATGACTGCTTCTCCCCAGCTGGGGTAGAAGGCCAGGTGCGAAAGAGGACAGGTGTCCTCGCTGCAACTTTAAGAGTGAGGTAGAACAAGGGAAGCCCAGCAGCTGCAGGTTACACAATTCCCTGTTTTGCCCCACTGTTAAAGGTGCAGCCAGGACACCTGGCCATCCGATTGTCCTCCCCGCTCCTTCCACTAAGTACACCCCATCTTATTTTGGGACTTACCATCAGCTTAAGGAGCTCTTGTGTTTTGAAAGACAGAACATCTAATCTGCCTTTGAGATCCTTGTTCTCCTGTAACGAACTCTTCCTTTCAAAATCCGGAATAATCTCATGAACAAATGAACCTCTGGCAACTCTCTAGTGCTGCCAATTTGAGCAGGAAGGAGGAAAAAACTTGTGTGGCTTAGTTTAACAGGACCCTGCTCTGCTCAGATAGGCAAGTAAAGCTTTTCACAGAAAGGAGATAAGCGTTATCACCTGCTAAAGGCAGCGATGGAAAGCTACTGTTAAAGGCACCACAGAAGGGGCTGCTGGTTTCTCTTTTTCTTAATGTTGTCGCCCCCCAATTCATGCACTTATACTCCCTGTCCTCTAATTGGGCGTCCGGAAGCTCCACATCATGAGAATCTCAAACCTGACAGGAAGAATTATTGAAATTTTGTCTCTCGCTTTCTGCCTTCATCTCATTTGAGCCTGGCAACCAGGGGTGGCAGCGGAAGTCGGTTTGTTTTTGAAGCCAAATTGATCAAATTTCGACTTTCCAGAACAACAGATGACACTCTTTTAACAACAAGGTTTTCAATACAGTTCTTCAGCCAAAGAATATGTACCAAAATCCATACAGATGGGGAAAGAGCGCATAACGTGAATATTGTATTTATCTCCTGGAGAATAAGTCTATCCATGGCTATTAGGTAAAGGTAAAGGTAAAAGGACCCCTGACCATTAGGTCCAGTCGCAGACGACTCTGGGGTTGCGGCACTCATCTCGCTTTACGTACAGCTTCCGGGTCATGTGGCCAGTATGACTAAGCCGCTTCTGGCGAACCAGAGCAGTGCAGGGAAATGCCATTTACCTTCCCACTGGAGTGGTACCTATTTATCTACTTGCACTTTGACGTGCTTTTGAACTGCTAGGTTGGCAGGAGCCAGGACCGAGCAACAGGAGCTCACCCCATCGCGGGGATTCAAACCGCCGACCTTCTGATCGGAAAGTCCTAGGCTCTGTGGTTTAACCCACAGCGCCACCTGCGTACCTATGGCTATTAGACCTCATGGCTATTAGACCTCTGCCTTCATGGTTGGGGGCAGAATTGCTGCTGAATCCCAGTTGCTGGAAATCACAGGAGGGGGAGAGAGCTCTTGCTCCCGGGTCCTACTTCGGGGGTTACCCACGGGGATCTAGTCAGCTACTGTAAGAACAGGAAGCTGGTCTAGATGGCCACTGGCCTGATCCAGCTCTTCTCAGGTTCGTGGTTGTATGTTCTGTATATGTAGTTTGTTCATGGTGCTGAGGGTTGCTGGGAAATCCATATCCGAAGTAAAATTAACTACGAACCCCAAAATTTGGAACCCCCTCCAAACCTGTGCCAACTTTTGCAGCCTTCGCATCCGGCTCACAGAGCTACTGTTAAGTTGTGGGCGAACATATCAGACGACACAGCGATTTTTCCAAAGCAGCTCTTTATTTGTAAACTAGAACAGAACTGAACTGAGGAGCTCAGTCAGCCTGCTTATATAGAGCTCCAGAACAATGTAACTGTTGCCATTTTCTAAAACTATCCAATCACTGAACGTCACTTTCGATCTTTCATTTGCATACAAACTATCCAATCACTGAACGTCACTTTCGATCCTTCATTTGCATAACTATCTACAGTATCTCCCTGCTGGCCCAGGGTGAGAACTTCAGTACATAACAGCTACGATTTCCTAGCATTCCCTGCGAAGATTAGTTTTGAAACCACTTGAGGAATTGTAGCTCTGTGAGGGGAATAGAGGGGGGTCTCCTAACAAGACTCAGCACCCTTACCGAATAACAGCTCCCATAATTCTTGACTGTTTAAAGTGGCATCATAGCTTTCAAATGTTTGGTGTGAAGGTGGCCTTAGTCTGTGCCACGACGACATGTGGATTTTGAAGATAATGTTCGACAGCTTTTCACAGGTAAAAATAGGGTCAGATATATGTGTAATAACTAGACCTACTCCAATCCATCAGGCTTCAGCAGAGGGAGAAAGGGATGGGCAGGCCTCTCCTTTGGCACTGCTGAAAGACCAGCAGCGTCTGTCCGCCTCTCCTTGAGATTTTTCCATCCCAATCGGCTGCTACTGCACCTAAACGCCGAGCCGCCTGTTGTTCTTTCCCCGCCTTGAAATAATTTCCCCTTTTGTGTTGTGTTTTTAAGATTGCCCGCCTAAGGGCAGGGACTGCCTTGTTTCTGTTACTTGCAAACAGCTTGAGCAGCCTGCTTTGGCTGAAGAGCAGGATGAAGATGCTTTTAAAACAAACAGGTAGACTCACGAAAAGGAGTCACCTCCACATGCACAACCTGCCTCTTCTGCTCTCTCTTCTAGAGTGATGGTGTGTTTCATTCGCTTGTTCCACAATCACACTTCTACTAGAATTTTGAAAAGTCGTTTCTGCCTTTTCTATGCATTTGGGCACCTCTTAAGAGGGACGCGGGTAGCGCTGTGGGTTAAACCACAGAGCCTAGGACTTGCCAATCAGAAGGACGGCGGTTCGAATCCCCGCAACCGGGTGAGCTCCCGTTGCTCGGTCCCTGCTCCTGCCAACATAGCAGTTCAAAAGCACGTCAAGGTGCAAGTAGATAAATAGGTACCGCTCCAGTGGGAAGGTAAACGGCGTTTCCGTGTGCTGCTCTGGTTTGCCAGAAGCGGCTTAGTCATGCTGGCAACATGACCTGGAAGCTGTACTCCAGCTCCCTCAGCCAATAAAGCGAGATGAGCGCCACAACCCCAGAGTCGGTCACGACTGGACCTAATGGTCAGGGGTCCCTTTACCTTTACCTTTAAGAGATCATAACCCAAATCTGCACAATGCTTCCTGAGATCAAGGCGCAGGTTGTCCTTCATGTTTGGATTCAGCCGGGCATCTTTTTTGAACCAAGATGCCCAACAGAACCTTTTGAACCTGCACTGGTTTTAACCAGAGATTTCAAAATGGCGCCAACTTTTTCGGTTTCTTCCAATTCCCAAACAACACCAATGGAATGACGGCACACAAGCAGCTTTGTCAATAAAACAAAACAAAATTGTCTCCGGCAGCCACTGACAGTCAGAAAGAATTGCCCTTGCCTCACAGGATGATGACGCTCTCCTGGTCGTGCCTCAACCTGACAAGGCTTATTCTAGTGGCAAGGAGAGGGATGGCCTTTTCTGTAGTTGGCACCATTCCTGCGCAACCACTGCCCAGACAACAAGACTCCCCTCTCAGCCTCATTGATGTGGTCCAAAAGAAAGCAGAGCAATGTGTTTGGCACCAGCTGGGTTGCAGGAGTTGCTGGAAGAAGACATATCCAACAGTCTTAGGGACCTCAACTCCAGATTTGTGTAGTAGGGTTTACTCCTTAGCCTTTTCTTGTCCCCAATATGGCCCTCAATGCAGTGGAGGTTTCCATCAGAGTTTTCCATTGCTACCTTCCCAGGTTGGCAGGCCCCATCTGCCCCTCACGTCCCTCTACAGCATGTGGAGAAACTGCCTTCTTGACCATTGGACCCACTATTGGTCTCGTCTGTTCAGTCTGCCAAAGCCTGTCTTTGCATGCAAGGGAAACCCCTAAGTCACTGAGGGTTTGAGACCCATTGGCTACCCTCATCTGGTTTGTCCAGCGAATTGAGGTCATTTCCCAGGGTGTGGCCGCTGACAGCTTCTAGGAGCTGCAGGTGAGAGGTGAGTGCAGGGTGGGGACCAAAGGTAAACAAACTAACCCAGAAGGAGCACAATGTGTCCCCCACCAGAGGTACTACCTCTCCCATAGCACCCCAGGCTGCAGTAAGCTAGCTTATACATACACACTGTACAAAGGTAAAAATGACATGAGTTACTCCACCCACTTTTATCTCTAGCTCCACCCACCACCAGCACGTGGCCCCCAGAGTGTCACCTCAGATGAAATATGGCCCTTGGGCAGAAAAAGATTCTCCACACCCAAGCTAGTGGCTGTCGTTTCGATCTGGATTTTGTGGGTCTCTTGTATGTTTGCTTTCTGCACACCACTTGGTTATTGTGCATGAAAGGCAAAATACAGATAAAAAGATATTGCAGTAAATGGCTTGCAGTAATTGGTAGGGATCTTAACCCATAATAATACTACTAATATTAGTAACTTTAATATTACCAGCCTCTATCATTTTTGGGTGCCTGCTGAAGACATTCTCATTTAGACAAGGCTACCTAGATGTTTAGAAAGTTCGTATGAGTTTGTTTTAGTCTGCTCTGTTGTGGGGTTTGTAACTTTCCATATGTTTTAGATTCTGGTTTTAAATTTTTTAGTGATAATTTTATTGCTTTTTTTTTTTTTGTAAACCGCTCTGAGGTTTACAATCAAGCAGTACAGCGGTACCTCTGGTTACATACTTTATTCATTCCGGAGGTCCATTCTTAACCTGAAACTGTTCTTAACCTGAAGCACCACTTTAGCTAATGGGGCCTCCCGCTGCCGCTGCACGATTTCTGTTCTCATCCTGAAGCAAAGTTCTTAACCCGAGGTAATATTTCTGGGTTAGCAGAGTCTGTAATCTGAAGCGTATGTAACCTGAAATGTATGTAACCCATGGTTCCACTGTACATAAATTTCATGAAATAAATAAACACTGTAACTGCCAATTACTACAAATGCCCAGATTGAAACAGGGGACTGAGTATTGCAATGAGGTCTTAGTGCTGATGTCCGTACACTTGCGTTTGTCAGGGCCAATCCAAGAAAACTTGGGGGCCAGCAGAGGAACAAATAACACCCCCGATCCAAGACAAAGTGCCTAATATTCAAGGCAGGTCAAGGGATCTGGGGCACCAGAGGCAGATTCCCACAAGTCCCTCTCCCCTCCCTAGCAGTACAAGTACAGCAATAAACTGAATGACTAACAGCTTTCTGCCTTTTTATGACATCCAAAGTCAGCTGCCTGAGGCAGCCGCCTCAGACCGCCAAATGGTACAGCTGGCTTTTAGCACATGCCTTAGACGCCAGGGGCACCATCTTCCCAGATTTCTCTTTTTTAGACTCAGGACCAGGGGCAGAGCAAGGGGGGTACAGTGGGTGTGGACCGGACCGGGTGTCACCATTGAGGAGGGTGACAAAATACCGGGCGGCCCTCACTGTGGGGCCTGTCCCAGAAGAGAGGTGGGGCTCAGGCGCGCACAGGCTCTGCGCTGGCCAAACGGTCCACCCTCTGCCTCCCCACCAGCTGTAGGGCAGCTGAGTGGGAGGAGGCTAACAGACTCTGGAGGAACTGCAATGTGCCCAGCCCCTATGGGTGGCTCACCCTGCCCCTGGGCACACCGCCCCAAGCGACTGAGCAGCTTCCTCCGCCACTGCTCAGGACATTGGAAATGGGATTTGAAAATTGCCGCAATTCTCATGTTTGCCCGAGGTCAGGAACGGAAACCACAAAAATGAATATATATTTTAACAATTAAAAAATTGTCCAGTAGCACCTTAGAGACCAACTACGTTTGTTGAGAGCTGGACCATAAAGAAGGTTGATCGCCGAAGAATTGATACTTTTGAATTATGGTGCTGGAGGAGACTCTTGAGAGTCCCATGGGCTGCAAGAAGATCAAACCTCTTCATTCTGAAGGAAATCAGCCCTGAGTGCTCACTGGAAGGACAGATCCTGAAGCTGAGGCTCCAATACTTTGGCCACCTCATGAGAAGAGAAGACTCCCTGGAAAAGACCCTGATGTTGGGAAAGATGGAGGGCACAAGGAGAAGGGGACGACAGAGGACGAGATGGTTGGACAGTGTTCTCGAAGCTACCAGCATGAGTTTGACCAAACTGCGGGAGGCAGTGGAAGACAGGAGTGCCTGGCGTGCTCTGGTCCATGGGGTCACAAAGAGTCAGACACGACTAAACAACTCAACAACAAGTTTGTTCTCAATATGAGCTTTCGTGTGCATGCACACTTCTTCAGATACACTGGAAATGAATGTGAGTGGCATTTGCGATTGTTGGGATTTTTTAGCCCGCAGATGGTTACACATAAATAACCATGTTGTTCCCTGGCATTGGTTTGGCCCTTTCCTTTCCATTGAAATGCATTGAATGACTTTAGTTGCGATCAATGTATATTTCAGCAGAAGCCAGACTGCAGCGGAATGGAAACAGCGTTGGTGGCAGTGAACACAGGATGGAACACAAATCGCTGCCTCCTGCATGAATGTTGATTGCCAAAAAATTGGAAAGGAGAGAAAATTCCAACGAAGGAAGAATGACAAATTAAATGATGTGAATACTTTGAACTAGCAAAGATGACAGAGGCCATCAGAAATCAAAAAAACCAAAATTTTAAAACTGAATGGGAGTGTTACAGAGTATATTTAGAAAAGCATTGTTCCCAAACAAAACCTCTAATACGCTTTGAGTAATTTTCACAAACTAATTAACAGACGGATAATGTACGCCATGTGAGATCAATGAATCAAAAGGTGAAAATGGACACAGTTAAAAAGATAAAAGAAGAAGTCAGGACCCGCAATGTGGTGGAGGGAAGTCACTGTTAAAGATGTTGTTTTATTCTGGGATTTTTTAAAATAGTTTTTTATGTTTTGAAGAATGAAATGAATAACTGTACAGTGGTACCTCGGGTTAAGTACTTAATTCGTTCTGGAGGTCCGTTCTTAACCTGAAACTGTTCTTAACCTGAGGTACCACTTTAGCTAATGGGGCCTGCAGCTGCTGCCGCCACACGATTTCTGTTCTCATCCTGAAGCAAAGTTCTTAACCCGAGGTACTATTTCTGGGTTAGCAGAGTCTGTAACCTGAAGCGTCTGTAACCCGAGGTACCACTGTACAGTACTAATAAGCAAACTCAATAAAGAATATTGCAAAAAACAACAACCCCCAAATCTCTGCCTCCTCGGATCACCTTTCCAGACGAGACAGTGAGGAACTCCAGCAATTTATCCTAACTAACAGGGCATCCTTCAAAAGGCAAATATAGGAGCCATTGTGTTCCTAACGCAGGATTGCATTGCAAGATGCAGCTAGGGACAGCTGCCCAGCCTCTTCCTAAATAATTGCAGTGAAGGATGGTCCAGTCTTCTCTGAAGGGCTGTGTGCTGCACCGTCAAACAGTTTGGGCTGTTGATAAGATTCAGCCAACACCTCCTTCCTTGCCATTCCCTCCCATTACTTCTAGTTCTGACCTGTGGAGAAACGTCTTCTGCATGACAGCCCTTCAGGTATTTTAAGGTGACCATCCAGGCTAAACTCACACAGCTCTTCCAACCATATCCAAGACACTTCTGGAATGAGTACTGAAAACTGGGCTGCGTAGACTTTAAATCACACATACCCCTCTCCTTAAAGAATAGTCACACAGCTACGGTTGTGTAGATCTCATGTGTACATCGCATGGAGACAGCGGTTTAGAAGGTGATTCATATTTGAATCGCAATACAGTGGTTCCTCAGGTTACAGACGCTTCAGATTACAGATGCTTCAGGTTACAGCCTCTGCTAACCCAGAAATAGTACCTCAGGTTAAGAGCTTTGCTTCAGGATGAGAACAGAAATTGTGTGGCGGCAGCGGGAGGCCCCATTAGCTAAAGTGGCACCTCAGGTTAAGAACAGTTTCAGGTTAAGAACAGACCTCCAGAACGAATTAAGTTCTTAACCCGAGGTACCACTGTAATACAAAGTTACAACAAAAAGCATCCAATTATCAGCACTCTTAACAGAAATTTTTCACAGGGTTTTTCTTAATTGGATTTTTCAGGCGATTTTTTTTTTTTAAAAAGGGGGCGAGAGGAAGAATGGGAATGTGCTTTAAATGTATACACAGCCCTGGAGGACTCTAGTGCAGGTGTGCAATCACCGATGTGATTTTATTATTTATTTTTTAATTAAATTTCTATTCCGCCCTTCATCCAAGGATCACAGGACGGTTGACAATATAAAAACACAAAAACACATAACATAGTAACAAATAAAAACAATACAGCCATCCAATTTAAAAGGCCATAGATTGTTCTGGGAGAAGAGGAATGTTTTTGCCTGCCACCTAAAGATATCCTAAACTAATTCTAGAGAGACTTCCTTTTTTAAAAGGTAAGAGAGGGACAGTGTTTTAGCCAGGGAAATGATTAATAGGCACTGTCCTTAAGACACCTGAAGCCCACGTACAGATTGTCCTGTATTTATTATTGCTCACCTGCGGCTTCAAATGTGGAATATGGGATGCAAGCAGAGCAAAGGCAGTACATATAAACAGAGCCAAGGAGTTATTCTGTTTGCCTTGTTCTTTGTGTTCCACTACATTCCTCCATCCCCATTCCACCCCATGGCCCCTGCTTTCCAGAAAGGCTCCCTAATTTTCCACTACTGGCCTCTCTATAGCCCTGATCAAGCAAAGCTATCTGCTCACAAACACACACAGGAGAACTGTGCAAACAGCTCAGGAGTGCTCTCAGGTTTTCATGGCTGCTGCTGTTTGCGCTGCTGAAGAGGCTAGCCTTTTTTTCTTTTCTTTTTTGGTGCTGCCGAAGAGGCTAGCTTGCTCTTTCTTTCTTTTTTTTCTTCCTTCTTTCTTTCTTTTGCACAGCCTCTTCAAAGAAATCTCTGACTCTTCAGCGCCTTCCTCTGCTATTTCAATTGCGGTCCTAGGGACCACCTGAAAACACGACGAGGGTCACTTCCCTGGATCACAGGACCTCAAAGCAGAGACCAAGCAAGGGGGTGATCTCAAAATACAGAGCTTTGTTGGATTTGGAAACCCCCCCCCCCCACAGACCACAAAACTAATTTCCAGATTGATTATGCAATCCCAGAATATCTGAAGTCAGGCACACCTGTGACAGAGTCCCCTGAGCATGTGCAGAGTGCATTTCCCTCACACTGCTGGATAACTACAAACAGCTCCCATATGCCCACCATGGGATTTCCTTGTTATGGGATGGACTGAGTCCTGTTGCAGACGTTAGAAATCCCTATCTATGCAATACGTCCATTCCTTGTCTACCAATTCCATTCTAAATATTAAGCCATTAGCAGAAATGGCCTTCATAGGTTTTCCTGGAAGCACGGGGACTAGAAGCAAGTTTGTACTGTATTCATTGTCTGCTTTTAGGAGGTGGTTCTCAGCACTGGATGGTTGCCCACCGCCTTCCCAGAGGGGTGGTTTTAAACCCGATGTATCACAATCGCATGCCAATATATCCATTGCCCAAAACTAACAAGCAGGCATCCAGCATCCACTGAGTGCATCGCTAGGCATAGTTTTCAACATACTGTGTGTCACCCGGAAATCAGCTTCCAGCCACATCAAAAAGGCTTCCCTCTCTTTCGCTCCTGCATTGAGCACCTTCTGCTCTCAGCTGGCCCCATTTTGGAAGACTTGCCCGCTTTCACAATCACTGCCAGCCCCTCAAACTCCTGCCCATCTGTCTGCAGCCCCCTGTTCCTTCCTGGCCCGCCCCTGCCAGTTCTTTGCAAAGCCTCACCTGATCTCGAACGGCGGACGCTTTCCTGCAAAGAGAGATCTGTCTCCAGCTAGCTGAGTGCCAGGTTCACTCCTGCCCGTCTCCCGGTGCCTTCTCGTGTCTCCAGTCGCCCGCTTGCTCGCAGCCACTCCCTGCCACTGGAATCTGCCCCCTGGAGAGAATGTATTCCCAGGTCACACCCCACCTCAGGGCTCCACCTGCTGCGAGGCAAGGCAGGGGTGGCCAAGCCGGTGCCGCCACATTCTCTCCTTCAGGCTGCTTAGGGAGGAATTTGCCGGCATATAAGCCTTCCCCAGGGTTCCCAGAGTGCCTCCTTCCAGACGCAACATCAACTGCAAGCTGCAGAGTCCGTCCCTCTCGCAGGACAGAGGCTCTTTTGGCCTGTAAACACCGGTCCTTATAAACTGGTCACCTTCTTATACACGGCCTACAGCAGGTGGACAGAAGCACATTTGCTGTGCATTACTATGTGAGTAAAGAGCTCTTCCGAAAATTAAAGTGCGTGCAAAGGATTCTATGGGATGGAGCCCCCAACCCACCCTAAATCATTTTATAAGCTGTCCCCTGCCACCTAATGCTTTTTCTCCACTGTAGATAATCACAGCTGGTCATAAATCTCAAAATGTTGATTTTCAGAGGTGCAAGATGTGTGCGGAGGAGAGAGCAGATGGGGAGAACAAACCCCACAAAGAGAACAGCAGTGGTTTACAACCGGCGGTCCAGGGGTCCTCTTCTTCCTCAGATGGTTTGAAAAATGAGATTCACTGGCAAAGTTCTTAGATCTAGAGTACCAAAGCCTGAAAAGTCTTAATATATCAGTCAAGTAATATGCAGTTCCCAGAGTGGTTAAAAACCATTCCCTCTCCGTGAGGGATTCTGGGAATTGTAGCTCTGGGAGGGAAATAGCACCCTTAACAAACCACAGCTCCCAGGATTCATTGGAGAAGACATGACAGTGGTGTCATAGTGCTTAAATGTATAGTACACACATGGGCCTCAGTTGGTGTTGATCCATGAGAGGGCCTTCTCAGTGGTGACACTTCATTTTTTGAATGCCCTCCGGACTGAGATCCATCTTTTCCCCTCGGGATTAACCTTCAGGGGGATTTTGAAACATTCCTATTCACCCAGGCATCAAATGGCTGTGAAATACTGGTCCCAGCAACCTTGACATTACCAACTGTAAATGACAGTTTCCACACATTTTTAGACGTTCTCATTTTCTCCGTATTTTACATGTTTTTGTTTATTGTAAAGGTAAAGGTAAAGGTACCCCTGCCCGTACGGGCCAGTCATGTCCGACTCTAGGGTTGTGTGCCCATCTCACTTAAGAGGCCGGGGGCCAGTGCTGTCCGAAGACACTTCCGGGTCACGTGGCCAGCATGACGAAGCTGCTCTGGTGAGCCAGAGCAGCACACGGAAACACCGTTTATCTTCCCGCTATTAAGTGGTACCTATTGATCTACTTGCACTTTGATGTGCTTTCGAACTGCTAGGTTGGCAGGAGCTGGGACTGAAAGATGGGAGCTCTCCCCGCCGCGGGGATTCGAACCGCCGACCATGCGATCGGCAAGCCCTAGCACTGATTGTTTATTGTAGGTTTCCTCTAACTTTAGTCATGCTCAGGGGAGACCTGTTGAAGTTAATTAACTTGGGTCTCAATCTATTTAGTAGGAAGTTGAAAAGTGTCCCTGGATTCATTGGGGAAAAATCTGGTAACCTTAGTCTAGTCTTTTTAATGGTCTACTCTGAAACAGAACTTTGGGTGTATCTTTAAAGCACATCCAAAACACACTCTTTCCCTCAAAGAATTCTGGGCCCTGCAGGTTGTTAAGGGTGGTTGGGAATGATAACTCTGTGAGACGACAGTACCCAGAATCCTTTGAGGGATGAATGTGCTGTAGTTCCAATTATATTGTTTTGCTGCTTAGTTACCATATGTGTTTCCCTGGGCTTCTTTGAGAGGAAGGGTGGGGTGGAAATTGAATAGTAAAGAAACAAACAAACAAATAATCTCTCTCTTTTTCTCTTTATGGACACAACTGTCACCCATGTTATTTAAGGATAGAAGCTCAAAGGAGGTTTGGTTTACAAAATTTTATATACTGTACTTCTACACACACTTTGAAGCTAACAGGCTCCCAGGTTTGCTACTAGAATATCCCTGGCCCCCCTGCAAAACAACAACAACAACACTTGGACTGTCCCCTGAAGCTAGACCTCTTCGTTGCCTCCTACCTGTTCTCAGGAGGGGTGACACCCGACATCTGCCCCAAGAGCAAAACAGAGAACGGTTGAGGTTCCTGAAGACTTGCCTGGTCCCTGTTCAAGTCTGACTTGCCTAACCAGCCCACACCTCCCACAGCCAACAGAACCGGATCTGTTTTGCCCTTGCCAGGACTGGAAAAAAACTCAGAAGAGAACCTGGGGGGGTGGAAACCTCAACACTGAAGAGGAGCGCCCCCTTCACATTGGCCACCCTGTGCTGTGCATAAGAAACCTGTTTGATCCTCTACACCGATCTTTGACAACCGAGTGCCCCCAGGTTGGACTACAATTCACAAAAGCCAGCGCATGTGGGGTTTCATAGCCCAAAAAGTTGGGAGGGCGCCTGGCTGGCAAATACTGCTCCACACTATCTAGCGAAATAATGACACGACAAATGAAGAACTGCACTCCTACAATAGTGTAGAACGGAGGAGGGGTGATGGAGTTCTGCACTTACATCTTGCAACATCCCTGAACATACCTGATAGGAGTTGGAGTCAGTCCAACAAAATATGGAGGGACACAGGTTCTCCTTCCCCAGGTATAGGAGTGTGTGCAGATTGGTGCTTTTGTCTCCCCCACCTACCACCTCCCCGGCACAACAACTGCACCTTCCAAAATCCCCATTTTCACAAAGCTGTGAATGGTACAGGAACCTTCGTCTCCTTTGTCACCCTACGGGAGTGCCTGAGGCACCAAGCCTGGCCAGCATGACCACTGCTAGGGACTTGTAGTTCAGCAAGAGCTGAAGAACAGTGAGAAAGCCGCCCCTCAACTACCTCAGAAGATCACCCCTTGGGTTCTTCATCCATGGATTTGATTCTCAGTGGGCGCCTCCAGACATCCATTTTATTCTGCATCCATCACAGCAGTACTGGGATGGTCATACACAATCATCATTTCAACACCATTTGCACTTGCAAATGTTCTGGGGCACTCTCTCACGCTGTTTCATTTGCAGCCAGTGCATATCCTGCTGAAACAGGACGCGAGTGGCGCTGTGGTCTAAACAACTGAGCCTCTTGGGCTTGCCAATCAGAAGGTCGGCAGTTCAAATTCCTGCGACGGGGTGAGCTCCCGTTGCTCTGTCCCAGCTCCTGCCAACCTAGCAGTTCAAAAGCACACCAGTGCGAGTAGATAAACAGGTACCGCTGTGGCGGAAAGGTAAACGGCATTTCTGTGCGCTCTGGTTTCTGTCACAGCATCCCGTTGCTTTAGAAGCAGTTTAGTCATGCTGGCCACGTGACCCGGAAAGCTGTCTATGGACAAACGCTGTCTCCCTCGGCCTGAAAGCGAGATGAGCACCGCAACCCCACACAGTGGTACGTCAGGTTAAGAACTTAATTCGTTCTGGAGGTCCGTTCTTAACCTGAAATTGTTCTTAACCTGAGGTACCACTTTACCTAATCGCGCCTCCCGCTGTGATTTCTGTTCTCATCCTGAGGTAAAGTTTTTAACCTGAGGTACTATTTCTGGGTTAGCGGAGTCTGTAACCTGAAGTGCCTGTAACCCAAGGTATCACTGTAGTCATCTTTGACTGGACTTAACCATCCAGGGTCCTTTACCTTTATCCTACTGAAATTCTGCAATTTTTCATACAATTTTTCATACAGCAATAATGTGGTAGCATTGGGGAACCATGGCAGAACAAGAGCCAGTGCGGTGTGGGTAGTCAAAGTGCTGATCTAAGACCTGGGAGAGCAGGGTTCAAATCCCCACGTAGCCATGATGCTCGCTGAGTGACTCACTCTCCACCTGACCTACCTCACAGGATAAAATGTGGAGAGCTATGTACACCACCCCAAGCTCCTTAGAGGAAAAGCTGTGGTATAACTGTAAAAATAAATAAAGTAAATAAACGCAAAGCAGAATAAATTCATCATTAATGCACTATTGTGGGGAAGGTCCTGTAGTTCAGTGGCGGACTATCTGAATTGCATGCCAAAGGTCGCAGGTTCAATCCCAGGCCTCTCCAGGAAGGGGTGAGAGAGATGCCACTGTCTGCAATCTTGGACAGCTGCTGCCTGCTGGTGCAGACCATACTGAACTGAGATGGGCCAAAGGTTTGACTCAATACAAGGCAGCTTCCCATGTTCCTATGTGTCTAAACCATGGTTTCCCAAATGTGGTTCCTCAGCTGTTTTTAGACTACAATTCCCATCATCCCTGCTAGCTCAGGATGGTGGGAGTTGTAGTCCAAAACCAGCTGGAGACAGACGTTTGGGAAACCCTGGTCTAGAACATGTTGCAGAAGACACCCACAATAAAATAAAATTAAAATTAAAAAGCCAGCCCCTCTGTCACAAAGTTGTTACTTTGTAAATCACAAGCAAGGCAATTCTCCAGCTCCTGCTGCTTTATCTCATTGACTAAGGAAGGCTGCCACCTGTTGGCATTATCTTTTAGTGAGCTCTAAAGCAATGGGTGTGGGTCAGCTGTGGGTTAAACCATCCCCGCGACAGGGTGAGCTCCCGTTGCTCGGTCCCTGCTCCTGCCAACCTAGCAGTTCAAAAGCACATCAAAGTGCAAGTAGATAAATAGGTACCACTCTGGCGGGAAGGTAAACGGCGTTTCCATGCGCTGCTCTGGTTCACCAGAAGTGGCTTAGTCATGCTGGCCACATGAGCCGGAAGCTGTACGCCGGCTCCCTCAGCCAATAAAGCAAGATGAGTGCCGCAACCCCAGAGTCGGCCACGACTGGACCTAATGGTCAGGGGTCCCTTCACCTTTACCTAAAGCAATGGGCATTTTCTGCTAGCAAAAGCATAAAGTGTGTTTGTGTTACATGGGCTGTTTCTAGAACAGTCCTCGATTGCACACGGAAATCTCTGCTGCAGAGGTTTTAAAATCCAATGCCCTTTTAAAATGTGTTGGGGTGGGGTTGTTCTTGTATTTATTATTTATTCGGTGCTTTTTATATTGTGATTTTACGTTGTGAACTGCCCCGAGACCTGCGGGTACAGGGCGGTATAGAAATTTAACAAATAATAATACACAGTAACAATTTCATTGTTACGGAATTGAAATCTTTAAGACAGGTGTGCTGTACCATTGGCCTTTGATGTTGCTGAACTACTCCTCCCATCATCCCTGGCCATTAGCCATGCTTGCTGGGAACTGATGGGCGTTGTCTTGGCACAATCTTGGAGGGCCAAAGATTCCCCCCCCCC
Source organism: Podarcis melisellensis (assembly GCF_964234715.1). Classification (NCBI taxonomy): domain Eukaryota; kingdom Metazoa; phylum Chordata; class Lepidosauria; order Squamata; family Lacertidae; genus Podarcis; species Podarcis melisellensis. Next base: position 105,218,000 of record NC_138529.1, read on the forward strand.
TCTACATTCACAAGAGATATTTCCGCATTGCTGGGGGTTGGACTAGATGATCCTCAGGGTCACTTCCAACTCTACAGTTCTATGGTTCTAAGCAGGACCTGCATACGAGTTGCCTTGTGTTATTGCAATGGGGCTTCCGTAGGAGAGCATCCGGACAAGTTGCATCCTCCTGAAAGTCAGTCTCTTCTGCCAACCTGCCCTTAAGGGCACCACCTCAAGGACCCGTCCTGGAACGCGGAACATCCATGCTGGTGAGACAGGACCAAACCGGAAGATCTCTCCCACGTCATTCCAAGGGCATTTTGGACCAACAGGAAGCCACTACCCCTGGGGTAAACCCAGTGGCCTGGTATGTGCTTGTGACTTGCTTCAGGTGGTGTTGGGTAGCTGACATGCAGCCAGACAGGGAGGACCTGCCCCACAGGATCTTAGTAGGGATAACTGGGGAAGGCTGCTCTGTTTGCCATCACAAGGACACATATTTTGCAGAGCAGGTGGTGCCAGTCACTTTACGTGGACACTGGATTCACTAGAATCCTTGGATTTCAGCAAACCCCTTTCAAAAAGTTATTTGGTGGAGATTTTCCCCTATATGAACTTGCAGCTCTCCGGATGCTATTCAACTCTTAACCCCAGCCTGTATGCCCAATACTCAGGGATAATGGAAGACAGCATTTCCTCATCCATCATCTGAAGTGACAGAGGACAAGGGCATACAGTCAAAGAGCTTTGATATCTCCACAGACCTATAACCATGATCCATGTTAGCTAACTGGACTCCATGTACAGTAGTTGAGGCTGATTGGAGGGGGTGTGGATAGCTCTTTGGCCCAGGGCCTCAAGCTCAAAAGGGGGCCTCCAATTTAGACACCCGTTAATCTTTTGGCATTCGATAAATTTCACAACTTGTATTTATGCGCACCAAATTGCAATACGATCTCTCATCTTGGAACTGTAAATTTAAGAAAAGATTAAACCTGGCCTCCAGATACATAGGTGTTGGAACCGCTAAGCCCTTTCCCAACTTTTACCGTGCCAAAGTCACTTCTGTAAACACAGGAAGTGGAATGAAAAATTCTTTGGGGAAGTGAAACTCTGCTTGGCATGGAATTTTTTTAGTGCACTTGGACAAAGGATGCACACCCAGCATCAATAGATACATACATATTTGGAATTCCCTTTCTAAACAAATAACCCTGTTGTATTTTACTTAGTGCAAGACCAAGTTTTACAGAAAGGAGATAAGTTTGTTTGGATGCAATTCAAAACCTAAGATTTGTGTGGTTTGCAGGCATGACTGACCTGTGAAATCTTCTGCAGATCATGAACACAAATAAGCTGAATGCAGCCTTCCTAGAGAAACTGGAAATGAAAAATGTCCACAGACTGGATCGCTTGCAGCAAAGAATGGCATTCCAAATGACCTTTTTTTAAGCACAAAGGCCTGAGATGTACTACCTTATCCCTGACTGAGGGTAAAACAAACAAGGTAACCTAACTCTTCTGCTCCTGCAAACATGAAAATGACAAAGAGCTCCAGGGAACAGCAACTCTTCCACATTCCTTTAGAGCCGAAGTGGGCAAAATGCGTATTGGGATCTACTAAGTAGGTATCTAAGGTGGTTTGCAGCAGATAACCAGAGACCTTTTTCCAGGTGTCTAATGCAGTAACTTGGGCAGTTGCTAGGGAAAGGACCTTTTCAGTGGTAGCCCCACCAGAGGCTCACCTGGTGGCCTGCGCTATGTTATTTCAGGGCAAATGATAAGGAGAGCATCTTGTTCTCTCCCAGGCTTTTAATCACAATCTAGGGGTGCTTTACTTCTGCACCAAGTTCCCATTGGGTGCGGTTTATCCTAGCTTTAAGTGTTTCAGTTGTTTTAGCTGTGTTCTGGGTTGGTTGTTGCTGTAATTTAAGAACACAACAGCCAAACTAGATCTGATCATGGTTCCATGTTATCCAGCATGCTCTCCAAGCAGTCAATCAGGTGCCTGTAGAGAAACCACAAGCAGGACTTGAGTGTGACAGCAACTCTCCCCACTTGTGATTTCAAGCAACTGACATTCAGAGGCACACACAGTGTGTCAGGTACAACACAGCCATCATAGCTAGTAGTTCCTGACAATTTTAGCCATGAATTTTTCCAATCCTCTTTTTTAAAAAGCCACCCAAGGTGGCGGCCATTGCCTACCTCTAAACTGCTACATCACAACACAGATTCTCTTTATAGCTCCACATGCTTCAGAAGAAGGTGGATCGCAAGGAAGAGAAGAAACACAGTGTGAAAATGAGAATTTATTTGCTTTGGATATCCAGCAGCAGCAGCAGCTCTTAACGGTTGGACTTGGCCACACGCTCCAACTCATCCTTCTTCTTGATGGCATAAGAGTTGGAGGAACCCTAGAAATGGGAGGCAACCGTGAGACACAGACATACACACGCAGCAGCATGATCCCAAACTCAGCCTGAAGCAATCTGCTCAAATAACTTCTTCCCAATAGGTGGCAATTCCAGTCACATACACCTTCACACAGTCACCCCTCCAATGAACAGCTGAAGGAGCTGCTACAGAATAGTTGCACAACTGGCATACACACATAATGGGATACCATTTCAGCTATTTAAGATTACGGTTTCAATCCCACAACACTGTAAGCTTTTTGGGCCAAATACCAGGTTGCGTGTCAAGCAATCATTTTACAAGAGAGATTATGTTGCCTGAGAATGCTGTTAACAGCTAGACCTAGAGCAACTGTGGGCTGCTGTGACAATGTCTGTTTCAGGAACTGCTGCACAAGGCATCTCTTAGGCAACCTACAGCTAAAATCTTCAAGGAGTGCTGCACTTGTATATTTTGCAGTTTAGGACAACTATCGCCGCAAACCAATTAACTCTTGGGGTTATTATGAGAGCCCCATTTACAATCCCTGCATCTGGCTTTGAAAACCCTGCTGCTGATTTCCACGTGACAACAATTTACTTATTCCTACACCGCCTTTCAGGAAAACGCTGTTCTTGCATAAAACTTAAAAACACAAGAACACAACGCTACTAGAAAATATGTTTTCAAAATTAAGAAGCAGCAGGAGTTTAAAAGCTTCCAAAACAGGAAATTAATGAACCACACACTAGAATAACAACAGTAAAAAGGCTTAGAATGTGCCACTGTCAGGATGCTACTTAAAAGCCACTGAAGGAACTTGCTATTAGTTGATTCTCACCTTAGCTGCATTGATCAGCTCATCTGCTAGGCACTCAGCTATGGTCTTTATGTTGCGGAAGGCAGCTTCACGAGCCCCAGTGCAGAGCAACCAGATGGCCTGCAGGGGGGAGACAGAGATTACATTGGTATACAGAGTCAGCTGAGAAAATGCTCTTCCTTAATCATAAAATTGTAGAGTTGGAAGGGACCCTGAGGATCATCCAGTCCAACGCCCTGCAATGCAGGAATCTCAACTAAAGCACCCCAACAGATGGCCATCCAACCTCTGCTTGAAAACCACCACCACCTGCCAAGGGAGTTCATTCCATGGTCAAACAACTCTTACAGGACAATCCCGTACCTGATTGACACGACGCAAAGGTGACACATCAACAGCTTGCCTCCTCACTGTGCCAGCTCGACCAATACGGGTAGAGTCTTCACGAGGGCCACTGTTGATGATGGCATTCACCAGGACCTGAAGGGGGTTCTGTAAAAAAGATAAAGCAGGTTAAGGCTGCAACTACAGTCTACTCTACGGAGTAACGTACAGCTTCCAACCACAGCCAATGTTGTGACTTAAACAAGACACATCTCTTCAGAGTCACTTTCTACTTCTGTATGATGGACACAGCCCACACGAGTGAAGATTAGCAAAAAATATTCTAGGTTCATATACCAGAAATGACTTGCAGGAAGTTAATGACAATTCCTGGACAATAAAATTGGTGTATGAACTATTCTGCAGTTATCAATGGTACAATCCCTCCGATGAGACACACAATTCCTCCAAACTAAAAACAAAAAAGCAAGGCTAGAGAACAAAGGTAATATATCCTTAAAGAACTGAGAAGAATCCTGTAAGCCCATCCACAAAGCCTGCAAATTTCATCCCAAGTGAAAGGGAGACCTGCCCAAATATTAATTCACATAAATGCTCTTAGTATATAAGAGTATTACTAAGAATATAGGAAACACAAGATGCATAGCAAATCAGGATAGCCCAGTAAATACAAACCTATGCAATTCTGTACTTTTGGGGAGCTGAATTTTCACCCCACCATATCCAGAAGGCTTGGTAGTGGAAACCTTCACTAGAACTGTCTAATAATACAATTAAAACACTTGTGAAAATGCTAACTGCTTAACACCTGCTAAAAACCCAACACAAACCAGGTAGTTCTACAGCAGTTCTGGAAACCTTGCAAGAATGGAGATTGCTTTTAGGAACAAATCACTTATTTGTATTAGAAAACCCACAATTTCACTTATGAGTACTTTAAGAACTCTTTAAGTGGATGCGAGTGAGAACCAATTTGATTTGATAGTTTTTAATTTGTCAAGTGGGAAAATAAGATTGCAACATACATATTTAGCAATCCGTGTATTTCGCTAGACTTTATGGAATGGATTAAACCCTTTACATCAACCAAGACGCGAACATATTCTGAGAAAGGCAGTACTTTGCATCACATTGAAAATAATGGGAAGCGTGTAATGGGCCACATCAGTCAACACAATTTGTGTCTGATGGGTTGGGAGGAAACTTAGGATTTTTCCATTGCTTGCCTTCTGAATCAACACATAATGGGCTATCCTTCCCAAAATACACTGCTAGTGAGTAGAACAACATCCACTTACTGTTTAGATGACTAAAACACGTTTCTTAGTCAACTAATGTTTTCTACAACTACTGTATAGCAAAATTTTGCTTCAATGTGCATAGCTAGGCCTCAAGTCACACCAGATATTTCTTTCTGGTGGGGGCTTATCCATCTCATCTCCCTCTAGCCTCCAGGATCAAAAACCCATCTCACAATATGTCAGCTTCCATAGACAGCTTTTCTGCTCCCGTGTCCAACTCACCTCTCCTGTGAGAAGATGGATGATCTCGAAGGCATGCTTGATGATGCGCACAGTCATGAGCTTCTTGCCATTGTTGCGTCCATGCATCATCATCGAGTTAGTGAGGCGCTCAACGATAGGACACTGGGCTTTCCGGAATCGCTTGGCAGCATAGCGCCCAGCACTGTGTGGCAAATACTTGGCATATTTCTCCTTCACTGCAATGTAATCCTAAAGCATAAGGAGAAAGTATTAGGAAACAAGCAGGGACGCAAGCTCATTCTCCACCGGAAGACAACAGGTTGCCCAGGTTGTTTACAACCTCATTCCATACCTGCAAGGAGATGTCACTGATCTGCACATCATCTGTACTCCATTTCCCAAACAGCTTGATATCAGGGGTCTCTGCCACAGCAGGGGCTGTCTCCCAGTCAGTCATTCTAGAGGTGGAATAAATAACTATTAGGTCTTGAATTGGCCCAATCTACCTTTCAATGGCTCAGGTAGAATATGCAAACTGAACCTGTACTGGCTGCCACACAAAAGTGATTTTTTATTTTATTTTTTTGCTAGCAGGATCAAGTACCTTTATGCACATGAAAGGTATGAGCTGTCACCCTTTACTGGTACACAGGACATCAAATCTTGTGAAGACACAGTGCAAGCTTCAAGACTCTTGCACAGGTTTGGGTAGGTATCAATTATGTGAGCTACATCCCGCATTCAAAATTTTTAATACAGCTCATATACAATTCATTGACTGTTTATCATATGCACCCAGACACTGAATACAGATTCTCTATCTGTTTGTGCCATGTACAGAACTTGAAATTCCATATGCTCATTCATTCAAATCTGGGTTACCTTGCTCACTATCAGATCCACCACTCGAGCCATTTCCAAAATAAAGAAATAAATACATCAAAATTGGCCAACATGGTGCCCATCCTATGTTTATCAACTTCAGCTCCCATCATTTCTGACCACTAGCCATGCTGGCTGGGGCTAATGGGAACTGCAGTTAAACCATTTACAGAGGCCATCATCTTAGCTACCTGTAATGTTGCTGTATTCTTGTCTAGAAAGCTAGGGCACTGTTTTTCACCCTCGTTTTTAATGTGAAGACCTGGCATTCCAAACCCTTGCAATAATGCAACTGAGACAACACAGGCTGGCTTGTGCAACAAATAAAAGAAACGAAATGCTATCTTTGCTCAAAGTGTCAAAAGTGTATGACTGCAGGCTTGGTCCCTTCCTTCTTCTTTTCTTAAGAAAGGTGGGACCAGATCTGCAAAATCGGGCCTACCTTCCCATTTGTGAAGCGGCGAAGGAAAGAGAGGGCTCTTGTAGTGGGCCTCATATAAAACTGGTGGGACTAAATACGACTTGCAAGTCTGGCCGAAGCATATCGCACAATTTTATGGTTGGGAGGGACCCCAAGGGTCATCTAGTCCAACCCACAGCAATGCAGGAATCAGCTAAGGAAGGCCAGGTGGGGAGAAAGCCAAGCTCGCTCGCTCTCCCTTCTTAAAACTCATCACATTCCCTCCCCCCCCAGGAGCCGAGGGAGGGAGGCGCCACTGGTCCTCCGTCTCCCTCCTTCACGTGGCCAGCTGGGCAGTCAGGCGGGATCTGAAGCGGGCCTCCCCGTGTAGTGGATTCACCGCCGCCCTCGGTTTCTCTGCGCCTCCCGCCCCACGTGCCCCTTCCCGGCCCCCCAGAGGCCCTTTTCTGGCCTTCACGCCGGTTGATAGCCTTCCCCCCTCAGTACCCCCCAATAAGACTCCGGTTTCCACCCCTTTTTCCCCCTCCGTAGAAACTCACATGGAGGCGCTTCGCTCTCCTCCCCGCGTCCCGCTCGCTCGCAGAGGCAGAAAAGGGCCACGCGCGGGGTTACCCAGAGTCTTATGCACGGGCTACCGGCTTCCGGCGCGCCATACGCATGCGCGGCTACGTTCTCAACCTCTCTCGGCGAACCAAGTTCTCGCGTGGTTTGTTCCGCGCACGCGCCCCTGTGACCACCCTCTACTTCCGATTCAAAATGGCAGCCTGGATGCCGAAGAAGCGGTTGCTGAGGGAATTTACCTTGTTTTTCTTATATTTTGCCCTCAGACCACCCCGTCTTTCGACGTTTTGTCACGCTTCCAATGTTCGGTTGTGGGGTTTGTTTGTTGTTTGGCACCTCTGAATATAGGTAGAGATTCTACAAGTTAAACTTTTTTCTCTCTCTCTTCGGCGGGGCTTCCGGTGCGTTTTATCGCGTTGTTTCGGGAGATGGCGCATGCGTACTGTTAATTTTAACCGAAGCGCCGCTTATCCCTGTGGCAGTCGGCGAAGGCCAGATTTCGAAGTCTGTCCGAGAGAAGCACATGGCGGGCGGCGGGGGAGCCCTATAAGAAAGCAGTAGACACTTGCAGTGGAGCGACTGTTTGGTGTCTCAGATTTCTTCTGGCAAACTTGGACCTCCAGCGGCTGTTGGACTACAACTCCCATCATCCTTAGCTACCAGGAACAGTGGTTAGGGATGCTGGGAATTGTAGTCCAAAAACAGCTGGAGAGCCAAGTTTGGGAAACCCTGCACTAGAGCCATTGCTTGCTCAGTGACCATGATTTGACAGGGTGGGTGGGTGAGTGTGTCTATGTACTCACACACCACCCTATACCCAGAGATCTCAGGGCGGTTCACAGAACAAAATCAAAATATGAAACCACAAAATATATACCGGTAATCAAAATAAAAACCTAATAAACTCCCAGTATCAATTTCAGACCAGCTGAAACTGTTCCATTTATTATGCTGCCTAGATGTGTCGCTGGAATATATTCATCTCTCTCCTCCCCTTGGTGCTACCCTACATATGTACACCCATCTGAATAAAGGCTTACTTCTGAGCTGTTGGGGAAATGTGTCCTTCTCCCCATATTCGGGTTGTGCCCAGTCTGGTATGCCCTACAATGGCCAGACTGTCTCGTTGCATTTGCCCAACCACCCCTGATCAGTGGCGTAGCGTGGGGGGTGCAAGGGGTGCCAGCCGCACCGGGCGCAACATTTTTGGGGGCGCACTTGGAGCTCTCTGCCCCTACCTGGTCCTGGTGGCTCACTCTCTCTCTCACAGTGCTGGCTGCGAAGGAAAGGACGAGGCTGCGCGCTCCCCAGCCCAGGCGCCGCCTTCTGCGCGCACACTCGCTTGCAGCTAGAAGCCCTGCAGAAAAGGCCGTCGGGTGCAGGAGCGGCGCCTACATCGCGCTTCCCGGAGGGGGCGCGTCGCCCGGCATTGGCGCGCGTTTGGGCGGGCTGCGGAGGGCGCGAGCGCTGCGTGCGCCCCAGGAGGCCGGCGAGGGCGGGAAAGCGGGCGGCTCGCTCCTCCCGTGCGCCCGAAGGGGCTTTTTGGGCGGTTCCCCCGCTGCTACGAAGTCCTAAGCAACGAGAAGGAAAGCGCCTCATGAGCATAGCACTGGAGGGTGAGTCTCAACTTTTCTGGACGAGCACTCAATGTGTTGCAGATATTAAGCATAAGAAACGCTCCTCATTGTCCACACCCATAAAAATATTCATTTATTTTTTTATAAATATTTTATTAAATTTTCAAATACATAATACAAGATCCCTACACCAAAAAGCCAGAACCAAAATACCAAAGAGCCATATAGAAAGAAAGAAATAAAAAAGAAAAAAGAAAAAAGAGAAAAATATAACCAACCATTCAGTACAACTTTTCTTATATAACTGATTGGACTTCCTCACATCTCCTTACCCTGCATTACTTATAATAAGAATGTCAGCAAATTATTACCTAGTTTCATACCTTATTTTGTACTTTCCAAATATTATACTTCTAAATTTAAAACAATTTTTATCAATTGCTCATACCTTAAAATTAAACGTAGTGTTGCCTTAAATTTCGACCTTTTCTTACTTATAACTTAATTTTCTATTTTACAAAGTCTATTTGCTGGAACTGATATTTTCTAAATCGTGCAAATACTTAACATTCATACAACTTATAATGTTTTTGTAAATAGTCCTTAAACTTCTTCCAGTCCTCTTCCATTGTTTCTTCTCCCAAGTCTCGGATTCTGCCAGTCATTTCAGCCAATTCCATATAGTCCATCAATTGCGTCTGCCACTCTTCCAGTGTGGGCAAGTCTTGTGTCTTCCAATACTTTGCAATAAGTATTCTTGCTGCTGTTGTCGCATACATAAAGAAACTTCTGTCCTTTTTTAACACTTTCTGGCCGACAATGCCCAAGAGGAAGGCCTCCGGTTGCTTAACAAAGGTATATTTAAATACCTTTTTTAGTTCATTATAGATCATTTCCCAGAAGGCTTTCACTTTTGGGCATGTCCACCAGAGGTGAAAGAATGTCCCCTCAGCCTCTCTACATTTCCAACATTTATTATCAGACAGGTGATATATTTTTTATTCTTTTAATGATAGTTTAGGATTTATTTAAATATCATTTCAGTCTTTTCAGAGCTATATATTCACTGCTCTGTAATAGTCTATAAGCATAATTGTTACTGTAAATTAAATTAGCTTTTTACGAAAATACCGTGCGTGTTTATGTTTTGTTTCTTTTTTCAAAGCCAAAAAGTGTTTCAGGCTTGTCGAGTTTCCCGGAGTGTGGAGTTATAGAGAGTTGAGTTTTCGGGGTTCTAATGTTGATCATATGACTCTAAAATACTTTTTAAAAACTTTAAAACTCACTAATTTTCATCTAAAATTTAGAAAACTTCCCGGGGCAGAACCCCGGTATGGGCCCCCCCAATATTTTTTATAAGTCAGCGCCCCTGAGGGAAGGTGTTACTGCTAGGTTAGTGCGCAGTTTAAACCGATTTAAAATGTCTGTTTAACAAAAGAATGGTTGCAGCCTGCGCTGTTGGGTTATCTGACAACGTTCTTGAGTGAATGGAGATTTAAAAGAATGTTGTGAACCTGCAACCTGCGCCCCCATCCGCCAAAACGCATGTGGATTATTTTTGAGCGAGCTGCGAGGTGTGCTGCTTATTTCCCCTGATGAAATAGTGGAGCAATAATCCCCCGAGCTAATTTTTAATCCGAATTCTTTGGGCACCCGAACAACTTTTGAGAGTCTAGATACAAATGGGCCGTGCTCCCAGGCAGCAGCAAAAAGAAGCTGGCAGCGGCGGCACGTGACACAGGCCAGAGAGATCTTTATGGGGGCCCTGCCCTGGCCTGCTCTAAAGGGGGATCTATGGGGGGCCCTGCTGTAAAGGGGGATCTATAAGGACCCTGCTCTAAAGGGGGATCTATGGGGACCCTGGCCTGCTCTATAGGGGGATCTATGGGGGACCCTGCTGTAAAGGGGGATCTATAAGCAGTGGCGTAGCGTGGGGGGTGCAGAGGGGGGCCGGCCGCACCGGGCGCAACATCTGGGGGTTAGGGTTAGGGGGCGCAAATCCACGGGTTAGGGGGCGCAAATTACTTGCCTTGCCCCGGGTGCTGACAACCCACGCTACGCCACTGCCCCTGATGGACACTGCCATCCTGCTGCCTGGCACAAATGTACGTGAAACCTACTGTTGCTTCCTATCAGCCACTTCTACGGTTCCAGGTAGTTGCATACTTGACATCTGTCCCCACCAACACACCTCTGACTTAACAGATTTGGTTTCTGTCTTTTGCTGTATTCATAGTGCTGTTCCTCTCGCAAGAGAACTCCTTTCCCTCAGAGGAATCCTACTGCAGACAAGTGTTAAAAGAAAACCAACCTGATCTATCGAAGGGGCCCATGGCAAAGTCCACTTGTGCTCACTTGCAAAACAAGGCCCCTCCTCTCACCAGTACACTCAGATCTTTCTCTCTTCCTACTTCCTAACTGATACCAGTACCTAAGTAAAGTACTTGGTGGGGGTGGGGGTGAGATTTTTTCCTGAAGAAGAGAATTCAAAGACTCCATTTACACAAGATGCTCCAGCATTGACCGTATATTTAATATTTAACACATAAAGTTTATTAGTGACAGATTTGGATTTACTGATTCGATTCTCAAATAGAAAAGTACTTACTCTTGTCATTCATGAAATCATGCTCCCCTCTAAAAACTTGGGATTGCATTTTCTATATATGTATATATAATGATTGAGCTTTAAAATGCTGTATTATTAGATTCTCTATTGTGTGACTGCAGCCAGGCATATATTTCCCCTCATCCCCAGTTGGGAGGAAATTATACTGGGCCTTTCTAGCATGTTCAGCTCTTTATTTGTATGATCTCTCCATGCATTTTCTCTGCTCCTTAGGTGTAGACCAAGTCAAGAACCTCATTCATGTTAGTGCGTGGAAGCATGCGGCGCTGCCGCAGCCGTTTGATACTGCCATCCACATGGTAGCCCGTCTGCTTGTCGTGAATGCAGTTGCGCAGGTAACGCCGGGTGGCTTTGAGCTGATCAATGTTCTCCCCTGTTTCTACTATAGAGCGATCTAACTGTGCCGTGGACTACAAAGAGAGACAAAGGCAGAAAAAGACAAGTAAGCAGCTGGTCCAGAGTCAGGGAAGATGTCCCCACCCGTCAGCTTCCCATCCGCAAGATGGGTTTGCATTGTACAGATAGTTCAATTTAGCAGTGTTGCCTCCAGTCCTAGACTCACTTACCTGGGCAGTAAGTTCCATTGAACTCAGTAGGATTTTCTTGTGAGTAGACATCTATAGTGGAAATTCCTATACATGCAGCACAGGCAGGGAGCCCTTTTTAGTCTAAGGACTGCATGCCAGTGGGAGATGGGCCCAGCAGCAAAAATGGGTGGGAGCAATGGTTTCAACAGTAGACTACATTCCAGAAATTCAGAAGCCTATACAGTGGTACTTCGGTTTACGAACTTAATTCGTTCCGGAAGTCTGTTCTTAAACCAAAACTGTTCTTAAACCAAGGCACGCTGTCCCTAATGAGGCCTCCCACTGCCAGTGCCCTTCCACTGTTCAGATTCCATTTTTAGACCGAGGTAAAGTTCTCAAAAGGACGCGGGTGGCACTGTGGGTAAAACCTCAGTGCGATCGTAAGGTCGGCGGTTCGAATCCCCGCGGCGGGGTGAGCTTCCGTCGTTCGGTCCCAGCTCCTGCCAACCTAGCAGTTCAAAAGCACGCCTAAGTGCAAGTAGATAAATAGGGACCGCTTTATAGCGGGAAGGTAAACGGCATTTCTGTGTGCGGCGCTGGTGCTGGCTTGCCAGATGCAGCTTCATCACGCTGGCCACGCAACCCAGAAGTGTCTTCGGACAGCGCCGGCTCCCGGCCTCTTAAGCGAGATGAGCGCGCAACCCCAGAGTCGGTCACGACTGGCCCTGACGGGCAGGGGTACCTTTACCTTTAAAGTTCTCAAACCAAGACACTATTTTCAGTTTTGCGGAGTTTGTAAACCAAATTGTTCTTAAACCGGACTGTTCTTAAACCAAGGTACCACTGTACAAACATGCCCATCTTCATCCAGGCAAACAAGAGGCTGTCTCTAACCTGTACCACTTTACCTGCATAAGGTTCCAGCTTTAGGAAGAGAGTCAACTAATTTTTGCAAGCATCAGCAATCAGCTCGTCGTCAGCGCTTCCAAAGCCCTGTCCCTTTGCTAGCAGTGGTTTTATTTCAAGCCACACGGGCAGAGGAAAACAGGTCACCTGACATCATTGTCAGATAACTGACAGGTGGGCAAACCCGCCTATCAGCCAAAGTTGGCCTGTAGAAGATGTAGCAGGGGAGGACAGGGAATAAGGATCTGGCCCACCAGCCAGATCCAGTTCTCCACACCAGTTATATTGCAGTCAAAGGCCTGCCCATTGTCCCTACTGGCATCCTACCTGGTTAAGGATAGCAGCTTCAGGCAGCTGTGTTCCTACATGTCTTTGGTACACCTGCACCACTGGCCGTGTCAGCTTCTCCCGTGTCTCCAAGTACTTGCTACTTTCAGGACCCTGTGGATCCAAAAATGGTTCAGAATCAAAGGAGGATTCCCAGGGGTGGAGAGGGAAAGGGGAGGACAAGTCTACCCCAGTTAATCTCCAAGCAGGCAGAGCTGGAGGGAACCGGAATGTGAAGACCCACAGCACTGGCGCTTCCCAGCTCTTACTGCTCACCAAGGCCATGCCCCGGGTAACACGCATCTCATGCTGGAAACGCTGGCAGCGATGCAGGGTGCTGCGAGTTCCTGCCAGAGTAATGTCAAGCCGTTCCTACCAAAGAGAAAACAATGAAGGAGATGTTGAGCCAGATTGCTTGGAAACACGAGGGTGCTGTTGATGTGAAAAGGTGAGAATGCGTGTGCAGGCATGCAAAGAGTAGGAGCAATTAGAAAAGGGGATGAATTTCTGACTATTAAGTTTCGCCTTCTTGAGAACACTACAAACTCCTCACACCTTACAGCAGGGCTAGCTAACTTTTTTGGACTGAGGGCTGTATTCCCTCTTCATCAACACACCAGGGGCATGGCAGTGGTGGGGGTCACCACCCCACACTTGCTCATACACACAACACACAGAGACACATGCAAGCCAGCTGAAGGGTGTTGGGGTTATCACTCATCCCTATTCATTAAATGGTTGATCTAATGACTGGAGAAGGGGTGAATTAATATTATTATGCCGCTAAGCATTACAGAATGCAATGCAAATTCAGCAGGCCTCTAAAGAGAAACACTGATAATGCTTTAAGTCAACTTGATGTGTGTGAGAGGGAGAGACTGGGACTGCGGTAGAGGTGAAAGCCCACCCGCTTCTCCCATGCCAGTCCTGACACATCTCGGGGGTCCCCATGCCTGCTGTTTATGTTTTTCAAAAGACACAGAATGCAAGGTCTAATAACATGGATCATTATCACATCTACTTGGGTCCTGAGCTACTGACTACCACCACGTTTTGTAACTTTGCTGTGCAAGACGTTTGTGTGTGTGTGTGCAGTGGCCCAATTTCTGCGTTGCAGAGGCATGTTTAATCGAGAAGGCGGGAACAGCTTTGTTGACTTTGAGCAGCGCTGCATAAACAAGTTTCACAGATGCATCCACTGAGGCTGAGACTTAGCGTTAAAAAGCAGGGTTTCAAGCCAATATGTGGTTCTGTATGCACATGCAAGAATAATTTCATGTGTAACACAGCCAATTTATCAGCATGTTGGGTCTCCCTTTACCTTATGACAGAGGGTCTCATCCCTCTTGCCCTGCAGGCTGTTTTCAATGGTGGTGTGGGCTGTATTGCGGGTGTCTTGCGCTTCATTGATGGCCTTTTGCATCTGTTGGAGCACATCCTTGGTAAGAGAGGTGAGGCGCCGGGCATCCTCTAGAGCCGCCGCACACTCTGGAAAGGAAATTGGAATGCTTCTAAAATCTGGCTTGTTGGTTCTGTTAAAACGGTGCATGATACCCCAGCTCCAATCACCTCCCTTTGCCGGTGGGTGATTCTCTGACACTACCCCTTAAATAATCTCCTATTTTAAGGAACGTTTCCAGTTCAGTTCTGTGCTTTTGTCTTGGAGCTTAACCAATGTTAAGCCTATGCAAATCTTTGTTGTTGTTGTTTAGTCGTTTAGTCGTGTCCGACTTCGTGACCCCATGGACGAGAGCACACCAGGCACTCCTGTCTTCCCCTGCCTCCCACAGTTTGGTCAAACTCATGCTGGTAGCTTCGAGAACACTACCCAACCATCTCGTCCTCTGTCATCCCCTTTTCCTTGTGCCCTCCATCGTTCCCAGCATCAGGGTCTTTTCCAGGGAGTCTTCTCTTCTCATGAGGTGGCCAAAGTATTGGAGCCTCAGCTTCAGGATCTGTCCTTCCAGTGAGCACTCAGGGCTGATTTCCTTCAGAATGGAGAGGTTTGATCTTCTTGCAGTCCATGGGACTCTCGAGAGTCTCCTCCAGCACCAGAATTCAAAAGCATCAATTCTTCAGCGATCAGCCTTCTTTATGGTCCAGCTCTCACTTCCATACATCACAACTGGGGAAACCATAGCTTTAACTATACGGACCTTTGTTGGCATGCAAATCTAGGCCAACCCATTATATTTGAGGGGTCAGAGACAAGCACTGCCCCTCATTTTTACGTAGCCCGCCCAACGAATGAATGGCTAGTACAGCAATATGAATTGTAAATAATTTTCCTTATGGAAGCAGGGGAGGGATTTTCCCCTTACCTGGTGTGAAGGCTGCAATGGGGTTAGGGATGGGTGTCTCGTTACGCTCCACCCAGGGGGATGAGGGACGGCTCAGTCCAAGCCAGGAGTCACGCCCAGCCCCTAGGAGAACCATGCGGAAAGGTTGTGGCACCAGGTCCAGAACGCGGCCCCGTTCATTGCACAACATGTTCAGAGTTTGCCGACATGTGCCCAGTGCCTGCAACAAGTCGTTGGGTGGAAGAAACCATGGTAAGAAACTAGCTTCCATCCATGCCCCTCCAACCCCAAATCTGAGCCACACCATATTGGTGCAGCGGAGGGAGAAAGCTCACACCGCCAGCAGCGACTATAATCCAACTCCTTCCCTCTCCGAATTGCCTCCTGCGGTGACAATTCCATCCAGTTATTATGTTGAATTGCTGCATAAGGGGTCACAGCAACACCATATATTTAAAGCACATGGCTTCCCCCCAAAGAATGCTGGGAACTGTAGTTTAATTTCACAGGACTACCAATCCCAGCACACGTAACGAAGCTACCTCACCTCTTGAGATCATAGGATTCCGCCTCTGTGCTGTATAAGCAGTACGTGTATTGCTGCCTTAAAAATCGTTATATAAGAAAAGCAAAAAGTCCCCAAAAGCAGAATACAAAATATAGCAATATAACAAAAAAGTGAGGCAATCCTAAGCTTTCATATTTGTCAAGGGTGTCAACTAAGACCAAATAAATGGAAGTGTCCCCAGATGTTTTGAAAACGTTTAAAACGTTTTGTTTATCTAAAAACCAATAAGAATTATTTTAAAAAGAAGAAAATGTCTTTCATTTCCTTTGTCTTCCCTTTAGAGGGGATAATTACAAGTGCAAAGCCCTTCTGTGTATGCAGGGGGGTGTTATTGGGTTGCTGATTTTATTCTGATTATATATAATTTGGTTTGTATGTTCATCTTTTCTGTGAACCGCCCTGAGGCCTCCGGGTATAGGGTGGTATAGAAATTCAAAAATTTATTTATTTATTTATTTATATTTTTTATGCTGGTGTCCACGTGGTCTGCCTCCCTTGCCTGTACAGGTTGTGGAGGCTTGTCCCTGCCTTCATTCCCTGCTTTGTTTCCTACCTTCATATGATCTTCTGACATCGCCATCATCCCTTCCAGCTTGGCTTTCTGTTTCAGAAACTCATCCTTCTCCCATTTCATCAGTGCATCTACCTTGTCAGGTACCTACATACCAGGGAGAGGAACAAAGGTTGGGTGGGTGAATGGTTGCAAAATAGACTGCATAGCACATGGACACTTCGAGATTTGCAGTACAGTCATACCTCGGGATGAATACACTTCAGGTTGAGTGTTTTCGGGTTGCGCTCTGCGGCGACCCAGAAGTAACAGAACGCGTTACTTCCAGGTTTTGCCGCTTGTACATGCGCGTGACGCTCAAAATGTCTCACGCACACGTGGAAGCGGCAGAACGCAACCCGCGCACATGCAGTTGTGTGTTACGTTCACTTCAGGATGCCAACAGGGCTCCGGAACTTGGCCCATCTAGCCAAGCATCCTGTTCGCATAGCGGCCAACCAGATACCTCTAGGAAATGAACAAGGAGGACCCGGGCACAACAGCAACTGGCATGCATAAGCATATTGCCTCCGACAGTGGAGGGAGAACATGGCCTTCAGGACGAGTAGTGACTGATAGCCTTGGGTTTTTCGTAAGTGGAGGAGGAAGAAGAAGAAGAGTTTGGATTTGATATCCTGCTTTATCACTACCCGAAGGAGTCTCCAAGCGGCTAACATTCTCCTTTCCCTTCCTCCCCCACAACAAACACTCTGTGAGGTGAGTGGGGCTGAGAGACTTCAGAGAAGTGTGACTGGCCCAAGGTCACCCAGCAGCTGCATGTGGAGGAGCGGAGACGCGAACCCGGTTCACCAGATTACGAGACTACCGCTCTTAACCACTACACCACATTGGATGGGTTCACTGCAGGGTTGAGATGCAGGTCTCACCTTCTCTACTTCCGGTCGGTGCTCCCGAATGGCCTGGCTCTGCTTGTTGGTAACGAGGCCCTGGCGGATTTGATCCAGCGTGGAGTCCAGTTGTAATCTCCAACGCAGCAGCATCTTGAACTGGTCGTTGATCTCCAGAAGTGCCTGCCGCAGGCGGCTCACCACCAGCCGCGTCTCCCTGACGTACTGGGCCACATACTCGTTGTTCTTGAGGGTGGCGTAGTCTCGGCAGCAGGGCAAGGCCATCTTGCACACCCAGGGAGGGGGTTTGATTTTGCTCCTCCACAGGGTCACCCCCGGCCCCTCCGGTGGCTTGCTTGTCACCTCTCCAGTCGGATGGACATCGACCTTGAATTTCCAAGAGTCGATCTTGGTCTTTTTCTCATACGGCGTTTCCTCAGGCTGGCCTGGGGCTCGGAGCGGACACCATAGGTCGAGGGCATCCTTTGCGCAACGCTGCGTCAGCTTGGAGGTTTCGTGAACGGTGGCATGGGTGTCCCTGTGCCATTTCTCAGCACCTACCAGGCCTGTGACCAAGTGGGCAGGGGGCCCCATGGCTGTGGTGGAGCGGCTGTTGCTACTGCCAAGGAAGAGGAGCAAAAATCACTCTGCAATCCTGCTGCAACTTCATGGGACAGGATGCCGCTGCGGTTTGAGAATAAACTACAAAGTGGTGGGGCCAAAGTTGGACGGGACCTGGAGGGGGACTGTGAAAAATGCCATTGTGTTCTGTATTGAGAGGGAGAGGAAATGGATCTACATTGGTACCTCGGGTTACATACACTTCAGGTTACATACTCCGCTAACCCAGAAAGAGTGCTTCAGGTTAAGAACTTTGCTTCAGGATGAGAACAGAAATTGTGTTCCGGTGGCGTGACGGCAGCAGGAGGCCCCATTAGCTAAAGTGGTGCTTCAGGTTAAGAACAGTTTCAGGTTAAGAATGGACCTCCGGAACAAATTAAGTACTTAACCCGAGGTACCACTGTATTCACCTGTTAAAATGCATTTAGGAATTGGAGAGAAAGCTTACTCAGTTCTCTTTTAATGGTGTACCTGTCAGTGTGCACTTTTGGAAACAGTATGCAAACCTAAACATAGCTACAGTATCCTTCAAGATTCACAGCTTCTCCAAATTTTGCATTAGTCCAGATAAGTAATGTGTACAAAAATGCATAAGGTAAAGGGACCCCTGACCATTAGGTCCAGTCGTGTCCGACTGGGGTTGCGGTGCTCATCTCACTTTATTGGCCGAGGGAGCCGGCATACAGTCATGTGGCCAGCATGACTAAGCCACTTCTGGCGAACGAGAGCAGCGCACGGAAACACCGTTTACCTTCCCACCTCTTTATCTACTTGCACTTTGTCGTGATTTTGAACTGCTAGGTTTGCAGGAGCAGGGACCGAGCAACGGGAGCTCACCCCGTCACAGGGTTTCAAACCACCGACCTTCTGATTGGCAAGTCCTAGGCTCTGTGGTTTAACCCACAGCACCACCCGCATCCCTTACAAAAATGCATATGGTTGGGTAATTAATGAACAAAAAATCCACAAAAAAATGTTCGTGAAAAGAACATACAAAAATGAACTATGTTAGGGAACACTGATTTGCAAAAATAAGTATATTAGACAAAACTGCATACAAAATATGTGTGTTAGGAGAAATTTACGCTAAAATGCTTACGAATTTCTATAAGGACTTTTTAAAACAAACGAACTGCAAACTGATGTGGGCATGTGGAGAACTGGACATGAGATTGGAAAAATGAGAAACCAAGAGAAACTGAAATTGACAGATTCACCCATCCCGAAATGCAGTGGTGCCCAATGGTACAAATGTCACTACAAACCATAAAACACCGTTCTGAACACCCGATGCCAGCTCGGTCTCAGGTGTCAGCTGGAGATTAACAGAGTTCAGCATTTCTAAAATTGTGAAATCCCCCTCCCCGGCCCCTTGCCATTCCTGGTCCCAAATTTTAGCATTTGCAAATGCTAATTTGGACTTGAGCTTCTTCTTCTAAGTATGTGTGTCTTTCTGTGTTGGTGTGGGTGTGGAATATTCACATTTTGAGATGGGAATCTCAAATTCTTAGAACCCAAATATGAGACAGAGCAAAATTTGGGTTTGAGGTTGGGGAGTAAACAACTAAAACCAGTGCTTTTTCTATTAAAAAAATGTTTCAGGATACTCTCATTTTGACTCAAGAAAATCACCATTTTATAGTTCAAATCGGTAAAAATAAATACAGTAAATGGACAAAAGTACAAAGATTCACAAAATGTTTAGGGGTATGCGTACCCCTGCACCCCCCCCCAAAAAAAACCACTGACCAAAACTATGAAAATACTGTACATCTGATTTAAACATTTGGGATGGAATTCTAATTTTGGCAGGTGGCAACTTGAGCTCTAAAATATCGTGTGTTCCATTAAACTGTCCTTTAAGCATCTGCCCTTGCCTGTCATGTGCTCCACACATTCAAACGATAAGCAATGGTATTACTTGAGTCCTCATTGCTATTAGCCCTGATCTTTCATAAGAAGAGTGGGCTGGATTAGGCCAGTCCAGCATCTTGTTCTCATAGTGACCATCCAAATGCCTGTGGGGAAACCTCTGAGCAGGATTTGAGCAAAAGAGCCCTCTTCCCTCTTGTGGTTTCCATCAACTGGTATTCAGAAGCATTCCTGCCTCTGACCTGGCCATCTCTTGGGTTCTCCCCACCTGCTCAGAGCAGATTCATTGAAATCAACGTACCTGAGTTAATAATATCCATTCAGTTCAATTGGCCTCCCATAAGCAGGGCAAGCAGCTCTGGCCTCCAAGCTCCTAGTCCAGGCATAGGCAAACACGGCCCTCCAGATGTTTTGGGACTACAACTCCCATCATCCCTAGCTAACAGGACCACTGGTCAGGGATGATGGGAATTGTAGTCCCAAAACACCTGGAGGGCTGGGTTTGCCTATGCCTGTCCTAGTCCGACACTTTTACCGCTACATAATCCCACAGTATTCCAGAGCTTGCAACACACACTGCAGATTTATCACACAACAATATACAGTAAACTAGTTTTGTGGATTTTGATGGCTCAGACCAGGCATAGGCAAACTCCGGCCTTCCAGATGTTTGGGACTACAATACCCATTATCCCTAGCTAACAGGACCAGTGGTCAGGGATGATGGGAATTGTAGTCCCAAACATCTGGAGGGCCGGAGTTTGCCTATGCCTGGGTCAGACCCAAAATCTAACCAGTTCACCCTTGTGTCCCAAAATTGCCTCTTTCCCTGCTGGGGACGCCCAGTCTTACCTGCAGCCTGCAAAGAGGAATACTGGAATAAGGGAGTATTAATAAGGGCAGTTCCCAGTGTCATGAGTGCGAATATCTCACATACCCCTAGAAAACGGAGCAATAGGAGAGGCTGCACCTCGTGGCCTGGCCTGGGTCCACGGTGAGGAATGATGGAGGTGGGAAGAGGGGGGTCAAGTTAGCTGGGCCTGCTTGAGCTATCTTTACCTGGGTCCAATAAGGCTGAGATCTCTAGGGCAATGTTAAGGGCACAGGCCTTGGGTCCAGCCTTCCGGGAGGGCATGGGAGGCCTGTGTCTCTTGCCTCACCCAAGCAGACGGTGAAGTCCTCCAAACAGGCTCTTCTCTGGCACAGGCCAAGCCGTCCCTGTCGCTTCAGCGGTGTTGGTTGCCATGGCAGCAGGTGCTCGCCTCACAATGCTGCTGCCTTGCCAGAGATGCCTCACATAAGCGGAGGCAGCAGAAGCCCTTGAGAACGAGCAACAGCTCGTCTTCCTAGGTATTCAGAGAAATCTGAGCCGTCGAGAGCAGGAGGGTTTGCAACGCGATGTAAGCAGCAGAGACTCGTAATCTCAAGGTCTGGGTGCTGCTTTTACTGCATTCCCTATTTGGTTTCTGGCATCTGGTTTCTTCCCTCCAAGCAGCTCAAGGTGGCAAATATGGTTTAAAACACAACAGCAACAAACCCAAAAGCTTGCCTGTAGCATGCAGGGGAACCTAGCAAGTCTAGTACAGTGGTACCTCGGGTTAAGAACTTCATTCGTTCTGGAGGTCCATTCTCAACCGGAAACTGTTCTTAACCTGAAGTGCCACTTTAGCTAATGGGGCCTCCCGCTGCTGCCATGCCGCTGGAGCACGATTTCTGTTCTCATCCTGAAGCAAAGTTCTTAACCCGACGTACTATTTCTGGGTTAGCGGAGTCTGTAACCTGAGGCGTATGTAACCTGAAGCATCTGTAACTCAAGGTACCACTGTATATCTTATGTCGAAGCTTTCGCAGACTAGAGACTATTGTATCACATGCATGGTGTTATCCTGAGTTGTAGGTAAATAGGCAGATAGGCAGTTGGGAGATTATGAAGTGTGCAGCCAACAGAAAAATGAAACGCAGTAAGTACACCCGGTGATAAATATTGCTTCAGGCCACCCCAATATCCAAGCAGGGTGAGATTCCAGGTGTTCCAGGTGCTTACGCAGGGTTTGTGTTTCCTCTGGAATGAGGGACAGCGGAAACTGCAGTGACTTTATGATATATGGTTTATTTACACATATATACAACTTGAGACTACAATGGAGGGGTTCATAGCATTAGCAAGCCACAGCCTTGGATATGAGCAGAAATCAGGCATGTCTCTCCCTCATAGGATTTCGCTTGCTACTTCCTCCAGCTTCTGAATACTAAGCCTTATGGGGAGCGCTTGAAGGAGCTGGGTATGTTTAGCCTGGAAAAGAGGAGACTGAGAGGAGATATGATAGCCATCTTCAAGTACCGGTATCTCAAAGGCTGTCACATGTAGGAAGGAACTTGCTTGTCTTCTTCTGCTCTGGAGGGGAGGACTCGAACCAATGGCTTCAAGTTGCAAGAAAGGAGATTCTGACTAAACATTCGGAAAAACTTTCTGACAGTAAACGCTGTTCAGCAGTGGAACAGACTCCCGCGAGAGGTGGTAGACTCTCCTTCCTTGGAGGTTTTTAAGCAGAGGTTGGATGGCCATCTGTCATGGATGCTTCAGCTGAGATTCCTGTATTGCAGGGGGCTGGACTAGATGACCCATGGGGTCCCTTCCAACTCTTAAGATTCTATTATTCTATTATTCTAGCTTGCCCTTACACACACACACACACACACACACACACACACACACACACCTCAGCTCTGGTCTTTGTCTTTTCTATCTCCCCTCAACAACTTAGTATCACCAGCAAACTTGGCCATTCGAACTCTAAATTGCTTATGAACAAGTTAAAAAGCACAGGGTCCATTACCAATCTTTGAGGGACTCTACTTTCTATATCTCTCCATTTACTGCTACTCCCTTTTACTGTTTCGAAAAGTACATTTGAAACACATTCCCCCCACCTTTGGGCACTGTAGTTTTGTTAAGGTTACTGGGAATTTTAACTCTGGGCAATTGTAACTCTGGGCAATTTTCTGATCTATATTACATACGGTTTGCTGAGTGGTTACATGAAGTGCCCAGAACTCTTTGAGGGGAGAAAGGTGCTTTAAAGGCATACCCTCCAACATTTCTCTGATGAAAATAGGGACACCCCATTCCATTATGATAATTTTACTATTTATACCCCACACATCTTACTGGGTTGCTCCAGCCACTCTGGGCAGCTTCCAACATATATATATATATATATATATATATATATATATATATATATATATATATATATATATATATAAAATAATAATGCTCAGGGGACGGATAACTCCATGCCCTCCAACATTCCTCCAGTGAAAATAGGAACATCCTAAGGAAAAGTGGGACATTCTGGAATCAAATCAGAAATCGGGATGGCCTCTCTAAATTAGGGACGTCACTGGAAAATAGGGACACTTGGAGGGTCTGTAAAGGTATGTTTGTACACAGCCTATGACCCTACAGATAGATTTCCTGGTCCGTCAGGGGCACGCAAGCTAAGCCATGGAGGGCAGTTAGGCCGAGGCAGAGCTGAGGTAAATGTGAAGCCTAAGGGTGGGAATAAATGGGGTGGTTTATGAAGATACTTGGTGATTGGCAGCTTGGTCAGCATCTTCTTCAGTGACACCTTCCTGTTTCAGCGCTGAGATCTCGTGGAAAATAGGGAGCATAGTCTCTCGCACGCGGTCTGCAAATTCTCGGACATCAGCTGCGCTCAGTCCCTCAGTCTTGATGGGCGGAAGGATCCGGATTGTCACTTCCCCTTGGAAGAAAAAACAAAGGAAATGCTGTACCCCCTGCAAACGGAGCCCCCTTCCCCAGTCCAACTTAGGCAGCAAGCATGGAGTCTGGAAAAACGAGTTTGCTTCATAGTCTCAGGCCATGTCCCAGAACACTTCCCCATCCCATTTCTTTCCCACAGCTACCTGATGTGAATTTTTTAATTTTCTCATTGAAGAACGTCCGGTAGGAGGAAATCACCACAGGAATAACTGGCACCTGCATGGACATGAAGCACGTCAGCCGCCAGTCAGATGGAAATTTACCTTTGCTGTAAATTGAAAGTTGTGGGCAGCCTCAGAAGCTGCTTCCAAGGGAGCCCTGCTTTTTAATATTCTCACAGACTAAGGGCACTTCCAGACAACCTGTTTGTTGACCGTTCACTTTAATTTGCTCACTGTGAGGTCAGCTGACATCACATCAAAACAAGTGTTATCTCAAAGTTTCCACTGCATTTCCCCTGTCCTTATCACAAAAAGTTGTTGTTTTGGGGATTGGTGCTCCCTGCTTTTCATCTTTGGTGTTTTGTTGAACTTTTTTTTAAAAAAAAGTCTCTTGTTTTACTGTTTTTTTAATGGGCCAGATTCAATGAATGAGTCCCGCTGGCAGAAGCACACACAAAGGGCATATCTGCTCACAGAAGAGAGGAAAATGCTACAAATTAGATTGCTATAACAAAAAAGGGGGGGAAACCCCTATGGAAAACCACATAGAAAAATATTGTGCCCTCTGGCGCCCTCTGGTGTTGTGTGTTTATAACGGATTCAAAGCATTATTTCTTTACTAATGTCGCTGAGTCCAAAGACTTTGGCTAGTGCAATGGGGCTTTCCCCAGTGCCCCATCCCAAATTGGCATTAGGTGGAGTGTCAGAAGAATAGCACACAGGGGAAAGTGGTGGGGGAGGGGCTGTAGTGCTATGTGTTTTTAAAATAATCCCTTTAAGATCGTTCCTTGCTTTGGGTATGCATCAATACAGCAGCTCCTGACAGGATTTGGAGAGTGTAATCTGTCCTGTGGTTTGAAATACCTGACTTACTCAGCAAAATACCTTATACAGTGGTACCTCAGGTTAAGTACTTAATTCGTTCCGGAGGTCCATACTTAACCTGAAACTGTTCTTAACCTGAGGTACCACTTTAGCTAATGGGGCCTCCTGCTGCTGCCGCGCCGTCCGAGCACAATTTCTGTTCTCACCCTGAAGCAAAATTCTTAACCTGAAGCACTATTTCTGGGTTAGTGGAGTCTGTAACCTGAAGCATATGTAACCCGAGGTACCACTGTACTGAACCTGAGGTGAATTTGCCTAATGGCAACAGCTGGCAACCCTGTTCGGCTGCCCTCAATCCAACTGCAGCATATAAACTTTAAAAGTGGGACATGCTCCCAGCTCCTACAAGCCTGGTCTTTTTAGTTTAGGATAGCCACTCAGAGAATGAGTCCACTATTAGTAAATAGGATGCAGGAATAAACAAGAGGCTTGGAAGCTGAATGATCTCACCTGGGCTTCCACAGCTAGAAGGAAGGCCTCATGTCTGGATGAGAACAGACCAGCGCTGTCATTGTCTCCAGTGCCTTCAGGGAACATGCAGATTCTCAGCTGGAGGGGAAAGAGAATACTGAAAGGATGTTCAAACATAAATTTTATTTCACCTGGAAAAATTCAGTGGCTACAATTTTGTCTCTCCCTGATGTGATTTCTTCCAGTTAAGTTTTCATCTGCTCTGATACTGCAGAGGACGCAGTACAGAAAACGAGACCTTTTTTAGCCTAGAAATAGTGCTTTTTTTCTTTTAAAATGTTTAGGGTTACTCTCATTTTCCTACTCATATTGAAATACTGCCCCTCAATAACGCCCAACTTAGATTCACAAAATATTTAGGGGTATGCATACCCCTGTGTCCCCCAGAAAAAAAGCACTGTCCATGTTATGTACTAAGTTTGGATCCTAGAGCAATAGGCAGGTAGGATTCTAGAATGCAACAACTGATTGGCCTGCAGGAGCAGCCCAATCAGGCCCCAGGAGGAAGTCAATCAGCCTATTAGGCCGGTAGGATTCTAGAATGCAACAAGTGATTGGCCTGCAGGAGCAGCCCAATCAGGCCCCAGGCGGGAAGCAAAATCAGCCAATCAGATAGGGTCCATTGTGTAAATAATGTATATAAAGCCATAGGTTTGGGGGAGGGTTTTATTCACTTTTTTACAAGCTGCAATAAAGAGTATGAAATCACTATGCGACTCCGAGTATATTTCAGCCTATATCAATAATGGCTTGGAAGGGTGTCTGTGTCATGTACTGAAGTTCTCACCCTGGGCCAGCAGGAGGATACTGTAGATAGCTTGTATGCAAATGAAGGATCGAAAGTGATGTTCAGTGATTGGATAGTTTGTATGCAAATGAAGGATCGAAAGTGACGTTCAGTGATTGGCTAGTTACAGAAAATGGTTACTGTTGCATTCTAGTGGAGCTCTATATAAGCAGGCTGACTGAGCTCCTCAGTTCAGTTCTGTCCCAGCTTACAAATAAAGAGCTGCTTTGGAAGAATTGCTGTGTCGTCTGATATGTTCGCCCACAACTTAACAGTCTGTCTGTCTGTCTAGCTGTCTATCTACTGTATTTCATTTCCTCCAAGACATACAAAGTGGTGTACAGGGTTGTCCTCCCACCAGTTGCCATTGGCAAGACAGGGCAACAATAAACACTTACGTAACCTGTCACAGGTATTGCTGCAGCTTGCCAGGATGGGTGAGGTGGCAGTGGGATTGGCATGGTCTAAATGTACCAGTGACTGCATGGGATTGACTCTGCTGGTGCATTCACTGAGCAGACATCGCGGCCTCCTTGCCCCTCTCATGGAATCACAGAACTGAAGAGTCAGAAATGACCCCAAGAATCTCCAACAGGTGGCCATCCAAATTCTGCTTAAAAACCTCCAATGAAGAAGAGTTCACCTCACTGTCCCGTCCCCCCCGAAGAGTCCATTCCACTGTTCCTGTCAGAAAGTCCTTTGTTTAGTCAGAATCTCCTTTCTTTTACAGTGGTACCTCAGGTTAAGAACTTAATTCGTTCTGGAGGTCCGTTCTTAACCTGAAACTGTTCTTAATCTGAGGTACCACTTTAGCTAACAGGGCCTTGCGCCACTGCCGCATGATTTCTGTTCTCATCCTGAAGCAAAGTTCTTAACCCGATGTACAGTCATACCTCGGGTTACAGCTGCTTCAGGTTGTGTTTTTTTGGGTTACGGACCACTGAAGCCCGGAAGTACCGGAATGAGTTACTTCCGGGTTTCGGCGGTCGCGCATGCGCAGAAGTGCCGAATCGCAACCCGTGCATGCACAGACACAGGTTACGAACGTGCATCCTGCATGGATCATGTTTGCAACCCAAGCATCCACTGTACTATTTCTGGGTTAGCAGAGTCTGTAACCTGAAGCGTCTGTAACCTGAAGCTTCTGTAACCTGAGGAACCACTGTAATTTGAATCCAGTGGTTTGGCTCCTGCTGTCCGGAGCAGCAGAAAACAAGCTTGCTCTGTCTTGACAACCTTCAGATATTTGAAGATGGCTTACATATCACCTCACGGCCTTCTCTTCTCCAGGCTAAACCTTCCCAGCTCCCTCAACCATTCATCACGAGAGTTAATTTCCCTGACACTCACGTTGTCACGGACCATCGCGTCTGCTGCCTCCGATATGGAATTGGCGGATGTTTCTCTGTTCCGGCGGTCAACGAAAACGAAGCCGCTCAGCCAGCAGGCAAGGCCAACAGTAAGAAAGTGTAAGATCTCCCTTTTAACAATGAAGGTGCTTCTCTCCGGCAAGATCTGAAGCATCGCTGGGACAATTGGAAGACTGTCAAAATGAAGTCTGGCTGTGCAGTTCCTCCCACCCTTCCCTACAGCCCCTAGCGAGAGAGCTGATGTAATAATTAGATTTGGGCTGGGTACCTAATCTTTGCTTAGCTGTGAAGCCACCGGGATTATCTTGGGTCCAACACACATCTTCTCTTGGCCTGGCCTACCTCACAGGGTGGTTGTGAAGATAAAAGTAGCCTGGGTTCCTTGGAGGGAGAGGGATGTGCGTGTTGTGTTTTATCTGCCTATTCACACACCTGGATGCAAGGAGTATAACCCTCACAATGCATAGCCCCTCTTTACTATGTTTATATAATGCTATTCGTTATGGCCTATGGCCAGGATAAAATAAACTCTCCTACGAACAGAAAAGAGCTTGCATGTGATTTTTGTGACATTTTGGTGGGCCCAATAAGGGTATCTTGACGGCAAATATTAGAGGCCTTTCAAATCAGAGAATAATTAAAGATTGGGATGGAGTGAAGGAATATATGAAAAAAATATGGTTCCGGAACTGGAATATTAATAGATAACATGGAAAACATGCAGGGATAAGCAAGGAAATAATCAAGAAATTAACTGAATACCGTATTTTTCGCACCATAGGGCGCACCGGATCATAGGGCGCACCCAGTTTTTAGGGGGGGGATCAAGAAAAAAAATCCCCCCCAGCCCCAAAGAGCAGCGTACAGGCTGCGCACAACCTCTCCCTGCCGGAGGGGTTGTGCACGGCTATGGCACAAGCCAAGGCAGCGAGCAGGATGGATCCCGCTTGCTGTTTTGGCTTCCCCTTTAGCCCCGTGCAGCCTCTCCCTCCTGGGAGACTCCATAGCCCCGTGCAGCCTCTCCTTGCCGGAGGGGTTGCGCGCAGCTATGGAGCAAGCCAAAGCAGCGAGCGGGATGGATCCCGCTCACTGTTTTGGCTTCCCCTTTAGCCCCATGTAGCCTCTCCCTCCCGGGAGAGGCTGCACGGGGCTAAAGAATCCATAGCCCCGTGCAGCCTCTCCTTGCCGGGAGACGCTGCGCAGGGCTTTCCTGGCTTTACTGGGAGGTGGGGGGATTCACCCACCTCCCGCAAAACCGGCAGAAGCTGCGCAACTCCTTTAAAGAGATTGCGGCTTCTCCTGGCTTTTTAGTTAATCATGTAACAGGTTTATGTTAGGAAATGAATATGGATGTTGAATTTGATGTTTGTAATGTTTCTTTTTTTCGTTTTTGGTTTTGGATTATTATTTTTTAAAGAGTATATTATGCCGGTAGTCCATGCCCTCCTACCAGTGGTGATCTGAAGATATTTTCTCTATCAGCAAATGTCTGCAGGGCAGGTAGTTACTCTCTGTGGCCCACTGCAATTTGGATGCCACCGGGCAATATGTGTAAAGCTGTAGGTGGGTCACTCCAGCCCTTCCAACTGGATGGGAGAAAGAGATTGAGGCTTAAGCATGCAACCAACATACCCAGGATGTCCACATTGCATTGCTGATTGGCAACCACAACATACGGCACTTTCAGGTTTAAGTTCTGAGAGCCCTGCACCTTGAATTTGATGCCGAGGAAGTATTTCGCTGGCAGCAAGGCAAAGCGGAGGACTCTAAAACAAGGGAGCAAAACCAGAGGTGTTTGAGGAAAGTCAAAGGCGTTGAAGGACAGGAGCGAGAACTTTACAAGCAAGACAGTTGCCTGCTACAGCCTGTTCGGATGAAAGCTAGTATAATCATACCTTGGTTTTCAAACAGCTCAGTTCTTGAATGTTTTACCTTGGAAGTCAAATGCCTTGTGACGCGAACGTTTTGGCTCCTGAACACCGCAAACCTGGAAGTGACTGTTCTGGTTTGCAAACTATTTTTGGAAGTCGAACGTTCGGCGGGGCTTCCGCAGCTTCCGATTGGCTGCAGGAACTTCCTGCAGCCAATTAGAAGCCGCGCTTTGGTTTCTGAACATTTTGGAAATCAAACAGACTTCCGGAACGGATTCCATTCGACTTCCAAGGTACGACTGTATGGTGTAGTGCATGGGTAGGCAAACTAAGGCCCGGGGGCCAGATCCGGCTCAATCGCCTTCTAAATCCAACCCGCGGACCATCCAGGAATCGGAGTGTTTTTACTTGAGTAGAATGTGTGCTTTTATTTAAAATGCATCTCTGGGTTAGACTTGTCTGAAAGATCGACGAGCCTCCTCAGCAAAGGATCAATGGTGTCTCTACGAATCTCAGCATAAAAAGGACATCTAAAAATATATATGTTCAGGGCTTCCTATTTCCCCTAATGGGCAGGCACAAAGTCTCTGTGCGTACGGGACTCTTCTGCAGGAGACTTCCAGAACCGGTGAGGGAATGGCCGAGCTTCTAGCAAGAGTGAAAGCCCTTCTTGCATTTCTGGATGCGAGGAAATAGAGATATGTTGCTGGAGCGGCTACGTATCTCCCGTTTTCTATGATTTTATAATCGGGGACCCTCATCTCTGGGTTATTTGTGGGGCATAGGAATTCGTTCATACGTTTTTTTCAAAATATGGTCCGGTCCCCCACAAGAACCGTCTGAGGGACAGTGGACCGGCCCCCTGCCGAAAAAGTTTGCTGACCTCTTGACTGTTGCATCACAACAGAGGAGACCCACGTTCAAATCCCTACTTGGCTATGATGCTCCTTTTGACTCCTTCACAGGGATGTCATGAAGATAACAAGAGGAGCATCTTATAGACTGCCCTAAGCTGGGGGGGGCGGGCAGTAGAAAAAAAATGAAAAAATCCAAGTGAGATGCACATAGCAGGCACAGGGCCCTTAGATCTGGATTGCAGGAAAGCCAAATGGTTAAAGCTCCCAATCAGACCTGAATAAGTCACAGCTGCCTCTCCTTGAAGTTGAAGGAATGTCATCTCCTCCAGCCTTTGATGAGTATCTTAAGTGTCAACAAACACTTTCCTAAACATGAAGCTCTCTTCCTTTCACAATCATGGGCAGCCAGGTCAACAAAAGACTGCTTAGCAAGAAGGCCCAACTCATTTCTGGTGTTAAGCCAGCCTTCCACAACCTGCTGCTCTCCAAAGGTTTTGGACTACAATCCCCACTACCCCCAGTCACCATGTCCAATGGACCCTCCCTCCCTCAGCAGATCCACAGCTAGTCCCTGTGTGCGAGGGAATGTGAGGGTGGTTTGGTCTCCACCATGTTTCCGCAAGGGGTTTTCTTGCTGTGGACAACCCTACTCCATACTGAGGGTGGGTGAGCCTCTCAATTTTGGTTTCTCTCATTTTGCCAGTCTGAAGTTTTGTTCTCCACCTTTGCAGTTTCTCCACCTTTCCAGTTTTTTTAAAAGTCCTCGCAAAAATTCACCAGGGTTTTAGAGTGAATTCCTCCTACTGCACACATAATGGTAAAGGGACCCCTGACCATTAGGTCCAGTCATGGCCGACTCTGGGGTTGTGGCGCTCATCTCACTTTATTGGCCGAGGGAGCCGGCGTACAGCTTCCAGGTCATGTGGCCAGCATGACTAAGCCACTTCTGGCGAACCAGAGCAGGGCACAGAAACGCCATTTACCTTCCTGCCGGAGCAGTACCTATTTATCTACTTGCACTTTTGACGTGCTTTCGAACTGCTAGGTTGGCAGGAGCAGGGACTGAGCAACGGGAGCTCGCCCCGTCGCAGGGATTCGAACCGCCGACCTTCTGATTGGCAAGTCCTAGGCTCTGTGGTTTAACCCACAGCGCCACCCGCATCCCCACTGCACACATACTTGTATGCAATTTCCGCCAGCATAATGCTTTTCGCTAATAGATGCATTTCTATATGTGCACTTTGCTGCAATGTATGCATTTCCACACACCTTACTTGTCTGTAGAACTGCATTGCAAAATCCATAAAAAGTAAATACCGAAAGATGGAAGTGTTTCAGTTCACATATTGTTTCGGAAAGTGCAAATTTTGTAGGTTTGCCTTTAAAAGTGAACTGGATCGTGTCTCTGGAGTGGGGGGGGGCTAATTTCACAAAATGTGATAAGGCAGTCCTGCTGGATTTGGTCCCACCCTCACCCTCTCATACTGCTGAGCGTGGCTCTGGGCACCTGCCCCTAAGTCCCTGAAGGGCATCGCTGCTTAAAAGCTCATTAGTTCTCGGGCCGCTATGAAGGAGTCACATCACACACTCCTATGTGAGCACAGAGTCCCAAAAAACAAGATACAAAGTCACATGGCAGTAATAGTTCACTCACCTCACATTTGCCACACTTCGTCCCCGGAGAGCTATAACAGGAAGTGCAAGGGAGGTCATATTGAACATCCAAATATTTAGGAAGCAAACCCTGAAATAGTATCTGAAGGTATTGCTGTAATGATAGAGGAGCAGCCCTGCAAAGATGAACAGGAAGAAATTGACCAGGCCAAGAGACTGGGCCATGTTGTCTTCTGCAGACGCTCCTAAGTCTGTGCACAGTTTGCCTCCAACATTTAAGGTTTCGGCATGGCTGGGCGTGGAAACCACAGCAGAGAGAAACATGCTCAAACACGTACACTCCAGCAAGAGAGAACTCCCACTGTTCTTAATCACCATTCTTGGACTGCATGCAGGAATCATGAATACGTGGGCAGCGATGGCATGTACCTTTTGTGGTAGAGAAGGAAGATTCCTCGGTCCACGCAACACAACAGCAGAGAGCGGCTAAAAGGTTGCCATAAAAAGTGACTTAAAATTGTCCACAGAAGGCTGCCATCTAAGTTTGCCAACTGTCTAGGAAAAAAACACTATAGTGATGGCCACCAACTTGACTTGATCCAGCAGGCTGTTCTTTTGTCTTTAACTAGCCTGGCCTACCCCTGTGCTTTTGTCCCCAGACTGATCTAGTTATCAGAAAGTTAACCTGTTTGTCTTCACGGAAGGAAGGTAAGCAATATAATTAGCTGGTGTCCTGACAAGAGGTTTGCACAAATCCTTGGTGTGGCCGCATCTGCCGTTAGGAAGATCATGGAATAGAAAAAGGGTCTGGTGAATTCTTTCTTCAGTCCATCCTTGCTATCACTTGGGGCAAAGATTACATTAAGTGTGTGCCCTGCCTGGTGTGCTGCAGCAATGACCACCTGAGAGACCCATAGTTGTCATGGAGGCTATGAAGTCTTGAGCTGGCCTCCGGGTAGATATTGAAGTCACCCAGGATTACCATTTAATGCCCGCCCCCAATATCCCAGGAATGTTGCTGGGAAACAGGGTGGTTGGTAGACCAGCAGCAGCCATGGTCTATTTCTCTGGTTCAGACCCTCTAAACCAGGGTTTCCCAAACTTGGGTCTCTTACTGATTTTAGACTACCATTCCCACCATCCCTGGCCACTGGTCCTATTAGCTAGGGATGATGGGAGTTGTAGTCCAAAAATAGCTGAAGACTCAATTTCGGTAAACCTTGCTCTAGACCCTTCTCATGGTTAAGAGGCTTCCTGGTCAAGGAGATGATGTTTCTATAAACAATAGCAACACCCCTGCCTCAACCCCCTAGTCTAGCTTGGTGCAGTATGGAAAAAGCAATGGGCACAGCTGGGTAAAAGCAGGTCCACCCAGCTCACTCACTTAAGTCTTAGCCAGATCAGCCTGCTCATCCACAAACAAGTTATGAATGAGCATGGTTTTATTACAGACTGATCTGACATTCAGCACCACCAGACCAGAGGGCTCTGCAGATACGCCACCAATAACTTCCAGTGGACTGAGAATGCTGGAACAAGGAACGGAGGCCAAACACCTCGTGTAGAACCAAATGGCAAAAAGGTTTTAGAGGGTCTGTGAACGCCATCTTGGTAGTCAAGATCACCCTGAGACTAATTGTTTTTTGCTGCAAGAATGAGCTCACCACATATGTTTGTGCTCTTACTTTGGTAAAAAGGTAAAGGACCCCTGGACGGTTAAGTCCTGTCAAAGGCAACTATGGGGTTGTGGCGCTCATCTCGCTTTCTGGCCGAGGAAACCGGCATTGTTCCACAGCTTTCTGGGTCATGTGGCCAGCAGGACTAAACCGCTTCTGGCACAACGGGACACCGTGAAGGAAGCCAGAGCACATAGAAGCGCTATTTACCTTCCCGCCACAATGATACTTATTTATCTACTTGCACTGGTGTGCTTTCAAAATGCTAGATTGGCTGAAGCTGGGACAGAGCAACAGGAGCTAACCATTGTTGTGCAGATTCGAACCGCAGACCTTCCAATCAGCAAGCCCAAGAGGCTCAGTGGTTTAGACCACAGCGCTCCCTGCATCCCTTTCACTCTTGCTTTGATGCTATGCTTATCTGTTGGCTTCAGATGCTGGGGCCTAGGGAGGGGAGTGGTCAGTGCAGTTTGGAGGCCTGCTACCTATGTCTTTATAGACAGGTGGGCTTAATTAGCCACTGGCCGTAATATATTTTCTGTATAATGCTTAACATATTAGCCTCTTGTGGACAGTCATGGCGAATGCTTGCTGTTTTGGTGTTCAGCCTGAGTCTGTAAAAGCAGCAAAGTCTCTGGCATTGCATTTTAAACCTGCACCTTCTCATAAATTAATCACTCCTTCTTTGAAACCCTTGACGAAACTTTTTTTTAGGTTTTGGTGTGTGTTTTTTAACCTAACGTCAACATTTAAGCAAGCCTTTATGGATTTTCCGCTTCCTAAAAAATAAAAAATCCATCATTCCGTGTCTTCTCTTTTTATTTTCTTCACAGTTTAGAAATTCCACCCCTCCCCCTCAAAAAATCCCCAACCTCATCAGCATCAATAACAATAAAAAGTAGCCAGTTTTACACTCGATACAAAAACAAAAAACCAACACCACAAACAATAATATTAATAATACCAACAATAAAAAGGATGTTGTGTGTGTGTGTGTGTGTGTGTGTGTGAAAAGATGCTTGTCAACATTTTGATTTGCTGAAATGCACAATTCATGAGTACCACGAACTGTGAAGCCTTTTGAACTTGGTAGAATTGGGAAGCTTTTTCCCAGCGGAGATCTCTTAATGCAATGTACATAATTTTTTTTTCTTTGCCCCAGATGCAGATAGCTTCAAGTCAACGGCAGTAATGTTCTCCAGGTTGGAGATGGCAGAGATGTCTGGAGACAAGGCACATAATTTGCTTCCTGCCTCTGTCCTTTCAGCAGCAACCGGTCAAACACAATCCGTTGTATTTTTGGTCTCCGCAAGTATGAAAACCCTACAGACCCTCCCCACCCCCCACCCCAAGCAGCACGTCTTCCATGTTTTCCTTTCTACAGATGCACCATAACATTAACAGCACCGATTTGATGATAACAGTGTGAGAGGTCTGCCTTTCCCAGCAGCACGAAGGGCCCCCCCAAAAGCAAGAAAATACAAAGATAAAAGCGAAGCCAGTCTGGTGTTAGGAACACCAAGGAAGGCAAATCTACATTAAAGTGGTTCTGAACCGTCAGGGTGCCCCATCCCAGGAATTGTAGTTTGGCAAGGGTACTTTGTTACGAGAAATTTTCAGGAAAATTTAGGCTTTGGCTGGTCTCCTCATGCGGTGGGGAAATGAGACTGAAGTGTGAGCTGTACCACTTCCTAAAAACACACACACAAAAACACAACTAGTGTATAAGGAGAAAGTTTCTAACTCACCTTTCCTTCTGTTGCATCCTAACAGCAAGAAATCCCTCAGATATGTGTACATTTTTTAAAAAAACTGTGATTCCCCTCTCATAAGCTGAAGCGTACAACCTCAGAACTCGACTATATTGTATGTTTTCTCTTCATGTTTTCTGCTCGTGTCAACGAGACCTTCCTTGGGGAGCAGAAAATGGCTACTAAAGCAATCCAAACCACTGATGTAGATATTGCCAAACTGAAGAGGCATCAGATGCAGATGGTGGAAAGGCCAAAGGGAATGAGATACAGATGTGCTAATGGGTGCAATGCTATGAAAACCTATCTGGGCTGAGGAAATCTGCAGCCCTCTAGAGGCTATTGGACTACAACTCCCATCGCCCACGATAAACTGGCCATGTTGGCTGAAGAGCTCATGGGAGTTGCAGTACAACAGCCTCTGGAGGGCCGCATACTCCCCACCTCACCTTACAAGGAAGTAAGCCCATTGAACTCACTGCGGATTGTATCCAAGTAAATATGCATGGAATCAGGCGGGATGAAGAAGAGAGATGAAAAGGTGGAGGTAGCAGAATTGGGGAAAGGAAGAGGCAGAAGACTGCAAATTGCAGAATAAAACCATCAGGGTAGACGCAGGATTATACAGCCCACCCCCAGCAGCTGCACCCTAATCCAGACAGGTGTTTGACAATCTTTTAATCCAGATTAATCCAGGTATATATATTTTGAATCCCAGTTTCTAAGACCCCCATCTATACGATACATTTAAAGCAGTATCACACCACGTTAAACAATCATGGCTCCCCCCCCAAAAAAAAGAATCCTGGGAATTGTAGTTCGTTAAGGGTGCTGAGACCCCTATTCCCCTCTCAGAGCTACAATTCCCAGAGTTGCTGAATGATCAGTTGTCCTTTCCAGGACTCTGGAAATCTTAGTTCTGTGAGAGGAACAGGGGTCTCCTGATGACTCTCAACACTTAACAAATTACAGTTCTCAGGTTCTTTTGGGGAAACCATGGCTGTTTTAAAAGGGTAGAAAAGTCGTTTAAATGGATGGTGCAAACAGGGACCTTTTTCATGAAAGCTGAAGCTACTTAGAATCACTATTCCAGACTTCAAAAGGTAGCCTGAATATACGCCGGCTGCCTTTTAACAGTCCTTTCTCCTGCCTTCCATGCTGCTTCTACATTGTGGGACCTCTCTACAGTCCCGATTAATCAGGAGTACCACCCCTCCCGTTCTTTAAATGCAGTTTAGAATCATAGAAGAATCCAATCCTCCTCCTTTTCAAGCTTAAAAAAACCCCTTGTGTGAATGAATCTTATGGTGCAAGCTCATCTCTATTACGTTGTGTCAACCTTTGCCAATTTGGTATCCTCCAGATATTTTGGACTACACTATATTTTTGCTGGCTGGCGCTGATGGGAGTTGTAGTCCAAGACTTCTGAAGATCACCAAGAAGGCTGGATTCATTCGTGAACAGGAGGAATGAGAAGCACAGGACGAAAGGGTGTGTGGGCAGCAGGGCAAGGGCGGCTAACCTTTGACCCTCCGGATGTGACTGAATTCCAGCTCCCATTAGGCCCCCACCCCTGCAGGAGACAGCCCACCATTTCACTAACTCGCTTTCATGATCACAGAGCCCCAAACACAACCGGATAGCTCAGCTGGCAGAGCAGCAGACTCTTAATCTCAGGGTCATGGGTTTGAATCTCACGTTGGGAAAAAGATTGGGCTGGATGAGATGACCCCCTTGGTCCTTTCCAACTACATAAACAGTGGTTCAACTTTTGCAGTCCTCCGTCGTTTCAGTCCACAGAGCAGTGTTCGTGCAGGAGGGTGGTGGGTCTGAAGTTCTGAATGCTCCCTCCTATTAAAAAGACCTTCACGTCAAGCCAAAAGCTGCTTGCAGACCGTGCAATTTAAGACACTCAGGTTCAGAGGGGAAACTTCCTTCTCACAGTGCAGTCCCACTCGTCACTGTCTCCCTTCAGTGGCATCATTCATCGCAGGCAAGGGGAAAAAACTTGCCTGCGATGAGGGATGCTCACCAGGTGAGCAGATGATCCAGGTTCAAGCCAAAGCAATTGTAAGGGGGCATGAGGTGGCGCTGGTTTAACCAGGGAAGCAGAATGAGAACAGAGCTGGGATGAATGAGAGGCGGCCATTAGATGGAAAAGGAAAGCACCAAGCAGGAAATGGAGACATACCACACACCTGAAGCGCACACACCCCTCTGCGAAAAATCCTAGAATTGTCGTTTGCACACAGGGAGAGAGCTACAGTTCCCAGCACTCTTGACAAACTAGTTCTCAGGATTCTTTGGGGGGGAAGCTTTCCATCTATGGCGTGTGTGCAGCTGTAAGACGGGCAGGATTTAGTTGATCAGGGATGAAGCCTGGGCCCCGCCGGGGGAAGGGGAAGAGAAGGACGAGTGGGAAAAGCCTCGAGAGGGAAAGGACAGAGACCAGGGCAGGTCCAAAGAAGGGATCGGGAGGGACGAGATAGAAGAGGGGAAGGAAGGCAGGGCAGGCAGGGGCCCAGGTGAAGCGAAGGAGGCTGAGAAGGCCGAGGCAGGCAGGGGAGCGGCAGGTTTGGAAGAGCTGGCGGCCAGCAGTGTGGTGTGGGCCGTCCCGGTGCTGCCGGCTGAGGCCTTGCCGTTGCTGTGGGTGCGCTGGTGCCGGTTGAGGTGGGAGCTGCGGCTGAAGCACTTGCCGCAGACGCCGCACTTGTAGGGCTTCTCCCCGGTGTGGGTGCGCTGGTGGATGGTGAGCTCGGAGCGCTGGATGAAGGCCTTTCCGCACTCCCCGCAGGCGTAGGGCTTCTCGCCCAGGTGGGTGCGCTGGTGCGTCAGCAGGTTGGAGCTGACGCTGAAGCACTTGCCGCAGGCGTCACAGCGGTATGGCTTCTCGCCCGTGTGCATGCGCCGGTGGATAGTCAAGTCCGACCTCTGGATGAAGGCCTTGCCGCAGTCGGCGCAGGAGAACGGCTTCTCCCCAGTGTGGATGCGCTGGTGCTTCACCAGCGCTGAGCGCTGGGCGAAAGCTTTCCCACAATCCTCGCACTTGAAGGGCTTCTCGGCCGGCGGCTGCAGCGAGAGCGGCGGCATTTTGCCCAGGCTCTTCCCGCAGTCCAGGCAGTGGCTGCTGCGCGTGAAGCGTCCCTTGGTGCCGCCGCCCAGAGGGTGTTTCAAACCCGTTTTGCTGCCCACCCCAAGAAGGAACCCCTTGATGTGTTCTGGGCAGCGGTGGGCGGCCGCAGCAGCCGCCTGGGCTTGGTGGACCCTCTGGTGCCGGTCGAGATGGGAGCTGACGGAGAAGCCGCGCCCACACTGCGCGCAGGTGTAAGGGCGCTCGCCCGTGTGCACCCGCTGGTGCCGCTCCAAGTCGGAGCGCTGGATGAAGCGCTTGCTGCAGTCGCCGCAGGGGAAAGGGCGTTCGCCCGTGTGGATGCGCTGGTGCTGCGCCAGGTTGGAGCTGCGGCTGAAGCGCTTGCCGCAGGCGCCGCACTGATAAGGACGCTCCCCGGAGTGAGTCTTGCGGTGCTTGGAGAGCGCCGAGCGCTGCCCAAAACATTTTCCGCAATCGGGGCAGCGGTGGGCGGCCGGGGCGGTGGCTGCGGGGGGCTCCTCCTCCCGGAGGCCGTGGCGGTGGGTGCGGCGGTGGCGGTCGAGGTGGGAGCTGACGGAGAAGCGTTTGCCGCAGTCACGGCAGGCGTAGGGCCGCTCTCCCGTGTGCACGCGCTGGTGGCGCTCCAGGTCAGACTTCTGGGTGAAGGCCTTGCCGCAGGCAGCGCAGGGGAAGGGACGCTCGCCCGTGTGTACCCGGCGGTGCTGAGCCAGGTTGGAGCTGCGGTTGAAGCGCTTGCCGCAAGCCGTGCACGGGTAGGGCTTCTCGCCCGAGTGGATCTTCTGGTGCTTGGCCAGGATGGAGCGCTGACGGAAACAGCGCCCGCACTCGCCGCATTGGTGAGGCCTCTCCGGAGTCGGGGTGCTGTGGCCTCGCCCGCTACCGCTCGCGTTGCTCTTCCCACACTCCACGCACACTCCCGGCCTTTCCTGCCGGTCTTGGAGCTTCTTGGGAGCCTTGGCCTCCGGCGGACAGATCGCTGGAACTCGCGGCAGCTGCCCCTCCTCCAGGTCCAGCTGGCACCGACCACCGCTGGCTTCTTCCGCCTCGTCTGGGCTGTTGGATCTCCCCGTTGACGGGGAACCCGGTGGCTCTGCCTTCTCCAGGCTGATTTCCCCCTGAAGTGGCTCCTCTTCGTTCTCCTCAGCGGCTGTCATTTCGTTGGGGGGGAAAGAGACAAGTTGTCATGGAGCTGTTAGTGTGGGATGTATCTTCACTGTAGCAGTCAAATGCAGCATTTCCTGTTTCCTAGAGTGGATACACAGGGGAGTGTAGCTCCAGACAGGGAGAACTTCCTGTCACACCTGGTCTGGAGCATCCTTCCCATGTGTGACCAGATAGATGGATGTGACCCTAGCAGACCCTATAAACGGACTAGTCACGCAGCTTCCTCTTTTGACTTTCTCTTTTGGCCCTTTGGCTTTTTGCTGCTCTTCTGCTGGTTCTTAGCCAGCAGCACATGGCTCATCCTTACAGAGGATGAAAGCCACAAGGTAGAAAGTCTGAGGCCTAGCTCAGACTTCTTTTTCTCTACAACTGTAACTGTAACTACAAGCTAAAGCCTGCCTTCAGGACCATACTGTGAACTGAATGTAAGTAAACTTTACCAATACAGTGGTGCCTTGCAAGACGAAATTAATTCGTTCCGCAAGTCTCTTCGTCTTGCGAGTTTTTCGTCTTGCGATGCACGGTTTTCCAAAGGAATGCATTGAAAATCAATTAATGCGTTCCTATGGAAACCGCCTTCCCCCGACCTCTTCTGGCGGGCGGCATTTTAAAATCGCCCGGGACAGCGGAGGACTTCTCCGCTGTCCGGGGGGATTTAAAAGCCCCTGGGAAGGCAGGCAGGGGGGACAAAGACTTTTGCCCCCCGCCTGCCTTCAGAAGAGGTCCAGGACAGGCGCGGACCTCTCCGCAAGCAGCGGGAGCGCTCCTTGCGGAGAGTTGCCAGCGCGCCCAGGCTTTCCCGCCCCGCCGCCGGGCTTCGGGACATCGTTCTGATGCCGGGCGGCGGGGGGGAGGCTTTCTCGCCCCGAAGCCGGGCGGCGGGGGGAGGCTTTGCCGCCCCGCCGCCCGGGATCGGGACGATGCCCCGATGCCGGGCGGCGGGGGGAGGCTTCAAAAGCCGTCCGGGGGCTTTTAAATCGCCCCGGACAGTCCCGGGGCGATTTAAAAGCCCCCGGTTAGGCAGGCAGGGGGGGGCAAAGACTTTTGCCCCCCGCCCGCCTTCGGAAGAGGTCCAGGACCTCTTCCCAAGGCGGGCGGGGGGCAAAAGTCTTTGCCCCCCCCTGCCTGCCTTCAAAAGCCGTCCGGGATAGCGGGAAGCGCTTCCCTGCTATCCCGGACCGCTTTTAAAATGCTGGCGGTGGGGAGCAAAGCCTTTCGCCCCCGCTGGCCTTCCTGGACCTCTTCTGAAGTCCGGAGGGGGGGAAAAGGCTTTGCTCCCCACCGCCAACATTTAAAAAAAGGTCCCCGAGATTTCCCTATGGGCTTTCGTCTTGCGATGCAAGCCCATAGGGAAAATCGTCTAGCGAAGCGTCGCAAAAACCGAAAAACCCTTTCGTCTTGCGGGTTTTTCGTCTTGCGAGGCATTCGTCTTGCGGGGCACCACTGTACTTTTTAAAGAAGACTGTCATGTCATTCTTGTAGGACTTGCCGATCAGAAGGTTGGCGGTTCGAATCCCTGCGACGGGGTGAGCTCCCATTGCTCGGTCCCTGCTCCTGCCAACCTAGCAGTTTGAAAGCACGCCAGTGCAAGTAGATAAATAGGTACCGCTCTGGCGGGAAGGTAAACGGCGTTTCCGTGCATTGTTCTGGTTCGCCAGAAGCGGCTTAGTCATGCTGGCCACATGACCTAGAAGCTGTACGCCAGCTCCCTCAGCCAATAAAGCGAGATGAGCACCACAACCCCAGAGTCAGCCACGACTGGACCTAATGGTCAGGGGTCCCTTTACCTTTACGTTTAAAGGGGAAATTTACTAGAAACAATCCAATCTGGACGAGCCAGACTAAACTGCTCAACTTCTATGATTCTAACGAATTCATGAACTTGCTTCCGGGAATGTGCTTTGCTACTATCTCAGTAGCGTGAGTGAGGAAGGATAATATTTAATTAATGTATCTTCTCCTACTATCCACAACATTCCCACCATCAGGCAAGGAATGTCTGGAGTGAAGCATGACCTCTTTATCATCAGAAGTACACTTACAAGTTAGGAAACAGCATGTCCATCAGTCTTAGGGATCTCAGCTACCCCTAGTTTTGCACCCAATGAGGCAGCTGCTGCAATAGAGAGGCCCGCCCCCTCACCTCAACTGATATATCTCCCTATCTGAGCTGCATGCAAGAAGGCGAAGATTACGCCTGCACCTAGCCTGATTCTGCTCCTCACATTTCAACCCTCATCTGATCCTGGGGGACAGTGGGGCAGGAGGAGAAGGTAAGGAAGCCAGTGTGGTGTAGTGATTAAGGTCTCAGACTAAGACCTAGGAGACCAGGGTTCAAATCCCCACTCGGCCATTAAGCTCATTGTGTGACTTTGGGCCAGTCACTGTCTCTCGGCCTAGCCTACCTCACAGGGTTGTTGTGGAGCTTGAACTGAGAGGCGAAAGCATTTATGTAAATGACATACATAAAAGATGATTAAACAGAAGTCGCTTGGAGACCCTTTGGGTGCCTGGTAAGTTCAATAAAGAATAATCTATCTATCAATCAAACTGGTTCAGAGAGAATGCAGGAAGCCCAAGCTGGCCCTGCCAGCCTCACTGAGCTGAGTTTTGTTCTTATTTCTTAGGAGTTTCACACACACCCTGTTTTACCGGCACGGCAGCTCGTGCCACGAGCCGCGCCCACCTTCATCCTTGGGGCTTTTTGGCGCCTTCTTCCGGGCTTTCCGCTTCCCTTCCTGGCTCTGCTCCTTCACCAGCTCCCGCAACATCTTCTCCACCTGGTTCCTGCCGGCTGTCTGCAGAATGAGGCCCAGCTGCCGGCGGAGGTCGGCATTCATCCCACTTTCGCTGGGGCCAGCTGCCGTTGAATCGTGCATCGGGGTCTGTTCTGCTTGGCCCTGATCGGGCTCTACGTCTACACCACGGGGGGACAAAATGGGACGCTGATCAGACTGGGGTGCCCAGTCAGGGCTGCCAACCAAACAGGACCATGTCTTAATGGCGGGTTGATATACAGGAAATGAGCTTTTTACAGTATGGAGGTGAACAATGGTTAACATCTGTGCACCAAGCCACTTTTAAAAAGCACAGTTACAGACGCTGACTTCAAAATAGGCAAAAACTGTCCCCTGTGTCAGCCTGGAGCAAGACCAACAGAATAATGGGGAGTTCTTGCTCATTCTTGCCGTAATACAGTGGTACCTCGGGTTAAGAACTTAATTTGTTCTTAACCTGAAACTGTTCTTAACCTGAGGTACCACTTTAGCAGGGCCTCCCACTGCACAATTTCTTTTCTCATCCTGAAGCAAAGTTCTTAACCCAAGGTACTATTTCTGGTTTAACGGAGTCTGCAACCTGAAGCGTCTGTAACCCGAGGTACCACTGTATTAAACTGGTACAGCTCCCATGCCAATGAATGGACCTGAATTTTCTTTTCTTTTTTATTTAAGAATAATAAAAAAATCCACCCTTCTGTTTTAGGATCAGCGCTGACACACACACACACGTGTGTGCATATATGTGTGTGTGTGTGGTTTTTTATTTTAAAAAAATAGCAGAATAAAATAGTATATA
Organism: Podarcis melisellensis; assembly: GCF_964234715.1. Lineage (NCBI taxonomy): Eukaryota > Metazoa > Chordata > Lepidosauria > Squamata > Lacertidae > Podarcis > Podarcis melisellensis. The sequence goes on from NC_138529.1 coordinate 105,260,699, forward strand.
TATAGTGGGGTTTTTTGTTTTTTTAATAGCAGAATAAAATAGCAAACACAATAGAAACAGAGTAGAAACAGAGACAGATAATGCAGGTGAAAGCAGCTCAAAAGCAAGGGCACAGATGCTTAAAAAAAGAGTCTGGTGTGCAGGTGGATTAGCAAAACAAAAGGGCTTTCAAGACAGGTCAGTTTCTTCTGCATTCTGCAATATAACACTGACACAATAACAGCATATAAATGGTGGGTTCATGCTGGACTGTGCAAACGTCATCCTGCTTATTTATTGACTTATGTATTAGATTTATAACTGGTTGTTCTGCAACGCTTCCCCAAGATTACTGCATTACAGTGGAACCTTGATTTTCGAACGTAATCCATTCCGGAAGGCCATTCAGGTTCGGAAACCGAGGTGCAGTTTCCCATAGAAAGCAATGCAAAATGAATCAATCCGTTCCAGACCTTTCAAATCTCCACCCCCATCGTTCTGCCCAGACGCTGAGGTCCAGCGCTGAGGGCCTTCTGGCGGTTCCCTCATTGCGAGAAGCAAAGCTATAGGGAACCGGGCAGAGGGCCTTCTCAGTAGTGGCGCCCGCCCTGTGGAACGCCCTCCCACCAGATGTCAAAAAGAAAAACAACTACCTGACATTCAGAAGACATCTTAAGGCAGCCCTGTTCAGGGAAGTTTTAATGTGTGACCTCTTAGTTTATTTTTGGCCTTTGTGGAAGCCGCCCAGAGTGGCTGGGGAAACCCAGCCAAATGGGCGGAGTACAAATAATAAATTATTATTATTATTATTATTATTATTATTATTATTATTATTACCCCTGATACAGCAATTTAACTTGAATTTTGCTATCTAATGATACACAATGAAAGCAATAAACACATGAAACTGTATTGTAAAACCAATAATAAATAAACACAACGCAGATGATAAATGTAAATTTTTCTTACCTGCAATGATGGGGTTTTGGGGGGGGGTCCTTCTTCAATAATCACTGTGGGTTACTCCTCTCCTGCGTTTCCTTGATTTTTTTTACACCACTGACACCTGGTTCAGACTCACTGGATCTTTTCCTCGCTAACCATTTTACAATGGACATTTGCTCTTCTTCCCGACGTTTCAAAATCTGTCTGAAGTGAGACATCGCATGATCATTGAAAGTGCTCGTGGCGTGACTCACGGCGGCTTTATCGGGGTGATATTTTTCAACAAAAACTTGCAGATCAGCCCATTTTGCACACATGTCTTCGATCAGTGCGGTAGGAACACTTTCTCTTCTCTCCTCCTCCTGCAAAAACAATTCCTCAGCTGCCGCCTGTTGTTGCTCCATCAGAACGTTTCGAAGTTCTTCTGCGGTGAGCTCCGTCTTGTGCTCCTCCACTAACTCCTCCACATCATCCCGACTCACTTCCAAGCCCATGGACTTCCCCAGAGACACAATCTCCTCAACAATAAGAGCATCCTCTTCAACGTCCTCAGGTACGCGGTCGGGGACAGCTTCTGGCCACAATTTCTTCCAGGCTGACTTCAGTGTTCTTTGAGACACGTCCCTCCATGCTTTGTCTATGAGATGTAAGCCATGTAGGATACTGAAATGGTTCTTCCAGAACTCTCTGAGGGTCAGGCCTGTGTCTGAGGTCACCTCAAAGCACCTTTGGAACAGGGCTCGGTTGTAAAGCTTCTTAAAATTAGATATGACCTGCTGGTCCATGGGCTGGATGAGAGAAGTCGTGCTGGGGGGCAAAAACTTGACACTGATGAAGCTGAACTCTTCCACCAACTCGCCTTCCAAGCTTGGAGGGTGAGCTGGAGCGTTATCCACAACAAGCAAGCACTTCAGGGGAAGATGTTTGTCTCGGAGGTATTTTTTCACACTTGGCCCAAACACTTCATGAACCCACTCGATAAAAAACTGCCTGGTTACCCAAGCTTTGCTGTTCGCCCTCCACATCACATGCAATTTGCTTCTCATGACGTTGTTTTTCTTAAATACCCTGGGGTTTACAGAATGGTAGACCAGCAACGGCTTCAACTTAAAATCTCCACTTGCATTCGCACAAAATAAAAGGGAAAGTCTGTCTTTCATGGGCTTGTGCCCTGGCCACAATTCCTCCTCCTTTCTTATGTAGGTCCTCTTTGGCATTCTTTTCCAAAAGAGGCCTGTCTCATCGCAGTTGAAAACTTGCTGCGGAAGGAAACCCTCGGCCTTAACGTAATCTTTAAATTCCAAAACAAATCGGTCGGCATTTCCTTTGTCGGCAGCTTTGCCATGTCTCACCACACTGTGAATGCCACTCCTCTTCTTAAAATTATCAAGCCACCCTCTACTTGCCTTGAAAATACAACTCTCAGCACTTGTTCCAGGGGTGTTTTGGGTGAGGTCGGCATGCAACTGTAAAGCTTTTTCACAAATTATGTTCTCAGAAATGTGGTCACCGGCCAACAGTTTTTCATTTATCCATATGGTAAGCCATTTTTCCACTTCTTCCATTGTCTGTGTTCTTTGTCTTGCAAGTGTTTCAACGCCTCTTGCGACATCGGCTCCTCCAACGCCTCCTTTATTTTTTAAGATGCTACCAATTGTAGATTCGGCCATACCAAACTGCGTTGTCGGACGACATACAGCGACACCACTTGCGTGTTTGGAAATATTTTCCTTCTCCACCGCTGTTGTTGTTCTGTCCATGGTTCTCTTGGCTTCTTCGCAGCTTCTTTCCATTTCTCACACCACACCAAATAAGCATAAAATAAAATAAAAATAAAATAAGCCAAATACTGTGGTACCTCGGTTTTCTCACACCAAATAAGCATAAAATAAAATAAGCCAAATCATAAGCCAAATCATAATAAGCCAACTACATAGCGCCAAATATCATCTCCGTTTTCCGCGGTTGCTCAGGACGCAACAGCCGACACTCAGCGGAGGCCACGTGGCACGTTCGATTTCCGAAGCGCCTTTGAAAACCAAAGCATTTACTTCCAGGTTTTCGACGTCCGAAAACCGAATTGTTCGGCAGCCGAGACGTTCGAAAACCGAGGTTTGACTGTGTCCCCTTCCAGAGGGGCACTCTTGCAGTACATGATGTGTGTTACGGCTGGGCAACATATCGCCGAAGGCCAGTTTGAAGCCAGTATCGTGAGACTGGCTTCATAATTTTGACCTGGCGATATATCGCGCATCATGGTACTTGTTTGCATGTGTGCGTGCTATGCAAAAATCACGACGCAGGAAAAAAAGACACGTGAAGCCAGCCAATTCCTCCACATAGCTTCATCCTTATTTCAGACTTCGTGATCTATATTGCAGTGTTTTGCTGGTGATTTTTTTTTTCGATGCTGAAAAGCAGGTATCGCGCAGCCCTAGTGGGTGGGTGGGTACCGCCAAATGCCTTCCTCCATGCCAACTTACCAGGGACAAGTCCTCTCCTCCTGTGGGACTCAGCGAAAGCTGTGATCCGGGGCCAACTGATGGCGATCTCCTCCGCTGTGGAGACAGAAAGAGAAGCGGCAAGTCAGAGGAAGTGGAGAGATGCTCCCAAGATTAGAGCAGCGCATAAAGGGGTCAGTCCAGGGCTAAGTCCGTTGGAGAGAGTGGCCATCTGGCCTAGTGTGCGGAGCACAAGCTATGCATGCCTAGGGCTGCCATATGCCTTAGGCTCAACAACTTTCAGGGAGTCCTGGTTTTTACTTTTCAGTATGGCAACCCTATGCATGCAGAAGTTCCTGGGTCCAAGCCCCTGGCATGCCTAGTTAAGTTGGTCCCATAGCACGATGTAGGGAAGAGCTTCTGCTAGAAGCAGTAGAATGCACTGCTAGCCAAAACAGAGGATAGAGTCTTTGGATTTTCCTTTAGATAGATGGTTCGGTCAAGTAATGTTTATTCTCATCTCCGAGAAACTGACTTACAAAGTATTATAAATTAAGGACATATCAAGGTGCAGCAAAACCTACGCAGTTTGCCTCCATTTGGCAACCATTTGTTACTTATACAATAGGCCAAGCACAGGGGTGGCAAGTCTCGATGAAATATGGCTGTATTTGGTATATTTCATAGAATCATAGAATTGTAGTCCAAGCTCTTGAAATGCAGGAATCTCAGCTAAAGCATCTGACAGATGACCATCCAACCCCAGCTTAAAATCCGCAACTGGAGGTACCTCCGTACTTGTTTTTAACTGGTTTTCCAACTGATAGTTTTATTCTTTTTTTTAACCGCTTTGCTGTTTTACTACAATCAAGCAGTACAGTCATACCCTGGAAGTTGAACGAAATCCGTTCCAGAAGTCTGTTCGACTTCTGAAAACATTCGACAACCAAGGTGTGGCTTCCGATTGGCTGCGGGAAGCTCCTGCAGCCAATTGGAAGCTGCGGAACCTGCATCGGATGTTTGGGTTCCAAAGAACATTCGCAAACTGGAACACTCACTTCCGGGCTTGTGGCGTTCGGGAGCAAAATGTTTGACTTGCAAGGCGTTCAGGATCCAAGGTATGACTGTATATAAATCTTGTGGAATGAATGAATGACTAAACAAATGAATGAATGAATAAATAGCTGAACTAAAGGTCTGCTGTGTTTGGAATGATGGTGCCTTTCACCCCAAAGGAATTCTGATTAGGGGGTAAGATGGCGTGGACAGTATGTCAGCATCTTGATATCTAACCCAAAAAAAAGCATGGAAATGGCTACTTACCCAGTGAGATGACGTTGTCGTAGTTCTCCTGCATGATTTTGGTCACCAGGCGCTTCAGCAGATGTGGGAAACCCCTGAAATGACAGACAACCGTCCTCCGCACTTAAACATGTGGTAGGACTGAGGAATGCAGAGGAGTTAATCAGGTTCCTCTAGGCCTGGGGCTTGGGGGAGAGGCGGTCTTTGTAGGATGAGAGACCAAGGGCAGAGGGGCTGGTCGGTGCACGACTTGTCAGAACTCAAAGACTCAAATCCCAACATTTGGTGCACTTTGTTTATTTCTTGTATTGGCCTTTATATCCCGCCTCTCCTCCAAGGAGCTCCTGGCAGCGTATGTGTTTTATTGTTGTTAGCCGCTCTGAGCCCGGCTTCGGCTGGGGAGGGCGGGATATAAATAAAATATTATTATGATGTGGCTCTCTTCCTTCCCCGTTTAGTCTCACAACAACAGCCCTGTGGAGTAGGCCAGGCTGAGAGAGAGACAGGGACTGTCCCCAAGTCACCCAGCAAGACTCATGGCCCCTAGAAACTGGCTCCTATGTCTATGACTTCAAACAGAGGCCTGGCCCTCTTCCAACCTTGAAGCGCCAGTGAATTATAGGGGACTTACTCTCAAAGGAAGTGCGGGGAGAGACTGCAGCCCGGCTCCATCCTTGCCGATTCTGCTCCCGCCTTTTCGGAGCCTCTCCCCGGAGAGACTGCAAGCGTGGCTTGCTTGCTTGTTCCTTTCTCGGGCTCAGCCTTGCTTTGCAATGCCCTGCAGTTTCCAGGTTGCCTGCTCCTCCTCCTTCTCCTCTCCGGGAGCGGAGTAGTGGCGGCGTTTGCGGCCCGATCTAGCCTCCTACTCCTGGGATCGGGTTGCAAAGTGGGCCGTGCAGGCAGCTTCCGCTGCAGCTTGCAGGGGGCGGGGTGGGGAGGCCTCCCGGACGCCCAGGTCACTATGGATGCAGCAGCAGCAGCTGCCGCTTGCTGACCCAGGAAGCTCAACCCCGGATGCAGCCGGAGGAAAGGAGGGGAGAAGACAGCAGCCTCCATGGCTGAGAAACAGCAGCCAGAGCCCTCTGCTGGATCCTCACAAAGGATCAGGAGAAGATCATGGCCACTGGTCTCATCACCTCCTGGCAAATAGAAGGGGAAGAAATGGAGGCAGTGAGAGATTTTACTTTTGGGCTCCATGATCACTGCAGATGGTGACAGCAGCCACAAAATTAAAATACGCCTGCTTCTTGGGAGAAAAGCAATGACAAACCTAGACAGCGTCTTAAAAAGCAGAGACATCACCTTGCCAACAAAGGTCCGTATAGTTCAAGCCATGGTTTTCCCGGTAGTGATGTATGGAATTGAGAACTGGACCATAAAGAAGGCTGATCTCCGAAGAATTGATGCTTTTGAATTATGGTGCTGGAGGAGACTCTTGAGAGTCCCATGGACTGCAAGAAGATCAAACCGATCCATTCTGAAGGAAATCAGCCCTGAGTGCTCACTGGAAGGACAGATCCTGAAGCTGAGGCTCCAATACTTTGGCCACCTCATGAGAAGAGAAGACTCCCTGGAAAAGACCCTGATGTTGGGAAAGATGGAGGGCACAAGGAGAAGGGGATGACAGAGGACAAGATGGTTGGACAGTGTTCTCGAAGCTACCAGCATGAGTTTGAGCAAACTGCGGGAGGCAGTGGAAGACAGGAGTGCCTGGCGTGCTCTGGTCCATGGGGTCACGAAGAGTCAGACTTGACTAAACCACTAAACAACAAAAACACAGGGCAACCCCCTAATACCATAAGAGCCTCATGACCCGGAAAAACTGTCTGTGGAAGCAGACAAACGCCGGCTCTCTCAGCCTTTAAAGCAAGATGAGCGCCGCAACCCCAGAGTCGTTCGTGACTAGACTGAATTGCCAGGCGTTCCTTTACCTTTATTCCTGGTAGGTCTCAGAAGGTGCTTCAGGATCAATCAATATGATTTTTTTAGAAGAGCCTCAGTGATAATTCAGGGGTTCGGTTGCATGTGCTATGATGAGCCACATGTTTAAAGCACCAATATACTGCTTCAACCGTCATAGTTTCTCCCCAAATAATCTTGGAAACTGTAGTTTGTTAAGGACCCACGTACCTACGGGACCACCTCTCCTGCTATGCCCCACTAAGGACCTTAAGGTCCACAAATGACAACACTTTGGAGGTCCCAAGTCGCAAGGTGGTTAGATTGGTCTCAACTAGGGCCAGGGCCTTTTCAGTACTGGCCCCAACTTGGTGGAACGCTCTGTCACAAGAGACCAGGGCCCTGTGGGACTTGACATCTTTCCGCAGAGCCTGCAAGATGGAGCTGTTCTGCCTGGCCTTTGGTTTGGACTCAGTCTGACCCTTATGTTTTCCCTCCCCTTACGGTTTTGATCCATAGGCTTTTAAAATGAGGCTGCATTTTAACCTGTATTTTAAATTGTTCCCCCATGTGTTGTTGTTTTTTTTCGGGACGTGGGTGGCGTTGTCGTCTAAACCACTGAGCCTAGGGCTTGCCGATCAGAAGGTTGGCGGTTCGAATCCCCGCGACGGGGTGAGATCCCGTTGTTCAGTCCCAGCTCCTGCCCACCTAGCAGTTCAAAAGCACAACAAAGTGCAAGTAGATAAATAGGTACCGCTCTGGCGTTTCGTGCGCTGCTCTGGTTTGCCAGAAGCGGCTTAGTCATGCTGGCCACATGACCCAGAAGCTGTACACCGGTTCCCTCAGCCTATAGAGCGAGATGAGTGCCGCAACCCCAGAGTCGTCCGCGACTGGACCTAATGGTCAGGGGTCCCTTTACCTTTATTATGTTTTTATTGTAATTTTACTGGTGTTAGCCACCCTGAGCCCAGCTCTGGCCGGGTATAAATAAAAATTATTATTATTATTATTATTATTATTATTATTATTATTATTAAGGGTGCTTGGAGTTGTTAGGAGACCCCTATTCTCCTCACAGAGCTACAATTCCCAGAGCGGTTTAACTGTCAATCCCTCTTCACAAACACCCGTTAGCCCTGCATATAGCACCTTGATGGCCCTGCTCGGCCTACATGGTTGAAGGCCCTAATGTTTCTGAAGGCCAGTTGCTGGAAATGGCAGGAAAGAGGGCTCTTGCGTTCGGATCCTGCTTGCGGGTTTCCCATAGGCATCTGGTAGGCCACAGTGAGAACAGGATGCTAGCCCAGGTGGGCCACTGGCAGGCTCTTCTTTCCACATAAAAAGGACAGCTCAGAGACTTCATCACCACGTCGCCCATCCTTCCCATTTCCAGAGAAAACTGGGGAGAAAAACAGCTCTGTACATAGATCAAGATTTATTCACTTTTATTCCCCTAGTCTATTTTATTCACAATACGTACGTACAAGTTCCTGCTCACTTCAGACACAGCTGGATCAGAAACACACAAAAGGTGAGGACAGCCTACCACCAAATTCTTGCTAAACCCACACTTGGTTTCCTCTAATCAGTTTGCTTGGTTGGATAGTGTTCTCAAAGCTACCAGCATGAGTCTGACCAAACTGTGGGAGGCAGTGGAAGACAGGAGTGCCTGGCGTGCTCTGGTCCATGGGGTCACAAAGAGTCGCACACGACTAAACGACTAAACAACAACAGCAATCAGTTTGCTGAGAGTTGCTGCCATCGGTGAGAGACCTCTACACGCAAGGTGTGCCCTCCTCCTGGGGGGAAAAGCTGTTCTAATTTCTAACATCTTTCGAAAGGCTGTTCCATCTCTTCAAGATGATGGATGGGGCGGTTGGAGACACTGCAAAACTGGCTGTAGGGGACACACAACCCACTTTCACCTGACTGTGGGGGCATCGTGGGAAGAAGGAAGGACTTGGAAGAGATGCTCCTGGACCACTTCTTGGTCCAGCTGGAAGTGACTGAGGAGGCATTATAGCCTGCAGTTGCTAAGCAACTGCTAAGTGCTCCCTTCAACATTTGGCCTTGAGAGCAAAACAGTAAAGGGACAGGAAACCACAATGCACAACTCCAAAGTCCCAGTTAAGGAAGGCAGGTACAGGACAGTGAATGGCCTTTCTCCAGTGCTCAAGTATGCAGGGTTGTCCCTTCTTTGGAATAGCAGATATGACAGGTTTAGATCTCCCTTTAGTGTGCTGGACTTTCTCCTTGGAAGTAAAAAGGATGGGAATTATGAACACTTTTGCATCAGCTTTCGATGCAAGCCCCTTTTATTGTCCCTTAAGCAGCTGCTTGACCTGCAGTGGTTAGGATACCAGTGATGCTGCAGAAGTGGATTTCCCGCATTAGCAGGGGGGTTGGACTGGATGACCTCTGAGGTCCCCTCGAACTCTATGATCAGGCGGTAGCAATGCTGTAACTCCATGCCATGAACAGCTTCATGTGGTTGGTTTTGCAGGAAAGGGCCAAAGGTCAGTGGCTGAGCGTCTGTTTGGCAGATTCCAGTTTCGATCCCTGGCACCTCCAGGTACGGCTGGGAGACCCCGGCCTGAAACACCTGGACAGCTGCTGCCAGTCAGTGCAGACAATACTAAACTAGATGGACCAATGGTCTGACTCCCATGTTCATCTGTTCTGATTATTAAGCCTTCATTAAAGGAACAGGAGCGAAACAGGCTGGCTTATTTTTCTGGCCTGTTGCAACCCTAAAAGATGAAATCAAGTATTGAAAACTGGCCTTTTGCTTCCTTACTTGGGCACCATGTATAATCTTAACACGCCTAAAAGTCAACTCTTTGAGACCTTGGCTGGGGTTTCTTTCCCCCAGGAAAAACCTCTGATAGCAGACGGCATTCCGGTCAAATGAGGTCAGTTTGGTGTATACAGGTAGTAACGTTACAACAAGAGGTGTGGGAAGTGGTACAACGCAGGAAGAAATTGGGGGCGCGGGGCGTAGATATTCCCCAGGATACCGAAAACAGGTTCTTAACAACGTCCAGTATGAAATCATTGTGCTGACACAAGGAACAAAACGCACCATCACCACCCAAGTGAGATTCAAGGCAGTCCAAGGTCTTTTTGTGAGAGGTGTGTGTGTGTGTGTGTGTGTGTGTCTGTCTGTCTGTCTGTCTGTCTGTCTGTCTCAGGTAATCCTATGCAGAAAACTATCAAGGTGGTTTTGCAGGTAAGACTTTTTCCTGCCTTGTTATTCCTGCTGTTTCCCATGGCACCAAGAGTGACAGAACTGCCAACCTGTTTCCACCAGCCTCTTTATAAAGGGGCATGGTGGCGTCTTACAAAGGGGTACAGAGCAGTCTGCTTCAGTTGCTCCAGTGGGACTGTTTTATATGGGAATTGCTCAGCTCCACATAATATCCGATCCCTCGCTACAACATCGCTCTGGTCTACTTCTTTATCTAATCTACCCGCCTAATCTATTACCTCCCTCACAGCCCAATCCAAAGTCCATTGAAATAAAAGTTGGAGATTTGACTTAACTGTTGCAACAAAATACAGTGGTACCTCGGGTTACATACGCTTCAGGTTACATACGCTTCAGGTTACAGACTCCGCTAACCCAGAAATATTACCTCAGGTTAAGAACTTTGCTTCAGGATGAGAACAGAAATCGTGCTGCGGCAGCTGGAGGCTCCATTAGCTAAAGTGGTGTTTCAGGTTAAGAACAGTTTCAGGTCAAGAACGGACCTCCGGAATGAATTAAGTACTTAACCCGAGGTACCACTGTATAGCCCTTTGTCTAGGGCTCTAGAAGGTTGATCACTAGCAGTTCCACTTCAAAGGATCCGTAGAATCATAAATAGTAGAGTTGGAAGGGCCCCCCTCCTTTGATAATCCTCACAGAACTCTAGCCCAATGATGATGATGATAATAATAATAATAATAATAATAATAATAATAATAATAATAATAATTTATTATTTATATCCTGCCCATCTGGCTGAGTTTCCCCAGCCACTCTGGGCGGCTCCCAATCCAGTGTTAAAAACACTACAGCATTAAATATTAAAAACTTCCCTAAACAGGGTTGCCTTCAGAATGGTTGCCATTAATTTGATTTTGAATTGATTTTAGAATGAATTGATTTTAGAATGCTGTGTTACTTTTATTGCTGTTAGCCGCTCTGAGCCCAGCTTCGGCTGGGGAGGGCGGGATAGAAATAAAAAATTATTATTATTATTATTATTATTATTATTATTTAGTCCAACCCCCTGCAATGCAGGAATATTGGTAATGGCTTAGAAAGATCTTGGAGAGCAGGAAGCTAGGCTAATGATACATTCTGCAAAAGGTAAAGCTGGACTGTACTTATCTGAAGGATGGAATCCACATTTATGCATATAGAAAACTAGGATGCCAGGGAAGAGAGTTTAGCCTAGTCATTCCCCTGATCTGCTAGCTTTCATGGTGCAGGGATATTTATTCATGATAGACATGAATAAAGACATGGAACTTCTTACTTGGAGCCTGAAGTGTTAAAAGTCCAGGAGGACACTCTACCGTGTTCTGCTGATTGTATAAACTAGTCCTAAATGTCTATGGTTGCTATATTTTAATGCAATTAAATTAAAGCACAAAAACTTATGAAATGTTGGCAATGACAGCTCAAATCACATTTGCCTGGAATGGCCATGGAATAGAACGGAGTCTATCCATGCTGGAAAGCAAAATTAGAATGAGGAAGTAGAATGGATTGTACCACATCACTCTGGTGGTGGGGGGAGATTTTTGGTTATGCCTTTTTAACAGGGGACGCGTCAGTACAGTGGTACCTCGGGTTAAGAACTTAATTCGTTCTGGAGGTCCATTCTTAACCTGAAGCACCACTTTAGCTAATGGGGCCTCCCACTGCCGCCGCACGATTTCTGTTCTCATCCTGAAGCAAAGTTCTTAACCTGAGGTACTATTTCTGGGTTAGTGGAGTCTGTAACCTGAAGTGTCTGTAACCCGAGGTACTACTGTACTACAAACTTAAAACGGGTGAACAAGCACAGCTTCCTCAACAGACCTTGGCATTCTGCAAGGGGACAAGAGGTCATCACCTCCACAAAACTTCAGTTTCCAAAGTCGCCTTGCTGGGGAAACTGCTTTGCAACTCGCTTCATTTTTTAGCTAAAATACACCCATGGATCAAAACATTAAAGGGGCAATTTTCCCCACCCCTTGAATCTGGATCTTGGTGGCAGGGATAGGAACACTGGTGGGAACAGAGCAGCCATCTTGCCCTTTCCACAGGGCTCCTGTGCAGCGGCACCATCGGATAATTTTATACTCTGCACTTCATGAACTTATGTGAGCCCCACTTTTGATGGTCACATGTATCATTTCACTTGCTTCAACCAACCCTGCCATGGCTGAGGGAACTCTTCCTCATTCTGCTGAGCGGAGTCCTAGAGACCTGGCCCCAATCCTGCCTTGACACTGCTCTTGTAAATGGAACGGCCGCATGACAGTCAGCAACTCAAGTGGGTTTACTCTGAGTGGGACTAGCATTGGTGACAACACCATATTGACAACTGAACTGGGATGAGTGCCATTTGCGTTTTCCACCCTCAGGAAGAAAAATAATTTAGGCCAGGCCCGTTGGAGGCAAAATATGACTTGGGCAGGGCTGCATATCCAGAGTAGCTAACATATGGCCCTTCGGAGATGTTGATGGACTACAATTCCCATCATCCCTAACCATTGGCCATGCTGGCTGGGGATGATGGGAGATAGGAGTCCAACAACATCTGGTGTGTGTGTCTGTCACTGTTTAAAACAGGTTTCCTCAAACTCGGCCCTCCAGATATTTTTTGGCCTACAACTCCCATGATCCCTAGCTAGCAGGACCAGTGGTCAGGGATGATGGGAATTGTAGTCTCAAAACATCTGGAGGGCGGAGTTTGAGGAAGCCTGGTTTAAAGCCTTCTGTACCACAGAAATGGGACTCTTGTGAATTTCCTATTGAGGTCTTCCAGATGTTGTGGGACACCAATTCCCATCAGCCCCAGCCAGCAGGGCCAGCAGTGAGGGATGATGAGAGTTGGAATCCAACATCACCTGGAACGCCATCCATCTGTGTCCTACGTGACTTCCTGTGGTGCTGGCTGCCACCCTCCTCTTCCTACATTGGCTAGGCCTGGTCCAACCCTTCTCCAAATCCTCGCCAAAGACGCTCTTGGAAATAAAAAAACTGAATATTGTGCAGTCGCAGAATCAGCTTTGCAAGCCTTGTGCGATTTTCACGATTTGTTCTGGTGAAGAATTGCCTTCCTTTTTTTCGTGCTGCTGCGACTGTGCCTTTGGCCTGGTGTGCAGATGCGCCCAGACCATCTCCAGCCCCCTTTTCTCTTCCGCAAGGGCTACTTGAAGCACAAATCACACAGCTTACCCTCAGGAACGGAGGAGCCAACGGCAGCCACCTTGAACTCAAAGGAGAGCAGCTGCAAAGCAGCGGTGGCAGGTGAGGAACATACTGGGCAAGGTCAGGTGGGTGAAGAAAGCTTCTGGATTGGACAGAACGTTTTCGCAGGCAGAGATTTTTGCCTGATGTAAAGATCAGTGGGACCTGAAACTCCACCTATGCTTATGCTGACCCGAATCGGTCCAGTAAGGACGCCACGGGTTGATTCCAAAGTAGTGCTACGCAATTGCTCCATCAACGCAAGGATTTTCGCTTGCGCAAAGTAATGTTCTCTTCCTCTCTTCGCACCCCCCTAAAATTGCTTTAGGGGGCCTCCCAACTCTCCGGAGAAATTTGGGAAGAAAAATAATAATCAATTTATTATTTGTACCTAACCCTGCTGACCTGAGAAGGGGTGCGCAGTGGCAGGGAAAAGGAGAACGCCGCACAAACCCTCCTGCTAACGGAACGAGAGAACGGGATACCGCTCCATTTTACTTCCTTCGTACCTCCAGAACGCAAAGTGCACCCACCCCTACCAATGGACTTTGGACTGGGCCTTTACACCTAGGGAAACGACACCTGGGAAGCACTGAACGTCTGCCGGCCAAGGGCAGGGCCCCCGTCCGACCCCCCAGCACAAAGCCTAGCGCTCTCGCAGCCGGGCGAACCGGCCTCAGCACCTTAGCACGGAACAAGCTCCTTGCGCTGTGTAGAAGCCGGCATGAGGACAGTCTCCCCTGCCCGGTGGGCATGGCTGCGGAGGTGGCGGTAGAGATGTTCTGTGTCGCGGAAGCGGCGCCCGCACTGGGGGCAGGGGTACGGCCTCTCGCCCGCATGTGTGTGTTGGTTCTTGAGCAGAGAGGAAGTGGCGGAGGCGGCGCAGGGCTTCCCACAGTCCCCGCAGGCCCGACCGGGAAGCGGGCCGCCGTCCGGTTCGAGGTGGTGGGCGTGCTGGTGCCTCTGGAAGTGCAAGGTGCTGTTGAAGCTCTTGCCGCAGTCTGGGCAGACGTGGGGCTGCCCGCCGGCATGGGTGCGCTGGTGTCGGTAGAGGTGGGAGGTGCGCCCGAAGCGCTTGCCGCAGTCCGCGCAGGAGTAGGGCCTCTCGCCCGTGTGGATGCGCCGGTGCCTCTCCCAGTGGGAGCTCCAGGTGAAGCTCAGCCCGCACTCGCCACAGCGGTAGGGCTTGTCGGCCGACAGGTGCAGCCGGCGGTGCTGAGCTAGCTGGCCCCGCGTGCCAAAGCTCTGCCCGCACTCCCCGCAGCCGTAGGGCTGTTCGGCGGTGCCGTGCAGCCGGCGGTGTCGGGCCAGCTGCGAGCGCCCGCCGAAGCTCTGCCCGCACTCGGCGCACTGGTGGCTCTGGTCCCCGCCCATCAGGTGCAGCCGCTGGTGCTTCACCAGAGCCAGCCCGTCGGCAAAGGCCTTGCCGCACAGGGTGCACTTGTAGGGCTTGCGCCCGCGGTGCGTACGCTGATGCTGGTCAAAGTGCAGCGTGGTGCTGAAGCTGCGCCCGCAGTAGGTGCAGATGTAGGCGCGGGTGACGCTGGCCGCCGCACTGGTGCCGTGCGTGCGCTGGTGCCGGTAGAGGTGCGAGCTGCGGCTGAAGCGCTTGCCGCACTCGTCGCAGGGGTAGGGCTTCTCGCCGGTGTGGATGCGCAGGTGGCGGGCGAAGTGGGAGCTCCACGAGAAGCTCTTGCCGCAGTCGCCGCACTGGAAGGGCAGGCGCCCGGTATGCAGGCGCTGGTGGGTCACCAGCTCTGTGTTGCGGCGGAAGCAGCGCCCGCACTCGGCGCACTGGTAGGGCAGCCCGCGGCTGGGCATCAGGGAGGGGGCAGGGGCCGGCGGCTTGGCACCGGCGCTGGCGTGTGCCCGCTGGTGCCGGTAGAGGTTGGAGCTGACGTTGAAGCTCTTGCCGCAGTCGCCGCAGCGGAAGGGGCGCTCGCCCGTGTGCGTGCGCCGGTGCTTGCTGTAGTGCGAGCTGCAGCTGAACACCTTGCCGCAGTCCTCGCACTCGTAGCCCTTCTGCAGGACCATGAGGGGAGGCCCCTCCCGCGCCAGGACCTTGCCGCCCCCCACTTGCTGCACCACCCTCCAGTGCAGGCTCTGGCAGTTCCCGGCCTCCAGCTGCACCACCGCAGGGCTGTCGTGCTGCTGGACATCTTCCTCGTCGCTCTCCTCCT
This sequence comes from Podarcis melisellensis, assembly GCF_964234715.1. NCBI lineage: Eukaryota > Metazoa > Chordata > Lepidosauria > Squamata > Lacertidae > Podarcis > Podarcis melisellensis. The sequence goes on from NC_138529.1 coordinate 105,275,893, forward strand.
CCTCTTCACTGCCCAGTCCCTCGACTGCTGGGAAGAAACAGAGGAAAAGAAATCTCCCTTAGGACAGTCGGCACATTGAAGGAGCAGGCAAAGGTCAAGGAAAATATAAGCCGTGCTAAGGATTCCTTCAAAATTCAGCTTTCAGGTGGTGGTGGTGGTTATAATATTATTATTATTATTATTATTATTATTATTATTATTATTATTATTATATTAATACAGTGGTACCTCGGGTTAAGAACTTAATTCATTCTGGAGGTTCATTCTTAACCTGAAACTGTGCTGAACCTGAGGTACCACTTTAGCTAATGGGGCCTCCCGCTGCCACCGCGCCGCCGGAGCACGATTTCTGTTCTCATCCTGAAGTAAAGTTCTTAACCCGAGGTACTATTTCTGGGTTAGTGGAGTCTGTAACCTGAAGCGTCTGTAACCTGAAGTGTCTGTAACCCGAGGTACCACTGTATTATCATTATTATTTTCCCTTAGCCACACTGGGCGGCTTCTAGCATATACAGAAACACAATAACATTAAAATCTTCCCTATACAGGGCTGCCTTCGGGTGTCTTCTAAAAGTTGTGTACAGTGGTACCTCTTGTTACGAACTTAATTCGTTCCGGAGGTCCGTTCTTAACCTGAAACTGTTCTTAACTAGAGGCAGGCTTTCGCTAATGGGGGCCTCTTGCTGCCACTGTGCTGCTAGCACACAATTTCCGTTCTCATCCTGGGGCAAAGTTCTCAACTCGAGGTACCTCTTCCAGGTTAGCGGAGTTTGTAACCTGAAATGTTTGTCATCTGAGGCGTTTGTAACTCAAGGGACCACTTGGTTCTTTAACTTAATCCGTTCCAGGAGTCCGTTCGACTCTCGAAACCATTCAAAAACCGAGGCACAGCTTCCGATTGGCTGCAGGAGCTTCCTGCACTCAATTGGAAGCCATGGAAGCTGTGTCGGATGTTCGGCTTCTGAAAAACGTTCACAAACCAGAACACTTACTTCCAGGTTTGCGGTGTTCAGGAGCCGATTCGTTCGGCAACTAAGCCGTTCAGGAACCAGGGTTGGACTGTAGTTGTTTATCTCCTTGACATCTGATGCGAGGGCTTTCCACAGGGCTGGCGCCACTGCTGAGAAGGCCCTGTGCCTGGTTCCCTGTAGCTTCACTTCTCATAGTGAGGGAACCGCCAGAAGGCCCTTGGAGGTGGGCTGGAGGATGGGGGCAGAGATGCTCCTTCAGGTATACAGGGCCAAGGCTTCTGGACCTCATGACTGCCGATTTTGGACTTTTAGGGAGCCAGGCAACTATGCAACTTGATCCCCTGCCCCAGACTTTCCTATGTATTGATAAATGTGATAACCGAAATCTTAAACGATTCAGAAACAAGGTTGAAGGAACAGGCACGTCATAAAAAGGAATGCTCCTGAATCCATCGCTATTGCTGGTTTCCCAAGCGACCTCAGCAGCTAGGAGTGCCTTTTACCAGCTTTGTGTGGTGTGGCAGTTATGGCCAAGCCTTAGCCACAGTAGCATGGGTAACCTCAAGACTGGACTACTGCAATGGGCTCTGGGTGGGGCTGCCCTTAGAGTTGTTCCGCCACCAGCAGCTAGTGCAGAATGTGGCAGCCCGGCTGCTAACACACCTCCGTGTTTCAGATATAGGTGGGTAGCCATGTTGGTCTGCCATAGTTGAAAGAAATTTAAAAATTCCTTCCAGTGGCAGCTTAGAGACCAACTAAGTTTGTTATTGGTATGGGCTTTTGTGTGCATGCACACTTCTTCAGATACACAAAAGCTCATACCAATAACAAACTTAGTTGGTCTCTAAGGTGCTACTGGAAGGAATCTTTTTATTTTGTTACACCTCTCTGTGACACCTTTGCCGAAGGAACTGATTTGGCTGCCAAAATGTTGCCCGTCCAAGTTTAAGGTTTTGCTTTTAGTATACAAAGCCACATAACAGCTTGGGACCAGGGTTTTTAATCGTCATGTGATCCATAAATGGAATAACTAATTAACTAAAAAACAGTAGCAATAACGAGGTGCCACCTTTCTCCAGGTGCAAGGCAACAACAGCGCAACCAAAACTCAACAGGGCACTAAACGTTAAGTGGCTCGAGTAAATGAGCCAAGTGAGATATTTCAGGAGAGGGCAAAAGAACAGGAGGGCCCAACGCCAACCTGCCAAAGAAAAATATCTCCTTTACCCTAGGTAAGGTGTCCAGTTAGATCTCAGGCGCAAAAGAAAACCCATCAATCAGCCTTCGTCTCTGCAGTACCATTGTTTGGCCTGGTCCATATTCTCACACTTCTTGCCTCCAGGAGACTATGGATGAAGAGAATCGGTTGGCCCTGTCAAAGAAAAAGATTGGGGTCCACTGAAAGTGCACTACTCACCTAAGGTGGCTCTTCGGGCATTCTCCCTGTTAATAGATGCCGGGACACAAGTTTCCTCATCTTCTTCTACCAGGAAAATCTCATTGGGCTTGGGACTTGCAGGTCCTACACAAAGAAGGAAAAACAGGCTATATCAAAGATATGATACTTCCGCCTTGCTTAATACCGTGCTATAAGACCATATAATACTAACTACTCTATTCTGAACTTAAAAATGGAAAGCGTAATGCTGGTGGTCAACAAAAGAGGTTTAAAGGCTGTCTCAAGGCAATTTTTAAAAAATGTAGTACAGTATAAACACTAACAATTGGGAAACATTGGCCTGCGAGCGCTCCAGTTGGAGAACAGCCTTTACCAAAGGTGTCATGGGCTTCAAAGTGTGGTGTAGTGGTTAAGAGCGGTAGTCTTGTAATCTGGTGAACCGGGTTTGCTTCCCTGCTCCTCCACATGCAGCTGCTGGGTGACCTTGGGCCAGTCACACTTCTCTGAAGTCTCTCAGCCTCACTCACCTCACAGAGTGTTTGTTGTGGGAGAGGAAGGGAAAAGAGAATGTTGGCCGCTTTGAAACTCCTTAGGGTAGTGATAAAGCGGGATATCAAATCCAAACTCATCAAAGACGCTCAAACTCAGGACGCAAGGGAGAAACATGCTAAGAGGAAGGCACGCTTGGCAAATCTACACTGTGATCAACTCCCACCCGGAAACCAATGTCCCCACTGTGGAAGGACGTGTGGATCCAGAACTGGCCTCCACAGTCACTTACGGACTCACTGTTAAAACCGTGTTTATGGAAGACAACCTTACTCAGCTACGAGTGATCGCCAAAGAACACAAAGAATACCATGCTATAATATATATTATTGGTTTTTTCAAAGTGATCATCAAAACACAACTCCCCCATCTAACGTTAGTGCTGTGCTGCTTTGACCTACCCTCTTCCTTACACCAAAACAGCAGCAACAGCTATAAACCACTTGCTGACCCACCGCAAATTTGTGTGATTTACAGGAATAAAATTGCTGCCGAGGTGAGGAGCAGGAAGGAGTGGCTCTCGTCAGCCCCAAGCATCATCAGGGAAGGTGGGATTTGTCATCTAATCATGGGTCTCCCATTCCTGGGCACTGTGTTCATTTGTTTGGATGATGCATAACCGTTTCTGAAATCTGAAGCCAACCCATTATTTTCTATCACATTTTCACTTTTGGGCAGGCAGTCCTGGGCTGCCTGAGAGCCCACAATGGGTGGGGCAAATTTTCGCAAAAAGATTTCCATTAAAGGGTCACAGAAGAACTAACCACCTTCCCCCATATATGCCCAACTTGACTCCTTTGATATATGGAAATGACACTTTTAGAAGTGCCATATAATGTGAGTGCCACACTTGCGAGGAATCAATCCTTCAGTGTGGAACTCCCTGCCCACTGATATGAGGCAGGCACCTTCACTATACAGTCATACCTCATGTTATGTTTGCTTCATGTTACATTCTTTCAGGTTACATCCCACGGCGACCCAGAAGTACTGGAAAGAGTTACTTCTGGGTTTTGCCACTCGTGCATGCACACAAGCACTAAATCGCGCTTCATGCATGTGCACAAGTGCCAAATTGTGCCACGCACCTGCGCAGATACGGCACTTCAGGTTGCGCTCTTTTCATGTTGCAAACGGGCCTCCGGAATGGATCCCATTCGCAAACAAAGGTACCACTGTATTGTTTTCAGCACCTGTTAAAACCCTTTTTTGTTTAGCCAAGCCTACCTACGCATGTGGGACGCAGGTGGCGCTGTGGGTTAAAGCCTCAGCGCCTAGGACTTGCCGATCGAAAGGTCGGCGGTTCGAATCCCTGCGGCGGGGTGCGCTCCCGCTGCTCGGTCCCAGCGCCTGCCAACCTAGCAGTTCGAAAGCACCTCCGGGTGCAAGTAGATAAATAGGGACCGCTTACCAGCGGGAAGGTAAACGGCGTTTCCGTGTGCGGCTCTGGCTCGCCAGAGCAGCGATGTCACGCTGGCCACGTGACCCGGAAGTGTCTCCGGACAGAGCTGGCCCCTGGCCTCTTAAGTGAGATGGGCGCACAACCCCAGAGTCTGTCAAGACTGGCCCGTACGGGCAGGGGTACCTTTACCTTTACCTTACCTACGCATGTACATTTGACATGTACTTTTAAGGTTTAATATTATTTTGTAACGTATTTTTAACCGCTCGTTTTATTTATATTCTGGATTTTCTTTTAGGCCAGCCCTGTTTTTGGCACCTGATTTTACTGTTATTTCTAACGTATATGTTTTGTTTTAAGCATACCACTTAAGAGGTTTTGGTGATCAAAGGGTATATAAAACCTATTAAATAAATATAAATATATAAAAGCAGTTATGGCTGCCTTTGTTATCTTCCCATTTGACCTTGCAAACAAACAATTTTTTTTTAAAAAAAACCCATACAAGTTCAAAATTTAAATAAGTTTATGTACTATGTTAAGGCGAAGATTCTAGTTACTGCACTAATTCTTCCAAGAGTTGTTGGCACTGTTAATTACTTACTGCCTTCTAAGTCACACTGCAGCTTCCGAATAAGCCTCCCCTACAGGCACAACTTGGAGGATGCTCAGAGACTCTTCAGAACATGGGTAGGCAAACTAAGGCCCGGAGGCTGGATACGGCCCAATCGCCTTCTAAATCCGGCCCGCGGATGGTCCGGGAATCAGCATGTTTTTACAGGAGTAGAATGTGCCCTTTTATTTAAAATGCATCTCTGGGTTATTTGTGGGGCATAGGAATTCGTTCATTTCCCCCCAAAAAAATATAGTCCGGCCTCCCACAAGGTCTGAGGGACAGTGGACTGAAAAAGTTTGCTGACCCCTGCTTTAGAACATGCAGAAAGAAAGAAAGTACAGTGGTACCTCGGGTTATGAACTTAATTCGTTCCAGAAGTCCATTCTTAACCCAAAGTGTTCTTAACCCGAGGTGCGCATTCCCTACATAGGCCTCCCGCAGCCCCGGAAGCGGATTGCGTTCGTATCCTGGGGCAAAGTTCGCAACCCAGGACACCTACTTCCAGGTTTGTGGAGTTCGTAACCCAAAGCATTCATAAGCAGGACTGTTCGTAACCCGAGGTACCATTGTATTGCTTCTGGGCTCTGCAACACGGCCTGTTTTAGTTGGGGATCTTCTGAAGGAGATACTTACTCAGTGCCACCAGACTGTCACAGGTCTCCTGGTGAGTTTCCCTGTAAACGGGCTTCTGATTCGGATCTGCAACTAGCCACGCATCCTCCATGATCCGATGCCAAGCCAGGTCCTAGCAAGCCACTGGCTCCTAAAAACAAGACAATTGTTCCATCCATGAAACACACGTGTAGCCCCTTGCTAAGCTAGTATTCTCCTGCTTGATCGAGCCTAATAACCAGAGCAGAGTAGTGATAGCACATCAGTCTAGTGTTTAATGTCAGTTTGCAAATTAGCCTCTCTCTTTTTAACACACACACACACACACAATATTGAGCTACTGCCTTGTAATTTGGTCTCAAGAGAGTCAAAGAGAGAATGCTATAATTATTTGTGGGAGTAAATTATATCTGGAGTTCAAACACCGGACCAGACTTTGGGCTCTATATTTTCCTAAAATAAATACCACTGTTAATCTACACATAATTATTGTGGAATACCTCACTTTACCTAAAAGTGTGTCAGGTATTGAGTACAATCTACTGCTCTTTAGCCATCCTGACTCTATGGCAGAAAAGTTAGCACCTTAAGGCAGTGAACACCTACAGCCTTCTAGATGTTGTTAGACTCCAACTCCCATCATCCCCAGTCCAGTGGTAAAGGAATGATGGGAGTTGGAGTCCGACAACATCTGCAGGGAACCAAATTCCCTATCCTTGACTTTGGAGGTAGGCATCTATGACACCCCTTGCACTGATCCAGCTGCCAGGATGTCAGGGTTTCACACGCATGGGCACTCATCACTTGCTAACTGTGGATAGCCATCCGGTGACGACTTGTGTGAATAAATTCACACATAGAATTTCCAAGGCACCTCGCATGACCTCAAACACAGTCAGTTTGCACAGACAGCAGGAGATCTTTATATTCATGATAACCGAGTGATGGAGAAATAAGGGAATGCACATGTCTGTGTTAACCAGCCCTTAAATCCTCCTGCATTTTGGAAACCAGTTTCCTGACTTTTTTAAAAGGGACTGTCATCATCAACCATAAGCAAACAAGGACCATGGTTACAGCATACATTTAAAGCGCCACAATGCCACTTTAAACAGCTTCCCCTGGGAATCGTAGTTTGTTAAGGGTGCTGAGTTATTAGGAGAGCCCTTTCCCCCCACTCAGAGCTACAATTCCCAGAGTGGTTTAACAATCAATCCCTCTTCCTAGAGAGCTCTGGGAAATGGCACCAACCCACACCTATTGTGACCTTCCAAGTATCTGACAACTTCTGTAGTTGCAGTTCCAAACTGGAAACCCAACCCACGAGTTGCTGTTGGATCCATCAGCCCCAGCCAGCATGCCCAATGGTCAGGGATGATGGAGAGTGCAGCCGCAGATCCCCAGTCCATTTGTGGCTGCGCTGCACGGAGCTTTCTACGCCGTCAGCAGCAAGAGTTGGGACCATGGAAGGAGGGGAGATCTGCGATATCTGGAGTTCCAATACACAGCCAATTGCAATTAGACTTTGCTATGCATATAAACTCCCTGGAAAAGACCCTGATGTTGGGCAAGATTGAGGGCACAAGGTGAAGGTGACGACAGAGGACGAGATGGTGGGACAGTGTTCTCGAAGCTACCAGCATGAGTTTGACCAAACTGCAGGAGGCAGTGGAAGACAGGAGTGCCTGGCGTGCTCTGGTCCATGGGGTCACAAAGAGTCGGACACGACTAAACAACTAAACAACAACATGCATATAAACCCTGCAAATCCCCCAATTTAGGATGAGATGGGCATCAACTCAGGGATTTCCCTCAAGCCAAACCTCAAACGTCCCATTTCAAAGGCTCCTCCATCCACTGCACAATGATGGATCTGGCTTAACAACATCTCCTTCCCATCTCAGTAAGATCCGTGAGGCGCATCCCTCTTATTCCCATTTCACAGAAAGGGAGAAACTGAGGCTGACGTGCCTAAGGCCACTCAAGCCAAGCGATTGCAATAAACACTGGCATACCATTTCCAAATACTGTAATATTGTTTTCTTTCTTCCGATTTTGTTTTTTAAGCGGAGATCTGAGGATGAATATGAATTTTATCCGAGCCTGTGGTTTTTAGGAGGAGACTTTACAACCCAAGGAGTGCGTGCGGCGGCAGCGGCAGCAGCAAAGCTGGAAGCTGCACAAAGGAGCTTTCTAGCAAGGCAAAGAGGATCGGCCCTGAGGGCAATTTTGTTTTGTCTGCGCTCATCTTTCGAAAGCACCTGGGAAACTTTTAGACGAAACAGAATCGCCCACCACCTTCCGCCCGCGGGGCTGATTGGTCCATTGTTCCGTTCGGCGACCAGGTAACCGAATCCATCCCTTCCGCGAGCGTAACAGGATCAGGTGTCAATTGTTTTTTTTTTTAAAGGAGCGGTTCTGGATCCAGCTACCCCACCCCATCTCCTCCCACTTCTTCCACCGCTGATCCACTGCCCCCCTCACCCCACGCGTCGACCCCAGGGGAGATAATGGGTGTCTTTCGCACGGGGAGGGGGAGTCACTTTCCAGCCCATCCTGGGATCGCCTGCAAAAAATGCATTTACCTGATAAGTCCGGTTCAGGAGCGAGGGTGGGGGTAGGAAAAAGGAGATCTGCAGATCCCGAGCCGGGAGTGCTGAATATAAATCTGCTCTGGGGTGCCGATCCGAACAATTCAAACAATGAGAAAGTCCCTGCGTGGCTCGCGATCTTTATTAGAGGCCGTTTCGTGGCGGCGCGAGGACCCCACCAGCCTTTTGTGACAGGGAGGGGGGACTCCCCCCCCCCAAAAAAGAGCTGGCGATCTGCAATGGAGGCAGCTCGGTTCCTGCGTGCAGCTTAGGAGCCGCTTGCAAGGACGGAGGCAGCCCCTTCCCACCACGATTTCTGGTCCTCTCCACCTCCTCCTGTCTCTCTTTTCTTTATGATTCTCCAATCCGCCGCCCGCCCCCCTTCCAGCCGCCTCCCCCTCCTCCCCGGAGTCTTCCTGCCTCCCCCTCCCCTCCTCTCCAGCATCAGATCCCAAGCACCCCCAGCCTTGCTCCTGCCCCTTCCTGTGTCCATGCAATAGCAAGCCGGTCGGCAACCGATCGCGGTTTCATTGTGGGGCTTGTGCGCCGTGGAAGATCCTGGGGTGAAATCTACCAGGGTGAGACCCACCCTGCTCCACTCCACTCCTCGCCAAGAATAAGAATAAGAAGAATATTGCAAAGGCTCTCACTCCTGAACCCTAAAAGGAGGAAGAGAAGGCACAGAGGGAACCCAGCCGAAGTGCAGTCAGGATGGGTAGGGAAGGGAGTGACTCCGGATCGGGCTCCGCTTTCGGGCCCCCAGGGTCGACGGCGCGCCCGGGGTCGGGCGCCTCCGATTAGAAGCGGACCCGGCTGCGGCAGAGACAGACACCGCCCGGTTCAGTGGGTGAGGCTGGCAGACTATATATATATATATATGTGTGTGTGTGTGTGTGTGTGTGAATATATATATTCACATCATTCTATGCTCAGTGGTCGGGCAGCTGTTTGGCGTGCAGAAGGGCGCGGGGTTCAGTCCCTGGCACCTCTGCGCAGGGCTGGGAATCGTGTCCCCCGCCTGAAAAGCTCTGGAGAGCCGCTGCCAGTCAGTGTCGGGGATACTGTGCTAGGTAGCACAAGGCAGCTTTCCATGAGCTTCTGCGCCTGTGATCCTATACAGACACAGAGACCTGATGTTGGATTAAGGAAGGGATCAGAAACATCTGGAAGAGAGCAACAGGCTCCCCAACCCTGATTTCTTTGGGTGCTACCCTTCTATTAGGTCGAAATTAAAAGGATGACAGTCGCTGATCTCCAGTTCCTTAAAGAGGTGTGCATGTGGAAGAAGGAAGCACAAAGGCAATTTGAAGGGAGTTTGGTGGCGACACCCTGACATGGTTGTTAGCGGCCTGGTTTGGGTGGAAGGATAATGGGCACCAGAGAGTGTTGTTTTTGCAAGAGTTAACGACACCTGCAAAAAAAGGTGGGTGACTGCGCCTTCTTCTTGTCCTCCAGGTGAAATGCTGCGGGGGCTATTCTGCATCCCAGCAACAACATGCAGGAGAACTATGAGAATGTGATCTCTCTGGGTAAGGCCTCCTCCTCTCTCTCCTATGACTAGGGAAGCACTGAGCCCACGCAGATCACCCACACAATTCAATGCATTCAATATTGGCATGTCCACATTTATAGCGTGCACAGCATCTCGCCTGTTAAACAAAGGGTGTCCAACATGGTACCCTGCAGATGTTGCTAGACTACAGCTGTATTACAGGGGGTTGGACTATAGATGATCCTTGCGATACCTTCCAACTCTGTGGTTCTGGTTCTGTTACTCCAACTTCCCGAATCCCCAGCCATAACTCCCCGAAGGCCAGGGATGGTGGGGATTTGTGGTCCAGCAACCTCTGGAATGCACCACGTTGGCTACCCCTGCTGGGAATCGATTTGTAATCTGTCTCATCATACCTAACATTTCCATTATTTGGGACGTTATTTCAAAAAGCGTTCTACGAATCGGAAACAACTTACGTATTAAATAAACGGAGTCCACTTCGCTTTTCCTCCCCTGTTTTTCCTCCAGTTCTGCCATTGCACAGATTCTGAAAACGTCTCCATCCAGGCCAAACCATTCATTTCATCTATGGCTCAACAGTAAGATGCCATTTAGAAGCCGTTAAGGGCCTTTTGTTGTTGTTGCTGCCATTAGTAGATTTCATACCAGTGCAAAGCATTTTTAAACCTCTTCCCGGAACTGTACCTCTTGTGAAATGGACAGGGGTCTTCTATAACAATGCTCAGCGCCCTTAACAAAAACTACAGCTCCCAGAATTCTTTGGGGGAAGAAGCCACGACTCTTTAAAACAGTGTCGTGGTTCTTCAAATGTCCAGGGTGAATGTGGCCCAGTGGGTGGAAGTGGCAGGCTCTTGAATCCTAAAGGGGGTGGAATGCCCCAGTTGGGAATTACTGTGTAACCAAAGCCCTGCCTCTAATTTCCTTTCCAACTGCATCCTCCCCCTCTCTTTCCGGCATGACCGCACAGCGGAGGAAATTGCAATCAGCTGGCCCCGGATCACCGCGTTTGCCGAGTCTCACAGAAGAAGAGGGTTGGCACCTGGTAAGTCAAGTGTCTGGAGAAGAAAATGGAGGCTGCGGAGTAGGTTGGTGTTGGAACTCCAACACCCATCAATCCAGCCACTGTGGCCAATGATCAGGGATGATGGGAGTTGTAGTCCATCAACACCTGGAGGGAACCAAATCCCCCTTCCCTGATGCAGAGCTTGCATCCATGTTCCTCTTGACCGCAGAAACAGGATACAGCAGAATTTCTGATCCTGAGGGTGCCTTGGCGTGATAAGGTGACCATGGCTTCCTGAGCGAGTTGTGCTTCCAGTGTAATGTGTGGTATGGAACTGCGCATCTCGCACATCTTGACCGTCACAACTTGTTGCAAATATTTGGAGGGTGGTATCTCACTGTGGCGCTGTGGGTTAAACCACAGAGCCTAGGACTTGCCGATCAGAAGGTCGGCAGTTCGAATCCCTGCGACGGGGTGAGCTCCCATTGTTCGGTCCCTGCTTCTGCCAACCTAGCAGTTTGAAAGCACATCAAAGTGCAAGTAGATAAATAGGTACCGCTCCAGCGGAAAGGTACACAGTGTTTCCGTGCGCTGCTCTGGTTCGCCAGTCATGCTGGCCACATGACCCGGAAGCTGTACGCCAGCTCCCCCGGCCAATAAAGCGAGATGAGCGCCGCAACCCCAGAGTCGGTCTTGACTGGACCTAATGGTCAGGGGTCCCTTTACCTTTTTATCTCACTGTCAGGAAGGTGAAGCTTCTCCTTCACATACTACAGAAGATCTTCTTCACTAAAGGTAGGGATGTGGGGAGCTTGTGTCCCTCCAGATCCTGCTGGACTCCAACAGCCCCTGACCATTGGTCATGCTGACCAGGTCTTAACAAAATCTGGAGCACCACTGGCTTGGTGAAGGGTAACACTGATCTGGATAGACCAGTGGTATCTGTTCTACTTTTTGTGCTTCTCATGGCATGATACTTATTTGTAGAGCTGTGGTAGTTTTCAAACTACGTCAAGAAACTTAAGAAGAGCCTTCTGGATCAGACCAATGGCCCATCTAGCTCAGCACCCTTCTTCTCACAGCAGCCAGCCAGATGTCTGTGGGAAGCGTAGCATGCAGGACCTGATAACCAGAGGCGGAGCATAGCCATCATGGACCCAGGGGTTTTTCAGTGAGAGGATAAGACAGGACCAGCCCTATCCTTAGGCAGAGTGAGACGGCCACCCCAAGTAGCAGATTCCGGGGGACAGGAAGCCACAGCCAAGTATTGGAAGATAGGGCTAGGTGTGCCCCACGCGTGAGTTGTCTGTTGCCTCAGGTGTGGGCAAATTTGTCTCATTCCTATAGGTGGAAATGGGAGGGGCCGAGGGGAACCACATTTTTTCTTCACCTCGGGCAGCAAAATGACTTGCGCGGGGGCCTGAGGCAAGCTATTCTGAAGGAAATGTCAAACCTTCCTTGAAATCTATTGCTGCTGAGGGGTTTTCTGTGGGGCCTGCTGTTAATAATAATAATAATAATAATTTATTTGTACCCCGCCCATCTAGCTGGGTTTCCCCAGCCACTCTGGGCGGCTTCCAACAATGATTAAAAATACATTAAAATGTCACACATTAAAAACTTCCCTGAACAGGGCTGCCTTCTGATGTCTTCTAAATGTCAGGTAGTTGTTTATCTCTTCGACATCTGATGAGAGGGTGTTCCACAGGGCGGGCGCCACTACCGAGAAGGCCCTCTGCCTGGTTCCCTGTAGCTTTCTTTCTCGCAATGAGAGAACCGCCAGAAGGCCCTCAGCGCTGGACCTCAGCGTCCGGCAGAACAATGGGGGTGGAGACGCTCCTTCAGGTATACTGGGCTGAGGCCGTTAATGCAGATGATAGGCTCAGTACGCCTGTTCTGGGTGGGGGCATATGAGCGGTCTGTGAGCCCTAGATACCTTCCAAATTGCTCAACAGCCAAATCAGGGTCTGCTGAAAAGAGAGACAGGAAGCAAGGAAGAGCAACAGAGGTCTTAAGGGAAAAGGATTCCAAGCAAAAAAACCTTCCCTTCAAAGGCCATTTGGCAGCAAGGGCCCCAACCACCTGTGAAGGAGTTGGGTTGAGCAACAACATGTACTTAAGGTCCCCCCCCCAAAAAAAATTGAGGTTCCCCCCCCCCCAGGAATTGCACAGGGAGAAGCAAGGTGGAGGGGTAGGAAATCAGATACAGATTTTATGGTTGCTAGGCAATTACCCTTTCTTTGCAGTTCCTCTTTAATTGCTTCCAGATATCCACCAACTTGCTCTGGGATCACACAGAGGAGATGATCTGCTGGGCTCGGGTCTGTTGTGGAGCCTCCATTGATGTCAGTGGCAAACTCACAACAGAGCAAACAATCCACTCAGCAAGGCAGACCAGGATTGCCCTATGTGCTTCTGTCAGCGGGCTGGAAAGAGATTGGGGCTGGTCTGGCAACCAAAGAAAACTGTGGGCCCAGAGGACAGCAACATGTGGGAGTTGCAGCCAAAGAAAGAAACACCACCCCAACAGCTTGCTGTGTGGGATGACTTAGGCCATTTTACAGATGGGAATACTGAGCCTGAAGGAGAGGGACTTGGCCAAAGACTTGAGCTGAGGTTTGAACCCAGGTTCCTACCTACCCCTTGCTCTCTCCAGCCATCCCTCTGGGTCTTTCAAAAGAGCAAGAAATGGGGAACGGTTAGCTGAGCGCAGCATAGCAGAGGAATACTTAAGCATGGTTTTACAGATTAACAAGTCAATACAGCATTTATAATCACATACAGTAATGTGACTTTTGCTGCAATGGTGAGGTTTAGCTTATTTTTTTTAGTTGCTGCTTTGCTCATTGTGTTTTCTGACTGCAATTGTTTTAATAGTTTTGTACGATTTATGCTGTAATTGTGAGGATGCTGTATTCTGTTATTGTTACTGATTTTTTGTAAGCTGCTTTGGGACTCATCTGAATGAAAAGCAGCATACAAATACAAATCAATCAATCAATCAATCAATCAATCAATGATGGCCATATGAGAAACATTGGGGAACCTCCGGCTTAAGAGCCAAATGTGGGGAGGGAGCAACACCTCTGCCTAGCCCTCTGGGCTCTCCCCAGACCACACTCATCTCTTCGCTCTCTCCTAGAGAAGTTTTGCCTTGTGTTGAACTCTTCCTCTTGCTTGTATGAATGGTGGGTGAGTGTAGAACTAGCCTGCTAAATAAAGGGAAACTTGACATTACTTGCTCCTCCCATTTTTGACTCTGGCCCCACCCAGCACTGGCACGTGGTCCCTGAAGGTTGCCCACCCCACCCCTTCTCCATGGAACTGAATGTCATCTGCTGGTGGGGTAACAGCAGGGGAGGCCTACTCCTTGCTTGGAGGCTTCCTGGAGGCATCTTCTTGCCCAGTGTGGGGTGGTGGGCCAGATAGAGATTTGGTCTCCCTCTCTTCTGTTCAGGAGGCGGTTTGGGGAGGAGGAGGGCAGGGGTCTGCCAGGAAGAGCGATGAGTTGTGGCTCACCCATGACGGCCTTTTCAATTCCCTTCTCCCAAGTTTCCTTTCCCAGACCTCAGCAGTTACTGGATTCTCTCGTTGTTCCAGCAGATGATGGGATGGTGAGTGAGAATGAGAACGGAAACGAAGAGGAAGAGGAGGAGGCACCGCAGGACGGAGAAGGAGAGGCCGGAGGGGATGTTGCCGTTGAGAAGGTGGAGGCCCAAAAGGATCTCCCACCGGAGAACACAAAGGAGCCTCTTGAGCCTCAGCTGAAAGCCAGCGAGGAAGGCCCAGACCAGGTGGCCTTGGATGAGCGGCCAAGGAAGCCCCTGGGGAAGAGACAGGCCAAGTCGACCATCCACCGCGCTTTCAAGAAGTTCTCCTCACGTAACCACCACCACCACGGCCTGCTGGGCCACACCAGTTGGTGCCACAGCTGCGGCAAGGGCTTCGGCTTCAGCAAGCGCTCACGGCTGCACGGCGCTGCCGGCCTGGAGAAGGCCTACAAGTGTGGCGAGTGTGGCAAGAGCTTCCGGCTGCACTCCACCCTGGCGACCCACCAGCGCCGCCACACCAGCACCAAGCCCTACCGCTGCGCCGAGTGCGGCAAGAGCTTCAGCGTCGGCTCGGCCTTCATCCAGCATCAGCGCACCCACGCCGGCAAGCGGAGCGGGCCCGGCCCAGCCCGGCCCTGCGAGTGCAATGTGTGCGGCAAGAGCTTTGGGCTCCCTGCCCACCTCATCAAACACCAGAAGCAGCACCTGGAAGAGAAGCCCTACAAGTGCCAGGAGTGCGGCAAGGGCTTCAACTGGAACTCTCACCTGGAGCGGCACCGCCGCATCCACACCGGAGAGAAGCCGTACGTCTGCGAGGACTGCGGGCGCGCTTTCGCCTGGAGCTCCCACCTGGAGCGCCACCGGCGGACACATTTCGGTGGGCTCCAGAAGGCCTCCTCGTGCAGCTGTTGCTTGGCCGCGGCACCGGCCAGCAAAACCAGCGCCAAACCCTACCGGTGTGATGACTGTGGCAAAGGCTTCAACAAGAACGCGGCCCTGTCCAAGCACCGCCGCGCTCACCATGCCGCAGAGAAGCCCTACGTTTGCCAGGACTGCGGCAAGAGCTTCGGTCTGAATGGCGCCCTGCTGCAGCACCGGCGGACACGGCACCCAGACAACTCAGCCAAACCATACGCCTGCAGCGACTGCGGCAAGAGCTTTGCCTGGAGCTCCCACCTGGACCGGCACCGGCGCATCCATGCCGGCGACAAGCCCTACCGCTGCGAGGACTGTGGGAAGGGCTTCTCCCAGAGCTCCCACTTGGAGCGGCACCAGCGGGTGCACAGGAGCGCTGAGCGCCCGCCATGCCGCTGTGCCGAGTGCGGGTTCGCAGGGACACGGCGGCAGCGCCGGCGAGGGGCCCTGCTGGCCTGCAAGTGCAGCGACTGCGGCAAGAGCTTCCTGTGGCGGCGCCCGGCCTGCAGCGAGTGCGGGAGGGGCGGTGGGGAGGGCGTGCGGCACCAAGGGACGCAGACGGGCGAGAAGCCCTACTCCTGCCTGGACTGCGGCAAGTGCTTCGCCCAGAACTCGGCTCTTGCCAAGCACCGGCGCATGCACACCGGGGAGAAGCCGTACAAGTGCGCCGAATGCGGGAAGAGCTTCGGCGTCCGCTCCAACCTGCTGAAGCACCAGCGCACGCACCTGGGCGAGAAGCCCTACAAGTGCGCCGACTGCGGCAAGGGCTTCATTCAGAAGTCCGACCTCACCAAGCACCGGCGCATGCACACCGGCGAGAAGCCATACCGCTGCGATGCCTGCGGCAAGTGCTTCAGCGTCAGCTCCAATCTCATCAAGCACCAGCGCATCCACTTGGGCGAGAAGCCCTACGCCTGCGGGGAGTGCGGAAAGGCCTTCATCCAGCGCTCCGAGCTCACCATCCACCAGCGCACCCACACCGGGGAGAAGCCCTACAAGTGCGGCGTCTGTGGCAAGTGCTTCAGCCGCAGCTCCCACCTCAACCGGCACCAGCGCACCCACAGCAACGGCAAGGCCTCGGCCGGCAGCGCTGGCATGGCCCACACCACACTGCTGGCTGCCAGTGCTGCCAAACCTGCCGCTCCCCTGCCCGCCTCGGCCTTCTCAGCCTCCTTCACTTCGCCTGGCCCCCTGCCTGCCCTGCCTGCCTTCCCTGCTTCTCCATCGTCCCTCCCGATCCCTTCTTTGGACCTGCCCTGGGCCCTGTCCTTTCCCTCCCGAAGCTTCCCGCACCCCTCCTTTCCTTCTCCTGCCCCTTCAGGGGCCCAGGCCTCATCTCTGATCAACTAGCTTCTCCTCCTTCCAGAAGTCGTTGGACTTTGGCTCCCCTCAGCCCCAGAACCAGCATGACCAGTGGTCAAGGGATGATGGGAGTTCTAGTCCAGCAGGATGGGGAAAGCTGCTCTCCTCACTCTGTTATTCTCCCTTTTCCGGAGGAACTGGGGCTCTCTTTTCCTTGATGACACAGTTCATAGGCTTCATGTTCCGCCCTTCCTACTCTCTGTTCCCTCTGATCAGGCCCCATAACATCCTCCCTGTTGCCTTCCTGCCCTGCTTGGGGGCTTCTTAGAAACAACTGGTTATCCTCTGTGGGGAACAGGATGGTGTACTAGGTGGGCTTTTGGTCCAGTCCAGCAGGGCTTTTCTTAATGCTCCTCAGCATGGCTTCAGGTGTTTGCCTCAGAAATAGGCCATATTCTGTTCCGTCCTTTTCTGCTCAGTGCCCTTTCTCAGCTGCCTCATCTTCTCAGCCAGGTTCTTCCTTGGCAGGAGACATTCCAACTCCTTTGTTTCTTACTCCTTTGCAGTCCTGTCCCCCCTGATCGCCGTCCATTCTGTTGCCCTCCATTTTGTTTCCCTCCATTTTGTTTCGCTGCTGTTGTGGTGTTCATGCTTGTGAATTACCCACTCTTGTGCCTCTTCCTGTCCAGAACTTGTTTTTCTCATTTGCATCGCAAATCTCTATGTATTTTCCATTTTATGCCATATATACAAACCCACATATTCACGTACCCAGTGCTATTTTTTCTAGAAAAAGAGGTGTCAGAACTCACCATGAACACCTCCCTTGTTCTCTTAGAATGGCAATGGTGCTGACCTGAGAGATCCTGGAATTGAGTTCTAGAGAGATGCGGCTGAAAAAAAGCCCTACATGCACCCAATCACCCACCCAAATAAATATGTGCCCATACACATCCCTCCTCCTCCTCCTCCTCCTCCTCCTCCTTCTTCCTCCTCCTCCTCCTCTTCTTCTTCTTTTTCTTCTTCTTCTTCTTCTTCTTCTTCTTCTTCTTCTTCTTCTTCTTCTTCTTCTTCTTCTTCCCTGCCCTTCACCCTAAGGTCCCAGGGTGGGTTACAACAATTAAACCACAATATTATTATTACTATTATGCAAATAAGGTTTTTTAAATAGTTTTCCAAAATTGCCCCAATAATAGCCAGATTATAATAATATCAATTAATTAAACCACAATTTTAAAATCAGTTTAAGACAACTTCACAATTGCAGGTCTAAGGTGTTTTCTTAAAATATACACCTCAGGTGTCAGAAGCCAGGTGTGTCAGGCATTCACCGGAAGCTGTACAGTGGACGCTCGGGTTGCGATCATGATCCGTGCGGGATGCACGTTCGCAACCTGCAGCGTTCGTAACCCGCAGTGGCACGTTTGTGCACGCGCGGGTTGCAATTCGGTGCTTCTGCACATGCGCAAAGTACAATTTAGCACTTTGCAGATGCGTGACCACCGAAACCTGGAAGTAATCTGTTCCAGTACTTCCGGGTTTTGGCGGGTGCGTAACCCGACAAAATGCAACCTGAAGCGGCTGTAACCCGAGGTATGACTGTATAGGGAAGTTTGCGGATGCATCTCGGTGGGCTGCGAGTTCCACAATTTAGGGGCTGCCACATAAGATGTGGCCCACCTGCCCTAAGCCTCGGAGGGTGGTAGAACAGCCAAGAAGGCTTCCTCAGCCAAACTTAACACCTGAGGAGATCTGTCGGGAAGGAGGTGGTTTTTCAGGTATTCAGGGCCTGAGTCCACATACACGCATAACATACGTAGAGAGAAGAAGAAGAAGAAGAGTTTGGATTTGATATCCCGCTTTATCACTACCCTAAGCAGTCTCAAAGCGGCCAACAATCTCCTTTCCCTTCCTGCCCCACAACAAACACTCTGTGAGGTGAGTGGGGCTGAGAGACTTCAGAGAAGTGTGACTGGCCCAAGGTCACCCAGCAGCTGCAGGTGGAGGAGCGGAGACTCAAACCCGGTTCCCCAGATTACAAGACTACCGCTCTTAACCACTACACCACACTGGCTCTCACCACACTGTACTAAAGAGATTCTAGTACCAGACACTGACAACACACTCCTGCCAATCTCTTGCTTTCATTTGATTAATACGCTCAAAGGTTTTGCCCATTTTTGTTCTGAGATATCTGCAATTCTAGTTCCTTGGTGATGCTGGAAAATGTGACCTCTGGATCAGTCATTATGCATGCATGTCATTATGTTGCTGTGCCAGTGGCTTTTTGTAGATGTTGTATTCGCCCCATTTCCTCTTATTTCCTGTGCCCTTTCTGCTTTCTAGCTTGTAAACTCTTCTGAGCCAAGGTCAGGCTCTGGGTCTGGATTATAAGAATGCAAGAAGAGTCCTGCTGCATCGGGCCAAAGGCCTGTCTTGTCCTTTTCTCGCAGTGGCCAACCAGATGCCTATGGCATCCTCACAAGCATGGCATGGGTGCAATAGCCCTCTCCTCACCTGTGATGCCCAGCAGCGGATACTGAGAGGCAGACTACCTTTGAGGGCACTTTATACCTGAGGAGAGACTCTACCTCAGTGGCAGGAGGCTTGCTTTACATGCCAAAAGGTACTGGGTTCAAATTCCTGGCAACTCTTATTTTTAAAAGGGTCAGGAAGCAAGGGAGTGGGGAAAGTCCCTCTGCCAGAGACCCCAGAAAGCCATTGCCAGTCAGACTAGGCACTTCTGGGTTAGATAGATCAATAATCTGAGCCGGTATCAGGCAGATTCCTATGTTCCTAGGTCCGTTTGATAAACCTCCATAAATAAGTGAATAGGGGAGGAATCCTCTGTCAAGAGCTATTTGGACATCAAATACTTGTGGGAGAAATATTTGAAGTGGGGCCACGTCCTGGTTCAGCTCGTGATTTTATGAGGGGAAAAGTCTTAGGTTGGGACGCAGCCATTGACAATGGTAGATCCACTGTAGTCTGTTTTTAACGTCACTTCCATGTGACCTGTTATATTGAGTATTTGGACGGTGGCGATTTAATAAGCATCCACTCTGGTTTGTTTGTGGTGAGGTTAGATGATGTCGTGTCAAAGCAAGTGTCAGCCCACACTTTACAGTCCATTTCCCTCCCCCCGTCACTTTTTTGCAAAAAGTCCAAAATCGTGACACACACACCCCACACACCAAAAGTTCTCTTTTATTAAGCAACTTTATATCTTGTGCAATCAAACTTTTTTTTAAAAAATGTTGTACTTTGTGGTGCTTTTTAAAATGTTGAGAGGGTGCTGTTTGTTTGTTTGTTTGTTTGTTTGTTTGTTTGTTTGTGTGGTGTGTATTCCACAAAGCACCTGTCTCTCACAGGACCACAATAACAGGCCAATTGCCATTGCCCCAGAGCATTCTGGGAATGGCTGGTTCTTGCTGCGCTCTTACTTAAAGAGAGCATTCCTCTAGCGTGAAAGCAGAGAGAGAAAACCTGAAAACCATCGCCCTTTCAAGCTCTTGGAAGCAGACTGGTGAATATCATAGAATCATGGAATCATAGAGTTGGAAGAGACCACAAGGGCCATTGAGTCCAACCCCCTGCCAAGCAGGAAACACCATCAGAGCACTCCTGACATATGGTTGTCAAGCCTCTGCTTGAAGACCTCCAAAGAAGGAGACTCCACCACACTCCTTGGCAGCAAATTCCAGCTCTTACTGTCAGGAAGTTCTTCCTAATGTTTAGGTGGAATCTTCTTTCTTGTAGTTTGGATCCATTGCTCCGTGTCCGCTTCTCTGGAGCAGCAGAAAACAACCTTTCTCCCTCCTCTATGTGACATCCTTTTATATATTTGAACATGGCTATCATATCACCCCTTAACCTCCTCTTCTCCAGGCTAAACATGCCCAGCTCCCTTAGCCGTTCCTCATAAGGCATCGTTTCCAGGCCTTTGACCATTTTGGTTGCCCTCCTCTGGACACGTTCCAGTTTGTCAGTGTCCTTCTTGAACTGTGGTGCCCAGAATATGAACTCTACTGTGGTCAAATGTGAGGAAATAGGGGAGGGAGGGGGGGAATCTGGACTCAGGAACTCCAACTCCCATCATTCCTAAGCACTAACCATTCTGGCTGGGGCTGATGGGAACTGGAGTTCAACAGCACCTGGAGGGCCACACACTCCCCATTCTTGAGGCAGGGGAACGACAATCAAGCATGGGGTGTCAATGTTTCTAGCACATAGGAATGGCTCAGTGAGCTGGGCTGTGGCAAGGTATTTTGCGGACAAGCCAAACATCTCAAGAAGTGTGTGGGTGTCTATATTGTGAATTAGGGGGGGGGGGGGAATGCAGCGCTCTAGACCTCTCCCCCTGGCCCTTGTGACTCTTACCAGGCCACACCCCTCACCAGCCCTGCTTTGCACCTTCCTCACGTCTTTGCCGGACTGGACTATGCCCTTGAACTCTGAACAATGCCTCTGATGTGTTCATGTGAATAAGTGACCCTACTTTGTAAAGGTAATATGTGCATTTGCTGTTCCACCCATGTCTCTGGCCCTGCCCATCACTGCCATGTGGCCCCCAGAAGCTCATGTGGCCCTCGGAAAAACGTTACCCTTTTGTAAATATTGATAGGCGATACGTTGCTTCACTGAAGAGGGAATCGCCCTGTCCGGAGGAACTGTTGGTTGGCATGTCAAGTGATACATATTGCAATAGTTGGAACATTTTTGCTCGAGGAAGAATTTGGGGTCCTCCTTACACTTTTGCCCTCTTCCGACCAGTGTGAGGTGAGCCCACATTTGTTCTTCAAAGGGCGTAGGAAGATGGGGCCCTTTGGCCAGACTGCAGCATCTTAAAGCCGCCTCGAGACTTCACCCAGATATTTCAGTGTGGGGACTAAAACAAATAATTTATCTGGAATTAATGGACCAGGCTCTCTCTGTGAGAGATGCCGCTGAGGTGTTAGTGCTGCAATATTAGGAGGCAAATAACAGTGATACTGAGATTTCTATATTTTATTGTATATGCTCCTTTGTTTTTGTCACACACACTCATCGCCTGTACTCCCGGATCAACTTGGAAATGTCGTTCTGTTGCTTTTGTGGAGAACACTGTGCTTATATGGGTGTGAAATGCAATGAACCTAACATCTTGTGCGCTTCATTAGCTTTTTTTCACTTTGGGAACAAGACTGGAAGTTTGTTATACAACCAGGACTGATTAAGAATGCTTTTGTGCAGAAACCGAAAGGTGAAGGTGGTCTTTCTAGGAAGGTCAGGGGTAATTTTAGAAAGACATGAGTGAGCACAGAAACACAGCTATTTAAAGAAAGCTCAACAACGGTGCTGCACAGTTATAGGAACATGGCTGTGTTTCCTACGCAGAATTTGTGTCACACAAGAATCAGGTTGCAGGATTTGTGTCAGCAAACTCTTAAGTATACGACTATATATGAATATATTTTTACTGCTGGGGGACCAGGGAGAGGCGTTTGAATGATTTTCTGCACCAAGTGCTAAAACAATTTGCCTGGCTTTGGGCACCTTGACTTGGTGGGTAGGCAGTGCAAACAATTTCTCAGGAAATCGTTTGTTAGGTGAGTGTTTGCATAATGAGTTGATGATTTCCATTTATTTCTGTGGGGAAAAATTTAATGCGTTCCCGACCATAGAATTTCAACCCCAGCATGAGGGGGGTGGGAACCAGGAAAACCCTCTGAAACCTTACAAAAGGCAAACAAGGGGGAAATGCTATCATTTGTCTGATCTAACCCCTTACCTCCCCTTCCCACCTCATGGTTTCTCGCAAAACGACTGTACACACAAATGTGACTCGTTTAAGGTTGCTTATTTGTTTACAGTACTACATGTAGGTCTGGCTGTTTAGATACCTGAATCTGTGGTGTGTACAGCGAGGTTTGGGTGTTAATTCAAGTTTGGATAAGTGAATTTGTGCACAATGAGCGACTGAATATGGGATCTGTGTGTACTTGGCAAAAAAAACAAAACATCAAACAGAAACAGAGAGAGGAAAGGTTCTTTTGATAGGGCATAAACTTTACTTTAAATAAAATACACATCGGAAGCCGGTCATACAAACACCCACGCGCACACACACAGAGTCGCTATCAGGCTGCCTCAAACCAGCAACTGGTTCTCATCACAGCCAAGGTCTAGCAAATTTGTTCCGAGAGGCCAAAACCGCCCCCATCCCCAGAAAACAGAGACACGGGGGCCTGTGGAGACCACTGAGGAGGGAGAAGAGAGAAAGGCTTTCCAGACCCACCTTTTGCTACTTAAATTTGTGCAAATGTCATTGCCATGGAGCAAAAGTGCCTCCCATCTTTTGACTGGGGCAATCAGGGATGTACCAAGTGGGTTAGATAGGTAGGAGATGTCTCAATGGAGGGAGCCTCCCGCCGCCTGTCTTCTCTCGTGGTAGCGCTGAAAGGCACCCTCAGGCTGCCAGTCTCTCTCCCCAGCTTCTGTACCGAGAGCAGATCACATGTCTACACGCTGGAGAAGCTATAGAGAGACTGGTGCCTGCCGTTGTATATCTGTTGCTGGGGCGAGATAAATGAATGGCATGCCTCATTTTACTGTAGTGTATGTCAAAAAAAGCCCCATAGGGAGCGCAAGAGTTCTGTTTCTTTTTTAAAAAAGGATATTTTCCTATATCGCAGTCTGTGGTGGCAATCCAATGAAAGCAGACTGGGGAGGTTCTCTAAAATGCAGACAGAGGTTTTTAAAAAGTCGTCTTCTCAACACCTACTCAGCCACCCAAAACAAATCATGTAAAAAGAGAGAGAACGAAGCAGCAGCGCTGTTTCTTTCCTGCATCCTTCCCTGCTTTTCTTCCCTCTGTTTCAAGCGCTCCAGCCCACCTGGAGAAAGATGATGGCGTCGCTAATAAGCCAACAAACCTAAGGTGAAATGTGCAGGGGCCCAGAATTGTCCCCAGCATACAGTGCTCCCAGGAAACAGGTGCATGCTGGTGGGGAGGGGAGAGGGGGAAATAAGGGGTGGGGGGAATGGTGGCTTGATGAACGGAGGCCAGCAAAATGCTTGAAGTTTCCAAGCAACTGGGGGCTGGGTGTGCAGAGGACGGCAGGGCGTCTGGGTTGCACCAAAGGCTGCAAATCGCGGGGGAAATTCAGCCCCACAGCCGCACTTCAGACCAATGCGCTCCCAAGACCTGCCTTTCTCTGCGTGATCATTCCTTTCATGCCCGACCCCTTCTTCTCCCCATTTCCCCAGGAGGTCGGGGGCGAAAGGGACTGCAGCAGAGAGCGGGGGTGATGGGGGCACGTCAGAGGCTGATACTGCGGTGGTGCTTGAAGGGGTGGGGCTGGGCTTCGCGGCGCTGCTCCCGCTCCTCCAGCTCGTCGCTGTTGAGGCTGGCGGCGTCGGACAGCCCCAGCAGGTGCTCCACCGAGTCGAATTTCTGCAGGTCGGAGGCAATGGTCTGGAAGCTGAGGACCGAGAGCGTGTCGGAGGAGGAGGCAGGCTCGGGGGGCAGTGCTGCCGCGCCGTACAGCAGCGCCGGGCTGGCCTCGGCGCCCACCGGGGAAGCCCTCCGGCCGACCAGGCGCTGGAGCCTCCGGGCGTGGATCTGTTCGCTGATCTGCTCCAGGTTCCGCAAGGCCACAGAGTAGCGCATCTTGGCCTGGCCCACCTGCTGCTCCAGGGACGTCACCCGGGCCTTGTGCTCCTGAAAGGCAAAGAAGGAACAGATGAAACATTAGGCCAACATGCACACCAACCAGGCTTTTTTTTCTTTTTCTGGCAATGCTTTCATTTTTATTTTATTTTTTACTTTGACAAAGTAATAATCATGAATAAATAAGAATAAAAATGTGTACCTCACCCAAGAGACCATTCCATTGTAACTATCCAACCTCCCAAAATTTCAACACCTCTTGCGATGGTTTGACCCCTTTCCATTTTAACAGTACACATTCTACAAACAGCTCCTATGTCTTCCCAAACTCATTTTTTCTGTATATGCCACGTCCTGCCTTAACGGCATGGGTTAATTTATCATTAATAGCTATATCCCACACCTCTTTATACCATTCTTCTATTTTATATTCTGCTTGCCCCTTCCTAGCTGTAATAATTTGTGCAGCTTGCCCCTTCCTAGCTGTAATAATTTGTGCAGCTGTCAATAAATTTATGAGCCAGTCCTTCACAGCCTGCGAGCCTTCCACTCCATTGTAAATTGATAATAATGCTACCTCTGGACTTTCGATCAGCTTTAACCCAGTGATTTATTTGTTATCTCCTTAAACACCCTTTGCCAATAAAAAATAAAAAATGTACATATTTACACCCCCGCCACATGTGAACATAATTCCCTGTTTCCTGGCATCCCTTCCAACATAACACCAAATATTCCTTGCTTGTTTGATTAAATCTGACTGGTGTTAAATACCATCTCCAAACTATCATATTTTTTGCTCTATAAGACTCACTTTTTCCCTCCTAAAAAGTAAGGGGAAATGTGTGTGCGTCTTATGGAGCGAATGCAGGCTGCGCAGCTATCACAGAAGCCAGAACAGCAAGAGGGATTGCTGCTTTCACTGCGCAGCGATCCCTCTTGCTGTTCTGGCTTCTGAGATTCAGAATATATTTTTTCTCGTTTTCCTCCTCCAAAAACTGGGTGCGTCTTGTGGTCTGGTGCGTCTTATAGAGCGAAAAATGCGGTAATTTATAATAATTTTCTTTGATTCTTATAGATAACATTTTCAACGCACCATGCATTTAAACCCCCAGGCACCCACTTTAAACACTCGCGGCTCCCCCCAACAAAGGATTCTGGGAGCTGTCGTTTGTTAAGGGCACAAAGGCTGCCTGGGTGGGGCGAGTCCTAGGACCCAGAGGAAGGTCTCACCTCAAGGATTTGGTTGAACTGGGCCTTCAGCTCAAAGTAGGGCTTGCTCTTCACAATGACCCGCTTCAAGGACTTCTGCAGCGACTGCACCTTGGCCTCAGCCTGCTGGCAGAGCTGAGTGACGCGCTGGTGCTCCCGTTCGCTTCGCAGACGCTCCTCTTCAGCCTCGTTCACCTGAAGCGCGGAAAAGGGGCAAGTCAGAGCGAGGATGCTCTCCAGGCCTTGAAAGCTCACACTGGGAACAACCTCCCACCCACTCTGCCGTCACTTTGTCTTCCCCAGCAACCAATTCTTTCCCTCTTCCTCTATTTTTCCCCCAATATTTTTTATTAATTTCCCAAAATTTTAAACTAACAAACAAACATCATACATCATAACTGTACTTAATCCAATCTTGATAACATTGTTAAGAAACTTCCCTTGACTGAATTTCATTATATATCATTGTAACGGATTTCCAAAACAAAATTATTATTATTATTACAATGCGTTGGATGGTATGGTCTGTATCCAGCGGCGTAGTGGCAAATTCAGGAGTGCAGAGTCTTTTTATGATATTCACAGCCAAGCCCCCTTCTAAGATTAGACAATAATCTGATAATTATACAGTAACAATGAGAGGTGTCCTGCAATGATCGGTGCAGATCTCCACGTGTTGCCTTTCAGCTAGATCTGCTGTTTTATGTGCACATACACAGGCACATGATTTGGAGTGCTCCGTATCTTCCTTAAGAGTGCCCAGAGCTGCGTTTCCCACGAAGGTCCACTGAATGTCACAGAATTCGCACACCGTTGTCTTGAAACTGAAGCACCTTGCGCTTCCAGCGTCCCCGAATCCTAGCTTTGGGGCATCCAATGACTAAAAAACTACCCTTCCATGCTGGCTGGGTGGCTCTAAGATGCCGGAGACAGGGACGGACCCTGCTCCAGAAATAGCAACAGGCCTTCAACCTCCTGTGACTCCAGACCACTACCCCACTGGAGGGACTTGCAGTCCTTTCAGTGTTGGTGGGACACCATCACCCCTGAATCTGGCCAGACTACAGCGGCCACCATTCCTGAGTGTTGACTTGTGCTGGCTGGGGGCTGATGGGAGACAAGAGTCTGACGACATCCGCAGGGTTGCAGGCTCCCGATTCTTGTAGGCCTTACCCCTCACCTTGCACGTAGCGTGGTTGAGCATCTCCTGCCAGGTGGGGTCCAGCCTGTTTTTATCAGCCATGACCCCCTGCTCAGCCACGAACACCATCTCCCGGGCTGCGTTGTGCATGCTGACGGCTCGCTCGTACCGCAGGGCAGCCTTCTGGGTCTCTTGCTGTGCCTGTAGTGAGTGGAGGAGAGAAACGCAACGCAGACAAAAATTCCATTAAAAATCCCCCAAGCTTTTGTTTCCCCCCAGAACACGCATACACCCCTCTCCCCTTGTTTTAAGCACTTCATCGCCCCAATTCTTTCACTCACACTAGCTAGAGCAGGGTTAGCCAATGTGAGACCACCTCTGGGTGCTGTTGGACTCCAACTCCCATCAGTTCCAGCGGTCAGGCATGATGGGAGCTGGAGCCCAACATCATCCCGAGGACACCACATTGGCCAGCCTTGACGTAGAGTTATAATCAGAGAGGAGGGAAAGGTGGAGATTTGAAACACACAGGGAAAAGAATTACATGGTGCAGCTCTTGCTGGGGTGTACCACGTCAGACATGGAGGTGGCACGTTCGACTGCTCCCTTACTTTAAATAAAGTAGATCTCTTCATATATAAAACTAGCGTATCAGAAAAGAGCCAGGAGCATTTTGCAACCAATTGCAACCGTGCAGAGATCTCTGGATGCCAGACTGGCGACTGGGGAGAAGGATCTGAAATATTTCCCTTGGAGTTTGAATTTGTGTTATTGTTTTATTTGATGTTTTAATGTGTTGTTAACCACTTTTGAGATTTATTCTTTAAAATATAAAGCGGTATAGAAATTAATAATAATAATAATAATAATAATAATAATAATAATAATAATAAACAACTCCATTCGGGGGGGGGACTCCATCCCACTGTGGTGACCTTAACCTAGGTTTAAAGTGCCATTTCGCAATTAGATTATATATCTGAGTTTCTAACAGTCCTGACAGGGTAGGGTTTTAATTAAGTGCAAGTCGGCTATTTTGTTTTGTTTTGTACACAGTTATTCATGTTGACAGACACCCACATCATCATGGTCACGTCATCCATTGACATTCATGTTATCTGAAGCTGCTAATTGTGGGTTTTGGTCCTCCACACTGCTGTAAGCCATTCCGGACAGGATATGCCCGGCTGTTTAAAGCTGGGAACAGAATTACGTGTTGCTGATAGCATTGTGTTTACATTATTCCTCACAGGTAAAGGATGGGCCTTCTGCCAGAAGCAGCTCAAAAACCCAAGGTCCTGCCAAGAGCCTTTCAATCCATTCCTCCCCCATGCAAAATAATTCATAAAACAGCTTAAATCCTGCTTATAAAATCAGTTGTCCTGGGACAACTTTTCCTTTTAGCCCCCAATCTTAGGTACGGGGGATGCAGCAGAACAGGGGTCAGCAGCCAATAGGAACCAGGCAGAATTTTGAGAAAGTGCCGTGGGCACCAGTCACAAAATGGCTACTGTGGGAGAGCGGCAACGCAAAATGGCTGCCATCTATAAGATCAGAAAGGGCCCACAATATGCTGCAGGCCTTCCCGCTCAAAACAAATGAGGAAAAGGCACCTACATCGGCCATCACTGTGCTTGCTCACAAGAAGCAGCTTTGGGTGGGAGGCTGGGTGTCCAATCCTGGCACCCAGTGAAATATGAGCATGCGCAGAGTGGCATTCAATGTGCAAAACAGGAATTCCGAAGGAAAAGCAAACTATTTCTGACACATTGTGGACTTTTAAGGGAATGTTTACTGAGACTTTTCATAGGGGCAGCTTCTTTCCACTTTTGACAATGACTTGTGGCTATTTATGACACAAAATAAAGCTTAGAGAATTCCGGAACCCCCAAATCGCATCCTTTAAAGATTTCTTGCTCTACAACAGCTGAGGAATAATGGCAACTTCAGAGGTGAAACAGAGGGAAATGTTAACAGATACCTCCTTGGCCAAGCGCCTGGCCTCGTAGTAGGGGCGTGCTTTCTCAATACAGTTCCCCAGCTGGGAGCCCTGAGCATTCAGCTTCCTGGCAGACTCCGACAAGATCCTCCGATACGTGGTACGGGCTTCCTGTTGAAACCAACGGCGCAAAGTATGTCAGTGTTGAAGGAATCGGCCTGCATTAAATGCATGCCTAAGATGGATTTTACGGGTTGCTGCAGTGCCGTGGCTGGCCCCACAGAGCTCAAGTGCTGCGTGAATCATATATGCACAAGGGTGGATCACACAGGGTGTCTGGAACGCATGGTTACTTCGCACACCCATATCCGTGGGGCCCTGATGGAGGTGCACTGCTGGTGCACAAAGCTGCAGATTGCAAACAGGTAGTAAACACGACCCCATCACATTTCGACTAAATATCAGGAGGAGGCTTCCTAATGCTAGGAAGTGTTTGGCTGTGGAACAGACTGCTACTGGTTGTGGTGAGCTCTCCTTCCCTGAAGGCATTGAACTGCAGGCTGGACCGCTGCCTGTCAGAGATACTGCAGCTGCACTCTGCAGATCCTGCACTGAACAGCGGATTGGGCCCCCAAGGCGCCTCCTATGACAACCACAACTAATAATAATAATAATAATTTATTTATATCCCACCCTCCCCAGCAGAAGCCGGGCTCAGAGCAGCTAACAACAGTAAAATAATACAGCATTCTAAAATCAATTCATTGTAAAATCAGTTCAAATCAAATTGATGGCAACCATTGGGCTAGAGTTCTGTGAAGAATTACCAAAGGAGGGGGTCAGGCTGTGCCCTGGCCAAAGGCCTGGTGGAACAGCTCTGTCTTGCAGGCCCTGTGGAAAGATGTCAAGTCCCGCAGGGCCCTAGTCTCTTGTGACAGAGCCTTCCACCAGATCGGAGCCACAGCTGAAAAAGCCCTGGTTCTGGTTGAGGCCAGACCCTTTTCACTACAACAGGAGTCTCTAACCACCAACCAGCCTTGAGACATGGGGCTGTAACTTATATTCAGAACAGACCCATTGAAATGAATGGACCTAATTTGGTCATGCTGATTGCCACTGGATACAACCACGGTAACCTTATTACATCCGTGGTCCTCAAAGTATGAGGCAGGTCTACATGGGGAAGGATGAGCTGCAGACGACTCCAAACAGAAGCCAGAAAACAGAGCTTAAACTGAGTCGTACCTATTAGCTGATATTTTCCTTTTATTTTGTTTTTCCGCAATTATCTTTCACCCTCACATTAGTAGAGGGAACAAATTACCCCACACGAAAGGGCAATTTTCAGTGCAATCCCTATACATTTAAGTAACTGCAGGGACAATTTCCCTCCCTAGTTACCAAACGTGCCACAGTGCAGGCGGCGAGTGAAACTGGGGACCCCTGCCTGTTGACTTGCCAAGGGATAACGCAGCCTCCGTGGAGGGGACAGAAGGCAGGAAGTGTTCGGAAGCGGAAGGGATGCTGAAATTGCTTTGAAGGTGCTGCCTTACTCACATCCAGCTGCAGCTCCACTCGATTGATCTCTTCGTTGGCCTGATTGAGGTGCTCCAGCTCCTCCTGTGGTCAGAGAGAAAGGCAGACTCAAAAGACAGGCACCAGCATAGTGCAGAAGGACACATTTGTACAACTTCCACCCCTTCATCCCCTGAACCCTTTCCTAGCAGGCTTATAAGAACCCAAGAGAAGCGGCTGGATCCAGCCACTGGCTCATCCTAGTCCAGTAACCAATGGGATGCCCGGAAGCAAGACATGACTGCTACAGACTCCCCTCTTGCAATAGGGACATGGGTAGAGCTGTGGTCTAAAGCACTGAGCCTCTTGGGCTTGCCGATCAGAAGGTCGGCAGTTCGAATCCCTGCGACAGAGTGAGCTCCTGTTGCTCTATCCCAGCTCCTGCCAATCTAGCAGTTTGAAATCATGCCAGTGCAAGTAGATAAACAGGTATTATTATTACGATTATACTCAGTTTACTGCCTCCAACAGTGAAGTTAGAGTGTGGCCATTGTGGTGAATAGCTATTGATAGCCGTGTCTCTTTTTGTGCTCATGCTCTTAAGTGGAATGGGAAAGAATGTGTTGATTTCTATATTTTCCCGATGAGCACTTATTTATTATTATTATTTTTATTAATTGTCATCGTCATCGTGGCCCAGTTTCATTTCTGTTTTTATATTTGGCTTTAATCCTTTTGTGTGTGTGATTGCTATTTTTATTATGTAAGATGCTCTGAGACACTTTAGTGGGAAAAACAATATAATCAATGAATCCTCCTCCTCCTTTTTAAAAGCCATCCATGTTGGTGGCCGTCACTGCCACTTGCAAGAGCAAATCCCGCAGTTTAACTCTGTAACTCTTGGAAAGTGTCGGCATATGTACCTGGCACTACCTGTAAACACATGCAAATTGTCAGTAAGACAAAACCTGCATCCCTCACAATAAGTGATGGAAAATTATATGCAGCTGCTTGCTGGACATATTCTGCTTAACAGATAGAGCATATGTATATATAAACTGGGGATCTAAGGCAGCAGAGAATGAATAGATGGAAAGAAAGGCAGGAAAGAAAAACAGCCAGGCCTCCGATTCCTATTCCTGAATGTAGAGGCAGAAGACACACAGAAGGACTCAGGTTCAGTCTTGAAATCTCCACCATCTTGGCAGTCCCATCAACCCCAGCCAGCATGGTCAATGGTCAGGATTGATGGGAGTTGTAGTCCAGCAACCTTTGGCGGGCCCACAAAAGGTCCCCCATCCTTGACTTCAAGAATCTCAGGTAGCAGGGCTAGAAAACATCCTCCTGCTGCTAAAGTTGCAAAACAATGAAGCAGGGATGGAGCAATGGAGAACTTCTGAAACAACAATGGGACACTAGGTCAGCCCAAGGCACGATGGAGAACAGCAGCAACGGATAGACATAATATATTACAAGGACAGGAAGAAACATTACGGACAGAATAATTGCCACATACAGGAAGAACAAGGAGAGAGTCTGAATGCTTCGCCTGTAGGCGTATAAATCATTTAATGTTGCATAAATCATTTAATGCTGAATGGAAGTTGTTAAAACTGCAGTTGCAATACAAGGGATTATTTCAACTGGAGCATAATTGAAATTTATGAACGCAGAAATAAAGTAAATCACCAAACCATCAATTCTAGCATGCGGAGTGGGGCCATCTAAATTGTATAATTTGGTATCTTAGTGATTAGTATTATTAATTTGGCATTGTTATAATGAGGCTATTATTGGATTACTGTAATTGAAAAGTAATAAAATTGTTGTCAAAAAAAGAAAAGGAAAGGAAAACATCCTCCTCACCTTGGGAAGCCCAAGATGCCAGGAAGTCTCAAGAGACAATGGAGTGTGCCTCTGGGGGTGAAGTCAAACCGCTGACTTAGCAGCACCCAAGTGACCTCCCTGGGGCGCAAGCCTGGGCAGTGTCTATGGAGGTCCTGAGCTGCCCAGAGGACAAGACCCCGCTCTCGGCCTCACTGATCTGGTCCAGAAAGCAGGACAATACATTTGGCACCTGCCTGGCTGCAGGAGTTGCTGGAAGGAGACATACAAGGCGCCATTCTGCACATGCTATAAAGGGAAGTGAGTGGCAGATGGGGTTCATCAACCTGGGAAGGTGGGAGAAGGAAAACTCTTATCCTAAACTCCGCTGCCTTTTGGGTTATCACTGGGAGAAGAAAAGGCTAAGGAGTAAAACCCTACACAAATCCAGAATGCGGTCCCTACCTTCCACTGGGCAGCAGATTTGAAGTGTGGTACCCACCCACCCGGGATGCGGGTGGCGCTGTGGGTTAAACCACAGAGCCTAGGACTTGCCGATCAGAAGGTTGGCGGTTCGAATCCCTGTGATGGGGTGAGCTAACCCAGCTCCTGCCAACCTAGCAGTTTGAAAGCACGTCAAAGTGCAAATAGATAAATAGGTACCGCTCCAGCGGGAAGGTAAACGGTGTTTCCATGCGCTGCTCTGGTTTGCCAGAAGCGGCTTAGTCATGCTGGCCACATGACCCGGAAGCTGTACGCCGGCTCCCTCGGCCAGTAAAGGGAGATGAGCGCCGCAACCCCAGAGTCGGCCATGACGGGACCTAATGGTCAGGGCTCCCTTTACCTTTACCCACACACCCAATTTACTTTCCTCTCTGCAGTAGCGCCAAACGGCAGGAAGGGCTGGGGGAGGATGAGATGGCAGCGGTTGTCACACCAACCCGGGGGTTGCAATTGCTGATGGTTCCTAATGCCAGGCCTGTAAATAGCAATAAGCTCCCATACTCTCCCCCAGAAATAGATGGATAAGGTGTTTTTCCTGGGGGAAATGTACCACTTGGAAAAGGGCAGGGAGCTTCCTGGTGCCTGAAACATACTGTTCCTGGCAACCCCATGATCACTGGATGATCATTTTCATCTGTAATTTCTTTCAGAATGTTTTAAACTGAAATGGTTTTAACAGTTTTGGAATGTTTACGCCTTGTTTTTCCTCTTAAACGGTGTATTTGCCTGCCGTCTTGGGCTCCTTGGGGAAGAAGGGCGGGGTATGAAAACCAATAAATAATGCTAATGGTCCCCCGTTCATCCCATGACTGTAAATGGACCCACTTAGCTTCCACAGGATTGCTGCGCTGGGTGGGTGCCAAGAGCCAAACTGACTGCTGCTTACTTTTGCGCAAAGGAATTTTTGCATTTACTAAAACAAAAATGCTGGCAACTAGCCCTGAGGCAAAAGAAAAAAACAAACACACTATTGGGCCATTCTGTTCCTGCTTGATCGGAAATGCTAAGTGGCTCGCTGGCAGAAGGGCCAAGAGGCGAGTCACAGTAGTTCAACTGGTTTCTGTCCACACTTTCAATACAGCCTTAGAGCAAACCAGATTACAAGCTTCCATGGAGCAATCCCCAAAGAACTGAATGACAACCCCTCCCAGGCCTGCCATCAGGCAAGTGAATACAGGAAGAAGTATCGTACTGGTTTCCAAGCATAATTCAAAGTGTTGGTGCTGACTTTTAAAGCCCTAAACGGCCTCGGTTCTGCATACCTGAAGGAGCGTCTCCACCCCCATCGTTCAGCCCGGACACTGAGGTCCAGCGCCGAAAGCCTTCTGGCGGTTCCCTCACTGTGAAAAAAGTGAGGTAACAGGGAAACAGGCAGAGGGCCTTCTCAATAGTGGCGCCCACCCTGTGGAATGCCCTCCCATCAGATGTCAAGGAAATAAGCAACTATCTGACCTTTAGAAGATATCTGAAGGCAGCCCTGTTTAGGGAAGTTTTCAATGTTTGATGTTTTATTGTGTTTCTGTATACAGTGGTACCTTGGGGTTATGCTTCAGGTTACATACACTTCAGGTTACAGACTCTGCTGACCCAGAAATAGTACCTCGGGTTAAGAACTTTGCTTCAGGATGAGAACAGAAATCGTGCTCTGGCGGCGTGGCAGCAGCAAGAGGCCCCATTAGCTAAAGTGGTGCTTCAGGTTAAGAACAGTTTCAGGTTAAGAATGGACCTCCAGAACAAATTAAGTACTTAACCCGAGATACCACTGTAAGCTGGAAGCCACCCAGAGTGGCTGGGGCAGCCCAGTCAGATGGGCAGAGTAAAAAATTAAATAAAATAATAAAAATGCTATTTTTCTTACCTGGATGCGGGGGTCAAGCTCCTCCTCTTCCTCCTGCTCCTCTTCTTTCCTCTGGGAAGTTTTGGCATCACCGCTGCCACCGTCACAGATGGCTTCAGACACGGGTGTCCTCTGCTCCTCTCCCTCTTCGGTGGGCGTCCTCAGCTCCCCGGGAGGTGTTTCCCGCCCATCACCCATGTTCATACCCAGCACCAACCTCTGGTCAGAGTCCTCCATGCCCAGCCTCCGACGCCCCTCTACAGCCTCCTCACCCGGGCGGTTTGGCCTCGTCACAGAAAGGCAGGCACCATTCTAACGCCAGGCCCATCCACAGAGCATTGGCACAGGGCTTCTGGGTCTGCAAAGATGCATTTGGCACGCGCGGCAAGGGAAGCAGGCGGAAATTTACAGCGCTGGTCTGGAGAGCGATGGGGCACCCTCCAGGGACCACACGCTGACCGGAACAGAAGAAAGGATGCCAGGCGATTCTTTGAGGAGCTTAAAAGGGCTTTAGTCCTGGAGGTGCTGAGAGAAGCACATAGCAGCAGTTGCTCACTCACGGAGGGGGTGGAGAAAATTCCCCACCAGGCATATCCTCCACCCCCTCATCTACAGCACACCCTTAAGACACCTCCTCCAAAGCCGCATCCAGCAGCAAAGGCGAGAGAACGGAAGCAGTCAAGCGCAGGCTGGGCTGGGGGGGAAATGAAAAAGGAGACTGGTTAACTATGCATATTGTAAAAAGGTAAAGGTAAAGGGACCCCTGACCATTAGGTCCAGTCGTGGCCAACTCTGGGGTTGCGGCGCTCATCTCACTTTATTGGCCGAGGGAGCTGACGTACAGCTTCCAGGTCATGCGGCCAACATGACTCTGGAGAATCAGAGCAGCGCACGGAAACGCCGTTTACCTTCCCGCCAGAGTGGTACCTCTTTATCTACTTGCACTTGACGTGCTTTTGAACTGCTAGGTTGGCAGGAGCAGGGACCGAGCAACAGAAGCTCACCCCATCGTGAGGATTCGAACCACTGACCTTCTGATCGGCAAGTCCTAGGCTCAGTGGTTTAACCCACAGCGCCACCCACGTCCCAATGCATATTGTAAAAGGCAGCAAACAGCAAAGCTACATCCCACTCAGCCAGCTGCAAACTCTGTGTGCGTTTACACATTTGCAATCTTATTCCGGTTGCGCCACAAATTTGGTTGTGCCTAGGAATTTAATTCGGACCTATGTACCTCTGGCACCTGAAAATGTTATTCTGGCTTCAACAAAAAGTGACGCAAGCATACAACAGAAGCCGTCCACCAGATCTGTAGCTAGATAATCTCTTGCCACAATGGTTACATGTCACAATGAAGAACATTGCCATGCTCACCACAACTATAAGAGGTTTGAAGCTCTGCCAGGAATGTTTATTGCTTTCTTCTAGGCATCTAACACGACAGATAAGAATAGGAATAGGTTGTGGGAGAGGCCACAGGGAGCTTGCAGCCTAATGCATAAAATATTTCTAATCACGTTTAAATATTTAACAATTTGTTCCTGATCAGTGTTGATTCTCTCCCACCCTAAACATATCAGCACCCGAGATAGATAATCCTCATTTTCCAGATTGCTAGATGCCAAGAACTCATTTCTAGGCTTCTGGGAACACATGTTGCCATAATAACTCTATTGTTCTTGTGACTGGAGACACACAGCTCAGTCCTGTATCTACTGCTCCTAATCAACAGCACACAGTTCGTATCAGATCAGCTGTTTATTTATGAACACACATAGTGCCTGCTGGAGCTATCAGGACCAAGATCATTTGCCTGTGACCTAAACTGCTTCTCTCTTTGTGCGTTCTGAGTTGCAAGATCAAAACCGCATAAACTTCAGAGCTGCTTTCCTATAACTCTTGAAAGGCTTCTGATCATTATGGAAGATAAAGCAGTAAGAGACTGGACAAAGATCCCACTGCCCTAGCCGCCTAGAAATGACAATCACCCTCCACACCACCCCTCAATTTCCTTTCTGATGCTACCATCCCTGCCCATCTTCAAATCCTTTTAAATCCTATGAAGCATTGGGCATGCCTCAACAGCCCTCTCCCCTGCAGAAGCAGAGTCCAAACATGTCTAATTGAACCAAGAATATTTGCTGTGAGCCACCCGTAATTGGTGGGGTATAAATAGTAGTAGTAGTAGTAGTAGTAGTACTTCCCTTATCCACTCACTCCTGCACCTCCCCCAGTTCCCCCAGCCCCGGTCAATATGTAGATTGTACATGACTTGGGGCAGGGACCTGTCCTTATTTCCACCCCCCCCCCCATCGTCTGCCAAACATCATAAACATTGGCAGCACCGTATGGAAACGGTCAATTGCTGTTGTTGCCTTTCGACTTCAGCTGCGCCCTATGTGAAATCTCAATCATCCATTATTATTATTAATAATAATAATTTTGCGCCACTCTCCGCTTAAATAAGGGCTTTTTCCCTCTCCGGGAGCTGAACCACCCACCCTTGCCAGTACCCCTACCACCCGGCGGTCGGTCGCTCCCTCGGCGGAGGCGAGGAAAGGGAGGCTGCCAGCGCCCAAGAGACCACCACCCCCCTTGAACCCGGGCTCGAGCTGCCATCGCCCTCCTCCCCCCGCTGGGCCTCTACGCGCCGCCTCCAGCGGGGATCCCCTCCCTCTTTTGCGTCGGCCTCCGGGTTCCCCTCCCGGGGAAGCGCGCGCAGGGAAGCCGGAACCACGGGGCCCCCACTAAAAAAAAATATTTTTTTAAAAAAATCGCTCTATTTACCTCCAGCTCCAGCTGCAACCTCCTCCAACCCCCGCCCAAGCGGAAACGGAAATCCTTCCTCTCCTCTCCCCCCTCCCCGACCCCAGGGAAACCACCCTTCCCTTGCGCCCGGCCCTCGTCCGTACAGCATGGCGCTCTCCATGACTCCAAACAGGGCGGCTGTTTTTGCGCAGCGCGCATTTCAGCGCCCGCCATGGGGTCTTTGGGACGGGGAGGGGGTCTCCAGACAGGCGCGGGACGGGATTTTTAGGGGGGCAAGGCAGGATATTAGACTTCCAAAGGACGGTTTGAAGACGCCCTCCGGGAAGCGCCATGTTGCGTTACGGACAAGGGAGGCCCTGGAAGCTGAGCTGGGCGCGCAAGGGCTTTTCCACGCAGCCCGGCCGCCTCCGCCAGATGGCCTCGTGCGCCTGCAAGGGAACCCAATCGCGCGGTGCATTTTCGTGCTGCGAGGCTGGAGGGTTTTTCGTTTTCTTTTTAAGGCCATCGGAGCCGGTTAAGCTTGCCTCTGAACAGCACTTTTAGGATTGAACTGCGCGTTGAACCTGCCCCGGGCAATCGGCGGCTGAAGCTCGTCGTGGGATCGGTGTTCTGGACCACGAGCAAAGCTGGTCTGGTTTGGCTATCTCGCTTTTCAGCATAAAGAATGCACCAAAGTGACACCCCCCCCCCGAAAAAGGAAGAACACTATCACGAATGGTAGAGACGGGTGCCTTCTCCTCTGGCGACCCTTCGTAGCCAAGAAGTGTGCATGCACACGAAAGCTCATACCAATAACAAACTTAGTTGGTCTCTAAGGTGCTACTGGAAGGAATTTTTTAATTTTATTTCGACTATGGGAGACCAACACGGCTACCTACCTGGAACTGTGTAAGGAGGGCAGCAGCTGGATAGCTCAGTTGGAGAGTGTGTTTCATGCGCTCTCGCTCTGTACAGTGATACCTCGCCTCTGGTTAAGTACTTAATTCGTTCTGGAGGTGGTACTTAACCTGAAACCCTTCTTAATCTGAAGCACCACTTTTGCAGGAGCACGATTTCTGTTCTCATCCTGAAGCAAAGTTCTTAACCTGAAGCACTATTTCTGGGTTAGCGGAGTGAGTCTATAACCTGAAGCGTATATAACCTGAAGCGTATGTAACCCGAGGTACCACTGTACATATAAAGAGAACATGAAATGAGCCCTGCTGCCTCAGTCCACAAATGCCTCTCTGCTCTCAGCCTCCCGATCTTCACAATGACCAACCAGCTGCCTATGAGAAACCTACAAGCAGAACATGAACATGACAGCCCTCACTTCTTGTCACTCCCCAGCAATTGGTCTTCAGAGGCCTGCTGCCTGGGAGCCTGGAAATTAGACCCCATTCCTACTACCGGATGATTGCTTTATCTTTCATGGATTTGTCTAATCCTCTTTTAAAGCTGTCCCAGTTGGCAGCCACCGCTCCATCTTACTGCAGTGAATTCCACGGTGCAGCTGTCTGCCCTGTGAAGAAGCACAGGCTTCCATCAGCCCCGAATTTCATACCATTCAGTTCCATTGGACGACCCTGAGTTATCAAAGGGAGAAGCCCATCTACTTCCTTGACATCACACATATTTTTAGAACCCTCAGTCATATCTTCCCCTTATTTATAACTCCCCCCCAAAAAAATATTTATTCCCTCTCTCCAATGTTGTAATATTTCATTGTAAGGGAGTTGCTCCAATCCCCTAATCCAGGCACAGGCAAACTCAGCCCTCCAGATGTTTTGGGACTACAACTCCCATCATCCCTAGCTAACAGAACCAGTGGTCAGGGATGATGGGAGTTGTAGTCCCAAAACATCTGGAGGGCCAAGTTTGCCTATGCCTGCCCTAATAATTTTGGTTGTCATTCCTGCACCCTTTCCAACTGTACAATATCCTTTTATTGAGAAGCAGTGATCAGAACTGCATAGTATTCCAAGTGCAGCCACTTACGAGTGTTGCAGTAAATGGTTTTTTATGTAATTTTTATCCTGGGCTCAGTTACGGTGCTGGAGGAGACTCTTGAGAGTCCCATGGACTGCAAGAAGATCAAACCTCTCCATACTGAAGGAACTCAACCCTGAGTGCTCACTGGAAGGACAGATTGTGAAGCTGAGGCTCCAGTACTTTGGCCACCTCATGAGAAGAGAAGACTCCCTGGAGAAGACCCTGATGTTGGGAAAGATGGAGGGCACAAGGAGAAGGGGGTGACAGAGGACGAGATGGTTGGATAGTGTTTTCGAGGATACCAGCATGAGTTTGACCAAACTGCGGGAGGCAGTAGAGGACAGAGGTGCCTGGCGTTCTCTGGTCCATGGGGTCACGAAGAGTCGGACACAACTAAACGACTAAACAACAACAACAGTTACGGAAATCCCAAACCATAATCCAGGGGGTAATACTGCTAGCACTTAAGTGCCACTTCAAAGTGGTATTTGAGTTACTCACTTTGTTGAATGGATGCTGACCCTTGTTGAATTGTATATTTTATTAGTGTTTTTTTTTTAATGTTTTATAAGACACTTTGGAGGTGGGATTAAAAAGCGCTTTAAATATCACCTCGGTTGTGTGCTTTGCCTTCCCCTCCAGTCACCCTAGTAAAGTGCCACAAGTGCCCTGAATGAAATAAATGGAGAAAGATGGTTTACGTGTGGCAGATATGAGCAAAACTTTGTTCAGAGCTCTGCCTCATGACTCAGCCCATAAGAGGGAGAAGTCCTAGGTGGATTGGAGGAAAAGTCACACAGGAGATACGCCCTGTGGGTGTCTTTAGCGTGGGAGAAGCTTCACTGTCAGCTCAGCTCTGAGAACCCACAAGGGAGAAAGAGACACCAGGGATGCTCTCTGTGTGGGAGAATACAATAACATAAGAAGCTGGTTGGTTGGCATCTGTTGTGTCTTGGGAGACAATGGAGACCCTTCTGGAAACTGCAGAAGGAGAAAGTGCTGTTGTGCTCAGGCTCTGTTTGCAGGATTCCCACGGGCATCTGGTTGGCCACTGTGAGAACAGGGAGCTGGACTAGATGGGTCATTGGCCTGATCCAGCAGAGCCTTTCTTAATATTCTTGTGCTCTTTTTTGTTGGGGAACAGGTTCCCCATCCCTGAGGGAAGAGGACAAAAAAAGAGCAGCCATCTAAAGGCCTTTCAGGACCCTGGACAGGTCCATTGGGTGCAGACTACTTGTCTGATAGCATTGCACATCCAACTGATTGCAGCACTGCCAGTTCCTGGGAACGTGGAGAGCTTCAAGGGGCAACCTCTGGAGCTGGAGCCAAAGATTTGGTCAGTTCTGAGCTGGTCTCTTGCCCTACAAACAAGCAATGCGGAACACAAAGTCTCTGGGCATTGAGGGTTCTGGTATCTTGGCAGAACCTGGAGGCTCTGCCTTTTGGGGTTCTGGTTCAATGCCGAGTTGTCAGACCTGGGTCCAGCAACCTCTGTAGCTGCCTCTCCTGACCTGGTTGGCATCTCCTCTGCCATATCTGGATCCTTGCACCTAGAATTTAGGAAGCTGCCATATACCAAATGCAGCGGGAGAACGCTTCTCCTGACTTTTGTTTGGTCCATTGCAATGGATCAGGGCATCAGTCTTGCTTGCATTGCAGTAGAAAACCAGTCCCTCTATAGCCCTGACCCAGTTTGTGGCACACAATGCAACAATAGGCTTTCTGATTGCAGAGACTAGAAGGGTGCTTGCATTGATAAACCCTCTGGCAACCAGGAAAACCCGTTAAATCAGTTTCCTTAGGGATGAGTGTGACTCCAAACAAGCGCTGCTGCTTTCGTAGGCTTCATTTAGGACACTTAGGGATTTGTAAAATAAAGCTTGCTCCCTTCCCTGCATGCTGGAATTTGTCCCACATGTAGGCAAGATGATAATCTTGAAGCCCATCTGGAAGGAATATTACAAACTCTCATATTAGCCCTTCCTGTTCTCCTCTATGTGCCAGTGTGGTGTAGTGGTTAAGAGCGGTAGTCTTGTAATCTGGTGAACCGGGTTTGCCTCCCCGCTCCTCCACATGCAGCTGCTGGGTGACCTTGGGCCAGTCACACTTCTCTGAAGTCTCTCAGCCCCACTCACCTCACAGAGTGTTTGTTGTGGGGGAGGAAGGGAAAGGAGAATGTTAGCCACTTGGAGACTATCATTTGGGTAGTGAGAAAGCGTGATATCAAGTCCAAACTCCTCTTCTTCTTCTTCTTCTTCTTCTTCTTCTTCTTCTTCTTCTTCTTCTTCTTCTTCAACAAACTGCTTCCTCCTTTCCATGTGAACAGATCAAGTCTGAAATCTTACAAAAGGGAGAACTTTTCACCCATTCAGTCAGTTATTATCACTTTCATTATTAGGAGCAGCAGCCACAGGACTGAAATGCTGAGTTTTCTCTCTATGGCTGTCATCCCTAAAACTCAGAGCAACTGCCCTAGGCAGAGCTTATGAGTTTCAAGAGCAAATTCCCAAGTATGGGAGGTCCTCATCCTTGCCTCTTGCATTGGCTACACCACACACTTACAAACACATGCCCTCAGGCATATACTTTTGCTCTCCACTCTACCATATACCGTATTTCACATGTATAAACCGCTTTCAGGTTGTGGTTGTTGTTGTTTTTTTAAAAAAAAACAAGCAGTATATAAATTTTATGAAACAAAATGAATGGCATGGCAAGAGCCTTGCCAATCACATTG
The DNA here is from genome assembly GCF_964234715.1 of Podarcis melisellensis. Taxonomy (NCBI): domain Eukaryota; kingdom Metazoa; phylum Chordata; class Lepidosauria; order Squamata; family Lacertidae; genus Podarcis; species Podarcis melisellensis. The sequence continues at coordinate 105,317,420 of NC_138529.1, forward strand.
TAGGTAGAAATTTTGCAGTCTTTCTCTATTTCCTAGGAGTGACATAACTTCAGTGACACTTAATTTTCCTTGTAGACTAGGGTCTCTCATTTCTTTAGGCTAGGAAGGTGAATGCGTTACGCTATTGGTTTAAATGCACCTGTGACCTTATGTTTATGCTGCACCGTATTATCCAGCTGATGATTAATTTCTTTGTTGTTTTATAATAAATGGGTCTTCTCTTGGCTGCCCAAAGAAACCGTTGATGTGGTCTGAATCAACCGTTTAAACATTTTCTGAACAACCCTCAATGTGAGTCCTGCATAAGTTTCTATCTCGTTTTTCAGGGACATGCGTGGCACAGGTTGGATCATTGATCTATTAAGTTCAGTACTGTATTGACAGAAACCTCTCCTGGCCCTAGCTAGAAATGAAAGAGATTGGACCCTTGTATTGCCTGCATGCAAAGCAGACACTCTGCCCCTGAGCTGGGGCAGAGATGGCCACCAAGATGGAATCTACGCACCTATAAAAAAAAACCCCTGTGAAAATGCTTTTTTAAAAAAGGTTTTGAAAAAGATATTGAATTTTGCCTAGCTCACTGTCGCCATCTAGCATCACATTTGTATACTGCACTTTACAACACATTTAAAATATTTTGTTTGCAGCTGTGTAGATGAGTCCCAAGTTGCAGGACTTCAAGGAGGAGGAGGGAGAGAGAGAGATAATTGGACAAGTCTATACATGGTTACTAGTCATGCCAAGGGTATCATATTAAGGTCCATAAATAGCAACACCCTAGAGGTCCTGGGCCCTAAGGAAGTCAGATTAGCCTCAACCAGAGCCAGGGCCTTTTCAACACTGGCTCCAGCCTGGTGGAACGCTCTGTCTCATGAGACCAGGGCCCTGCGAGATCTGATTTCTTTCCGCAGGGCCTGTAAGACAGAGTTGTTCCACCTGGCCTTTGGCTTGGAATCAACTTGATCCCCTTCCCCTCTTTCCTTTTTCATTTCTCCTTCTGTGATGGAACTCCTATCTGGGGACTTCCCTGGCTTTTTTCTGGCCCACGTAGGACCAGTCTGGATAGTGGGCCTTGGTGAAGATTTGACGTTTTCATCCCCAAAAAGTTTTTGATTTGAGTTTCTACTGAAATGAGGCTGCATTTTAATGTTGCATCTTAATCTTGTTTTTAAGTTGTATTTTAATCCATTGTTTTTATACCTGGTATTAGCTGCCCTGAGCCTGGTCTTGGCCAGGGAGGGCGGGGTATAAATAAAACTTATTATTTTATTTATAATTCATAATCTATATATAATCTATATAATATATATAGATTAGCTTCAACCAGAGCCAGGGCCCTTTCAACACTGGCTCTGGCCTGGTGGAACACTCTGCCTCATGAGACCAGAGCCCTGCAGGACCTGATTTCTTTCTGCAGGGCCTGTAAGACAGAGTTGTTCTGCCTGGCCTTTGGCTTGGAGCCAATTTGATTCCCTCCACCTCTTTCTTTTTCCTTTTTCCTTTCTCCTCCTGTGATGAGGCTGCACTTTAATATTTTAATGTTGTATTTTAATCTTGTTTTTAAGTTGTATTCATTCAACTTGTTTTTATTATTGCTTGTTAGCCGCCCTGAGCCCGGCCTTGGCTGGGGAGGGCGGGGTATAAATAAAAATTTATTATTATTATTATTACCTCCAGGATCAGAGGCAGCAAAGCTTTGAATGCCAACTGCTGGGGAGCAACAGCAAAAGGAGGCTACTGTGCTCATGCCCTGCTTGTGGGTTTCCTGGAGGCTTCTGATTGGTCACTGCAGGAAACAGGATGCTGTGCTAGCTGGGCTTTCAGGCTGATGGAGCAGGGCTCTTCTTATGGCTACTTCCTTTCTCACTTTCTCATGAACTGAAAAGCACAGCACAAACCTCCCACTTCAAATCTGGCAACGTTTTGTAGGTTTCATAGAGATCCAGGAATTCTCATTCCCCCAGCCTTACTCAGAAGATTATTATGAGAATCAAAGCACACTATAAAACACTGCATTTGTTTATTGAATGATCATACAATTTGTGGTTATTTGTGACCGTTGTAAATGTGGCAAGATTCACAGCTTGCATGGTTTTTTTAAAACTCAAATCTTCCCAAAATAATGTAAGGAGTCCAGTCACATTTATCTCCCCACAAATGAAGGAGGAAGGCATAAAAACTGAAAGGGAAAATACACACACACAAAACCCCACAATCCAAACTGATAACATTCCTAAACAGTGTGAATGAGAACCATCACTTTAGAGAACCTGAACATGGATATTGTATATTTTGTTCTGCTTCAGAGTGGAGTTTCATTAGTTCGTTTTTTTCTAAAATAACAGGTGCAAGAAAATATGTGCTTCAATCATTTTCATCGGTGCTCCACAGGAATGGAAATAGTTAAATGCTTTTGCACAAACTAGGGCTGCTGGTTTGTTTGTTCCATCCTTTAGCACTAGCATAGCAGGCAGACGTTCAACAGATGCAGCTTTTCCAGAATGGAGATGACACAAGCTGCTTGTTTTGTCTGTGATGCATTTGTTAAAGGCACTGCAGAAAGATCATAATCATATTACTTTGACAAACATCTCTTTAATTGTTCATCTTTCACTGCTCACAGTAAATCAACCAGTTCTCCACATAATATAGTCTACATCCCCTAAGCCTCTGCAATTCCTACTGTCATCCCGTCTGTAGTTGCTTTTGTGAGGTCAGGGGAAGTTACTTCAGTGTAAGTGCGATTGGCATCAGGTGGCATACAGGTCCTTATCAATGCCAATGGATCAACAACAAGATGCAAAATGCCTGCCATTTCTGTCATTCACCAAAGCGTTCTGCAAGCCACTTTGTTTCCAAAACCGGTGTGGTGTCGTAGTTAAGAGCGGTAGTCTCGTAATCTGGTGAACTGGGTTTGTGTCTCCGCTCCTCCACATGCAGCTGCTGGGTGACCTTGGGCCAGTCACACTTCTCTGTAGTCTCTCAGCCCCACTCACCTCACAGAGTGTTTGTTGTAGGGGAGAAAGGGAAAGGAGAATGTTAGCTGCTTTGAGACTCCTTCGGGTAGTGATAAAGTGGGATATCAAATCCAAACTCTTCTTCTTCCAGGCAAAACTCAAGATGCTGATGATAGTGTTTGCAGCCCTAAGTGGCTCAAGCCCCAAATGCCTTCTCCCCTCCTGGGTGTTAAGAACAGCAGACAGAATCACAGAATTGTAGAGCTTCAAGGGATACCAAGGGTCATCTAGTCCAACCCCCTGCAATGCAGGAATCTCAACTAAAGCATCCCTGACAGACGGCCATACGACCTCTGCTTAAAAACCTCCAAGGAAAGGAGAGTCCATCACCTCCTGAGGGAGACCGTTCCACTGTCAAACAGTTCTTAACTGTCAAAAAGTTGTTCCTGATGCTTAGTCCGAATCTCCTTTCTTGTAACTTACTCCCTAGAGAGGGAATTTAGAATTGCAACCCAAAGACGGTGAGGTTAGAGAGGACGGACAGCTATACTGCTCCTGGATATAGCAAGCTGGTTTTTGATCTGGAAGAGGCGATCCCAAACTGTGGTCTGTGGACCACGAGTGATCAACACGCTTCATTCAGGTGGTCTGCAGCATATTAAACATTTGCTGTAATTTTCAGCTGTATATTTTTTTTTATTGCGTCTCTTATTTCTAACATTGTATATTATTGCATTCAAATTGCAATTCGACAGAAGCAATGAAAATGCAACGAAAAACCATTCAGCGTTTAGCACAGCACAATTGCTACAACAGGCAGAAGAAAATCAGTAGATGGTCAACCAAGACCCTAAGCGATTTCCAGGCGGTCGGTGAGGCAGTGCAGGGACAGGTTTGGGAACCACTGATGTACAAAGACCCATGTCCTTCAACTTCTGACTTTGCTTGTTGTGTAGAGTTTGGCAAATCCTCCTTTCTTAGCCTTGACCGGAAAAGGGGCTTGCTGGTAACAGTCAGAGCATTTTGCACCAGGGATTGTGCAGAGCCAGTGTGGTGTAGTGGTTAAGAGCAGTAGACTCGTAATCTGGTGAACCGGGTTCGCTTCCCTGCTCCTCCACATGCAGCTGCTGGGTGACCTTGGGCCAGTCACACTTCTCTGAAGTCTCTCTGCCCCACTCACCTCACAGAGTGTTTGTTGTGGGGGAGGAAGGGAAAGGAGAATGTTAGCCGCTTTGAGACTCCTTCGGGTAGTGATAAAGCGGGGTATCAAATCCAAACTCCTCTTCTTCTTCTTCAAACCCAGCTTATCATGTGAAATGGTGCGATCTAGGTGCATTTGAATACCCCAGAGGAAGGAAGACTAGAATTCTCACCATGAGAGTGTCCATTTCAAGTTCACCTCCTAGAAATAAGCAAAACATTCCATGAATTCCTGGGAAGACCATTAAGAGTATCTCACGCCTTACAGTCTAAGAGGAAAACATAAGCCAGCAGGTCCGCAAGCACAGCTTTTCTGTAATGGATGCAGGGATACAGTTGCCCCAAAAACTCTTGTTCTGAAAGCAACAACAATTAGATTAACCATATTCATACGTCAAGGTTAACAGCAGCAGCAGATCAAGTTCTGGGCACAGCTGTCAATGTTTCCCTTTTTTAAAGGGAAATTCCCTTATTCCGAATAGGATTCCTCGCAAGAAAAGGGAGAAGTTGACAGCTATGGTTCTGGAGAAATCTTGGATTCCTTTAGAGACATCCATGGTGCAGGATGGTACAACAAAGGCTACAGCAATCGATAGGGAAATGTCCACCAGCTAGACTTTCTCCTCGCCAAATGCCAGTGATGACAATGAGCCTAACTTTCCATTTCGGAACGGAAGACTTTTATTTGATAAGCACCTGCCTGGCGTTCCTCTGCCCTGTATGAATTTTCTGGTGCCTTGTAAGATGCGAATTCCGATTGAAGCTCTTCCCACATTCGTGACACTCGTAAGGTTTTTCTCCCGTGTGGATTCTCTGGTGTTTCGTTAGACAGGAGCTCTGGCGGAAGCTCTTCCCGCACTCCAGGCAGGTGTACGGCTTCTCACCTGTGTGGATTCTCTGGTGCAGAATGAAGTCCGAGATCCCCCGATAGTTCTTCCCGCACACGGCGCACAGATAAGGTTTCTCCCCCGTGTGGATTCTCTTGTGGACGACCAGGTGAGAGCTCTGCGTGAAGCACTCGCCGCACTCCCGGCAAATGTACGGCTTTTCCGCCGTGTGGATCCTCTGGTGCCTGATCAGGTGCGAGCTGACCAGAAAGCTCTTCTCACAGAAGGAGCACTCGTAAGGTTTCTCCCCCGTGTGAATCCGCTGGTGAGCCACAAGGTTGGAGCTGACGCTGAAGCCTTTCCCACACACGGGGCATTTGTAGGGCTTCTCGCCCGTGTGGATTCTCTGATGTGCAATAAGGGTCGAGCTCTGGGAGAAGCTTTTCCCGCACTCGGGGCAGGTATAAGGCTTCTCTCCTGCATGGATCCTCCGGTGTTTCACGAGGGCAGAGCCGTCGCTGAAGCATTTCAGACACACACGGCAGACGTAGGGTTTTTCCCCGGTGTGGGTCCTCCGGTGCCTTATGAGAGGGGAGCACCGCTTGAAACATTTCCCGCAATCGGGGCAGCTGTAGGATTTCGCCAGCTGGGGAACCTTTTTCTTCTTCACTGCTCTCTTGCTGAGATCAAGGGCCGTTTCCTCGCGACACGAGGACTTGCGCTTCCTCTTCTTTGGCGGGCACGCCGGCGGCAATTCAGGGTTGCATTGAATCGCACAGCCTTCCTCTCGATCAAGGCCTTGGGAAACGTCGGTACCTGGTTTTTCCGGCAAAGCGTCTTGCAGAATCTCCTGCTCGGTTCTTTCCTGGAGAGATGTCTGTGCCTCACTCTCGCTCAGCATTTTTCACCTGCTGGGAAATAACAGATCCCCAAGTCTGAGATTTTACTCCAAATCACTTTTCCTTCATCCATTTCAGGCCCATGACATACCTTTGACCAGGTGCATTGTTTTAAAGAGTGACCCAGGAAGCCTGAAAGTCCCGGAGGGTCTTTTGCTCCAGACCCTAGAACCACTGCCCCCCCTTCCTATCTTCATTTAAACTTTTGTTTACAAGGTGTTCAGAACCACCAGAAAACACAGTGCTCTTAAGCGCCATTATCAGTTGTCCAGAGGTATCTATGCTTCTCCTGGTAGGCCCCGCAGAGGACCTTAAGGTCCACAAATGACAACATTTTGGAGGTCCCAGGTCGCAAGTGGTTAGATTGGTCTCAACTAGGGCCAGGGCCTTTTCGGTACTGGCCCCGACTTGGGCGGAACGCTCTGTCACAAGAGACTAGGGCCCTGCAGGATTTTAAATCTTTCTGCAGGGGCTGCAAGACAGAGCTGTTCCACCTGGCCTTTGGTTTGGACTCTGTCTGACCATTATGTTTCCCTCCCCTGATTTATCAGCTACTTTTAAAATGAGGCTGCATTTTAAATTGCATTTTAACTTGTATTTTAAATTGGTTTGTTTTTTCTTTTTCCCCTATTATGTTTTTAATGTGATTTTATTGGTGTTAGCTGCCCTGAGCCCAGCTCTGGCTGGGGAGGGCGGGGTATAAATTATTATAAGCATACAATATACATTTTCTGCCATGTGCTGTACCCCGAGTCCTTTGAGTGCCTAGCAATTCAACATGCTAAACAGAACCCCAGCTATGGCTATGCCCTGCCTCCACAATCAGAGATAGTAATGGTTCCGAAATAGCAGGAAGGGAGAGGGCTCTTCTGCTCAGGTTCTCCTTTGCAGAGTCCACAAAGGTGTATGTTTGGCCAGAGTGAACACAGGAAGCTGGACTAGAAGGGCCACTGGCGCTCTTCTTATGTTAGCCCAGCTGTTTGTTTGTTTTTAACCCAGTAAGTGTACCAGTTCCCTCTTTTTCTTACTCTCCCTATCAATTCTAAGGACATAGTTACAGTGCAGGCATATTAGTTGCACAGCCAATCCAGGTTCTCCATAAAAAAATGCTACAAAAATGAGGCTGGGCGAGAGTGGAGATGGAAATCTCTTGCAGAATTTTTATAATCTTCTCAATTGTACTGTGTCATCAGTAAGCGCAGTGCTTCACAAAGCACAAGCAAGTAAGATCCCTGCCTGGAGCAGCCCACAATTTGAAATCCAACCTAGAGGAGACAGCAGAGGTAAAGGGAGGGAGGAGTTATAAACCGGGGAAATAGTGGCACAATGGGTCAGTGAGTCTGGCTGTTAACCAGAAGGCAGGCCGCTGGGGCAGCTGTGGGCAAAACATCCCTGCATTTCAGGGGGTTGGTCTAGATGACCCTTGGGTCCCTTCCAACTCTACAATGCTAGGATTCTAGGCATTCGTTTGTGTCATGCATATTTAGGCTCAGGAGTGGGGAAAGCCAAGTTTAAACGCCCAGCTCCATCACAAAGCCCAGTGGGTGACCTGGAGGCAGTCACGCTGTCTTAGCCTAAGCCACCTCACAGGGTTGTTGCTGAGGATAAAACGAGGAGAGAATGTAAAGTCACCTTATGCCGGGACAACTGGGACTTTAAGGAAGAATGGGAGCTTTTTTACAATTTTTCTAAAAAGACAACAAAATGAATTGGACTCCTTGGCAGGCTTTGAATAAACATACACAAACTTATTGGTTGGTAACATGGTAGATAGATAGATAATGTAAGGATGTGTATAATTTTTAGAGCATGCAGAGAATAATATGTGCTGAGAAATCAGAGAGAGGAGTGAGGGTAGTCTCTTGGGGAGGAGGGTTTGAAGAGGGGTGGAAAAAAAAGGGGAAAATAATGAATAGGAAATGTTCTGATAATTTGTTATGTGGAAATTATTAATAGAAATAAATAAATAAATAAAGTCATGCTGAATGAGACCGTCTAGCTCCATAAAGCTCATTAGTGCCTACTCTGACTGGCAGTGACTCTCCAGAGTTCCAGACCTTCCTGCAGATGTCAGTGGCTGAACCTGGCTGGAAAGCAGGTCTCCTGCCCCACTGAGGGACAGCCCTTTCTCACATAGGGCACTTTGAGCAACTTGGAAGAAAGGGAGGCTAGAAATGCGACAGACAAGAGAAGTGTCCCAATATCTCAGCTGGGATGGCCAGTGGCGTAGCGTGGGTTGTCAGCACCCGGGGCAAGGCAAGTAATTTGCGCCCCCTAACCCGTGGTTTTGCACCCCCTAACCCTAACCCCCAGATGTTGCGCCTGGTGCGGCCGGCCCCCCCTGCACCCCCCACGCTACGCCACTGGGGATGGCTCAGCCTGGATAGCTCAGCTGGCCAGAGCATGGTGCCGATGGCGCCAAGGTTGCAGGTCCCCATATGGGACAGCTGCATATTGCAAGGGGTTGGACTAGATGATCCTCGGGTCCCTTCCAGCTCTATGGCTTTTCTCACACTGCCAGGAAGGCAAGCAGCCCCTGGCCAAACTCCCTTTCCTTCTCTCCATCTGCTCACCCTACAGAATGATCCTTAGTGCTTCGGCTGGGTGGGGATCTCTAGGCGGAAAGAGAGAAGGGGGCTCGTGCGCCTTTAACAGCAGCGCGGAAAAGGCAATTGCAGCAGCTGTAGCAATGTCATCTGCCGACATTCCCTCCGCTACACAACTATTAAAGGTGCAGGATCCCCTTTCCTGCGTCTCCTCGCCCCCGAGATCCCTGCCCTGAAGCGACCTACTCGCACCCACGGACTGGCACCCACCGTCCGATTCCTCCTTTGTCCATTCATTCCCCACAAGTGGTGCAGCGAGCGGTCTGGGGACATCTGATGCTGCAAAAAGTACGGGAGCGAGCGGCGGAGATGCTCGATCCCTTGACTGGAAGACATCGCGACGAGACCCCCCCCCCACACCAGGCTGCAGCGCGTACCCCAAAGAATCACAAGCCCAGCCTGCCCGGGATCCCTCGCCTCCCTCCCTCCCCCTCTCCTCGAGTGCCGGGAGATGCCCGCCCCGTCGCACCCCCCCACCCCCTCCAGAGTGCAAAAGAAGAAGAAAAGCGCTTTCCCCTTGCCTTGGGTGGGGGTGGGACCCTCGCCAAGTCTCCCTCTTCTCCTGCCGCATTTACCGCGGACGTCGCTCCAGCTGCTCAGGGGTTAAAGAGCCGCAGATCCCCCCCCCGCGGCGATGTGGGAGGAAGGAGGGGAGAGAGAGCCAGTTTCCCGATCTCCCTCGGGCTCTGGTAAAGCCAGGGATGGACGGTGGGGGGAGCAGATGAGGAGCCAAGGGGTCTTTTTTTGGAAGGAGAGGGGTCTTCTTTTGGGCCCTCTCCAAAAGCGGCCCCAGCGCTGGCTGAGCGCACCCGACCCGTGCGCCTTGCGCGCAAACCTCCCCAGCAGCGCCTCGGGAGCCCAGCGGCCTCGATCCGCTCCTCGCCCCCTCTCTCGCCCCCGCGTCGTCCGCTCCCGCAGCGGCTCCTCCCACTCGGGCGCTGGGCTCCAGCCCCTTCCTGCCGGCTGTCCATTCCCGATTGCAACCCGGCCAAGCTCCGAGCCGGGAGAAAGAGGAGGAGGAGGAGGAGGACAGCTTGGCGCGCCCCCCGAAGACGGGGCACCAACTTTGGGCGCACGTGCGCCTTTAAGAAAACCAACTCCGCTGCCCCCCTCCCACTTGCATTAATGCACAAAGCCAGGATCTCTGCCCACCCACCCCCCGGCAAATGACGCAGGGAGCCGTGTAGGAACAGCTTTCCACGTTGGGATAATTTTCTCGGTGTGTGGGAGAGAGTCCGGCTCGGCAAGAAAGTTGCAGCCGCATGAGTGCCTTTTGGTCATTCAGTCTAAAGAGACCAGATCTCTGGACATGAACACAGGCTGATAGACAATAATAAAAATAATATAATATAATAAATTTTTATTTATATCCTGCCCTCCCCAGCCGAAGCCGGGCTCAGAGCTGCTAACAACAATAAAAGTAACACAATTTACATAAAATCACAATCAATTAATTGAAATGCATTCTGAAATCAATTCAAAATCAAATTAATGGCAACCATTGGGCTGGAGTTCTGTGAGGATTACCAAAGGAGGGGGGCAGGCTGTGCCTTGGCCAAAGGCCTGGTGGAACAGCTCTGTCTTGCAGGCCCTGTGGAAAGATGTCAAGTCCCGCAGGGCCCTAGTCTCTTGTGACAGAGTGTTCCACCAGATTGGAGCCACAGCCAAAAAAGCCCTGGCTCTGGTTGAGGCCAGCCTAACCTCTCTGTGGCCCGGGACCTCCAAGATGTTTTTGTTTGAAGGTCCTCCGTGGGACATACCAGGAGAGGCGGTCCCCTAGGTACGAGGGTCCTAGGCCGTATAGGGCTTTAAATGTTAAAACCAGCACCTTAAACCTGATCCTGTACTCCACCGGGAGCCAGTGCAGCTGGTATAACACTGGGTGAATGTGATCCCGCTGCGGGGACCCCGTAAAAAGTCTCGCCACGGCATTCTGCACCCGCTGGAGTTTCTGGGTCAGTCTCAAGGGCAGCCCCACATCAGACAAGCATTACTTGTGGGGATGTGTGCTCTGTTCTTCTTGGTAATATTAATTTCCCCCAGACTGGGTTAACACAGATAAAATACAAACAGCTAAAAAGCAATTGGAATCGTAGAGTTGGGAGTGATCCCAAGGGTAATCTAGGCCAACCCCCTGCAATGCTGGAATCTCAACTGGAGCATCCATGACAGATGGCCACCCAACCTCTGCTCCTAGGAAGGAAAGTCCACCACCTCCAGAGAGAGACCAGAAAGTTATTCCATAATGTTTAACCAGAATCTCCCTTCTTGTAAACTCTTAATAGAATTAAACTCTAACAGAATTAAAGCAACTCTGTGTAAATTCAGATAATGAAAACTGTGGTTTTTTCTGTCAGTTCCCAAAGGCCTGTTGGAACAAGGCAGTCTGCACCTGCCAGTGGAAGAACAAAGAGGGAGCCAGTCTAGTTTCTTGAGGGAAGGAGTTCCAAAGCTTGGGAGCAACCACCGAGAAGGCTCTGTCCTGCATCCCTCCCACCCTCCTAGTGTGCCTGTGAGGGTGATGAGCCTCCCCTCCCTGCAGATTTCAGAGACTGGGCAGCTTTGTATGGGAGAATATGGAATTCCATGCAGCCTGGGGCTGCCCTGTGCCTTCTAGCCTTGGACTTCCTGTTATGGAGCAAGGAGTTGGGCTAGAGGTTGTACAAGACCTAGTGTATCTGAAGAAGTGTGCATGCACACGAAAGCTCATACCAAGAACTAACTTAGTTGGTCTCTAAGGTGCTACTGGAAGGATTTTTATTTTATTTTATTTTTTGTTTCGTTAAGACCCACTTCCAGTTTGATAATGTGTGGTGTCTGTTCTTCGGGGACAAGAGTTTCCATATCTCAGAATATAGGGTTTCTTTCTTTCTTTCTTTCTTTCTTTCTTTCTTTCTTTCTTTCTTTCTTTCTTTCTTTCTTTCTTTCTTTCTTTCTTTCTTTCTTTCTTTCTTTCTTTCTACTGCCCTGCAACCAAATGTATCCAAGGGGCATGCACAAAAAACAAGAACAATAAAAGAAATTGGTAGAGAAAGCTGTGACAGCTCAGTCAGTAGAGCATGAGACACTTAATCTCAGGACCGTGGGTTCAAGATGCACATTGGACAAAAGATTCATTGCAAAATGTTGAGACTAAATGACCCTCTTGGTCCCTTCCAATTCTACAATTCTGTGATTCAGTGATGGGGGGAGGGAATACGTGCAAGGGTTGCTCCTCCTCTATGTCCCAGTCAGGATGTTAAGGTCTGCATAAGGGATTTCCCCCTGGGTGTACATTCTTATATATGGCTAGTGAAGTTTTTCCTGGCATGAGAGAAAGTGATGGGAGAAGGGACTTCACTTGTTTGGTGTTGCAGCCCTGCGCCCACTTACCTGGGAGTAAGCCCCACTGAACTTGGTGGGACTTACTTCTGAGTAGACATACATGGGATTGCACTGTACATCCTGCATATCTTAAATATTTCAAGAGGGGGGAGCTAATTTTAACAGGTGACAACTCCTAACCTATTGCAGGTACCATTAAGCAGGCATCTCTAACTCCATAAAACCCTCTGTCGAGTCTCCCCACAGTTTTTCATCTGTCCCCCCCCAAAAAAATTGGCTTTATTCTTACTCTCACCCTTCTTTTTTAAATTTTCTTTCATGCTCCTGTGTAAAAGCAAAAAAATGGAAATCTCCCACCCTGCTTAAAATATTGATTTATTTTATTTTATTTTTTTAGAACCTTGCATTTGTATCCTCTGCATACACACACTGAGAGGGGGCTTTTCTCCAGGGATTTGAACCCCCACCCCATCAACAATCGATCCATTATACTTTGCGCTCTTTCGTTTCTCTTTCATTTCTGTCACTTTACTTTAAGAAATTTCTGCAGAACTGACCCAGCTAATGGAAAAGCCTTCCTGCGAGGCAAACCCTTCACCACCACCTGCTAGCACACAACCCCACCTTAGAAGGTCTATAAAACTCACCCCATCCCACTTTTAGGTCTCTTCTAGAAGACCCTGACCTAGAAGAGAAGGCAACAAAAAACAGTAGTGCCTTACAGAGGAAAAAAATCTGACTTAGGTGAGTGAGATATTATTACCTGCTCCTTATTTGAGAGCCTCTGAAAGGAGGTGCTGTTTTCTAACTTTGCCTATTGTTGCTGATACTCTGTTTCCGATTAATTGCTCCTTCTGCACGTTTCCCTAAGGAACCAAAAGACAAACTGGGAGCTTCTCTGCTTGCTTTAAACCGTTTTGAATATTGTGTTTCAATTGTTGTGACCTGTGAAGGACAGGTGATAAAAAATAGTAGCTTATATTAAGGCTTTCTTCTCTGTGTTCTGTGTCCCACGGCTGCTTCATTCTGAAGGCACTGGGATATGGGGTTCCCATCCCCCTCTGTTCCTGCACTCTACGTTTTTTATCATAAAGACCTTGACTTTTCTGCCTTAGGAATGCAGGAAGTTATTTTCCACTGAGTCAGATCCCTGGTCTATCTGCAGCTCATTGTGGCCCATGGTAGCAGCTCCTATCCAGGATTTCAGACAAGGCTCTCTCCCTTAGTCCTACTTGGAGGTGCTGGGAGTTGAAACTGGAATATTCTGCATGTGAAAAAAAGCACAGATGCCGTCCACTGAATTATGGCCCATCCCTTTAAAGCAGGGGAGGGTAACTTTTTTTGAAGGTTGGGGCAATATTAGCAGAAGGGGAAGCGATAGTGAGGAACATATGCCAGTAGTGCAGCGGGACACTCCTTTTCTCTTTTTCTCCTTATCCATTCATTATTTGTAACACGCCCAAAGCTTATCCCCCTGCCCATCTATTCTTGAATGCTAAATAACCCCCCCCCATATACTCTCATGTAAGTGTGCACCATCTTCATTCATAATTTCATTCATTCTCGTTCACCGTTTTCCAAACCACCTCTTTATTCAGCTTGCAAACTGATTTGTTTGCACAACGTTTGTGGGGAGCTTTGATAGCTTGCTTTCCAGAGCGTTTTCCCTATTGCAAAAAAAAGTTCAGTTTTGAAAGGAAGCGGCTTGGTTGCGCAAGAGCGCCAAATCAGCTTCAGTTGCCAGTCATCCAAGGTTGGTCTTAAAGGGCTAGCGGCCTCCCACACGAGAAAGTGACTGCTCTCTGCTCCTCACTTGTCCCCTGCTCAGGTGGGGAGAGCAACACGGGTCTGCTCGTCAACAGAGAAGCGCTGGTAGTAGATGGGGCTTGGAGGTGCTCAGGGCAAAGGGAATATTTCCCATTCTGGTTCAAAGGGGCTCCTGTGCTTTTAGTAGCTTGGCCTCCGTAGCATAAATGCTTCTTGCAATCCACAGAGAGGGAGAATGTTGTTATGCTTCGATCCTGCTTGCAGATTTTAGGCATCTGGTTGGCCGTTTTGAGAAAAGGGTGCTGGGATAGATGAGCCAAAGGCCTGATTGAGCAGGGCTCTTAAGTTATTGGGAAACATGCAAAGTGCTTGTTTCCAACAGACAATGCCTTGCCCCCAACTCTAGTTAAATGGGGAGCCTAGATAAAAGGGGAAGAGGTGTATAGGTTGGCATGTGCACTTTTAGGAACTGGAGTCCAGGGAACTCATGGAAAGAGATCTATTGGCTTCTTAAAGAGCTTCTCTTGCCCATCGCTTCTAATAAACTCCACAATATTGTCGGAGAGAGAGGTTTGAGAGATTCTTACTCTCTCGTAGTGGAATTAGCACAATGGTGAACGTTAAAACTTGTTTAGATTTTTATCACCCTCACCCACCTTTAAACAAACGTTCCCCACAAAAATACTTAGGCTAGAATAAATCACAGACACTCAACTTTGGAAATAAGTGAAGATTTTACTCAGAGTTCCACAAGTTACAGCAAACAAGTATCCACACATGGGATAAACATTAAAAGCTTCTAAAAGTCTGGTGGTAGTTCTTCTCTTTAACATCTGGTGGGAGGGCGTTCCACAAGGCGGGTGCCACTACCGAGAAGGCCTTCTGCCTGGTTCCCTGTAACTTGGATTATCACAGTGAGGGAACCGCCAGAAGGCCCTTGGCATTGGACCCCAGTGTCCGGGCAGAACGATGGGGGTGGAGACACTCCTTCAGGTATACTGGACCGAGGCTGTATAGGGCAGTATATACAGTAAATTCAAATAATAATAATAACAAACTTCCCTATAATTTCAGTGAACAATGGAGCCCCCTAGCAATGAAGCCAGAGGGCAGCCCAGCATCAAGGTAGAGACGGAGGCCGCCATTCTTTCCACAGCACAGCCAGCCCAGAAGAGCTACCAGTGCCTGGAATGTGGCAAGAGCTTCCGCCGAGGCCCGAGTCTCTTGACTCACCAGAGAATCCACACGGGCGAGAGGCCCTTCCAGTGCCTGAACTGCGGGAAGCGCTTCACTCAGCAGTCAAGCCTCACCATTCACCTGAGAATCCACACAGGGGAGACCCCTTACCACTGCCCTCAGTGCGGGAGGTGCTTCCGCCAGAGTTCGAACCTCCTCAAACACCAGCAGCTCCACGCCGGGTTGAGGCCCCACCTGTGCTCCGAGTGCGGGAAATGCTTTGCCCAGCGCTCCAACCTCCTCATTCACCAGAGAATCCACACCGGCGAGATGCCTTTCCTGTGCTCCGAGTGCGGGCAAACCTTCAGGCAGCACCGCAGCCTGCTCATCCACCAGAGGAACCACCAGGCCGGCGGCGCGGCCTGGGGCTACGAGTGCCCCGAGTGCGGGAAGAGCTTTGCGCAGAGCTCCGACCTAGTGAAGCACCTGCGAGTCCACACCGGGGAGATGCCCTACACCTGCCTCCACTGCGGGAAGAACTTCCGGTACGTCTCGAACCTCAACAGGCACCGGAGGACGCACACCGGGGAAAAGCCTCACGCCTGCCGTCAATGTGGTGAGTGCTTCAGCCACCTGTCCAGCCGCAACACGCACGAGAGGACCCACACCGGCGAGAGGCCGTACGGCTGCGCCGAGTGCAGCAAGAAGTTCATTTCCAGCTCCAAGCTGGCCCGGCACCGGAGGATCCATTCCAAGAAGCCGCATTTCCTCTGCAATGAGTGCAACAAAGGCTTCTTCCACCGTCCCGCCCTCAAGAGACACCTGCACCTCCACAAACCAGGTGGTCCGAAAGGAAAGGGGAGTAACGGAACAAGGAGACTTTGCTAGGCCGAGCTGAATGCCCCCAACCCAGGTAACTTGTGTGTGTGTGTATTTATACTACAAGCAGGGGGGGGGGTTGGTGGGAACTCACCAGAACTCAGTTCCGGCCCCTCTCAGGTGGGCGCCATAATAATAATAGTAGTAATAATAATAATAATTAATAAATTATATCCCGCCCATCTGGCTGGGTTTCCCCAGCCACTCTGGGCGGCTCCCAACAGAATATTAAAAACATCAAACATTAAAAACTTCCCTAAACAGGGCTGCCTTCAGATGTCTTCTAAAATTCAGATACCGTGGTACCTCGGCTTAAGTACTTAATTCGTTCCAGAGGTCCGTTCTTAACCTGAAACTGTTCTTAACCTGAAGCACCACTTTAGCTAATGGGGCCTCCTGCTGCCGCCGCGCTGCTAGAGCATAATTTCTGTTCTCATCCTGAAGCAAAGTT
Organism: Podarcis melisellensis; assembly: GCF_964234715.1. NCBI lineage: Eukaryota > Metazoa > Chordata > Lepidosauria > Squamata > Lacertidae > Podarcis > Podarcis melisellensis. Next base: position 105,333,506 of record NC_138529.1, read on the forward strand.
CTTAACCCGAGGTACTATTTCTGGGTTAGCGGAGTCTGTAGCCTGAAGCGTCTGTAACCTGAAGCGTATGTAACCCGAGGTACCACTACAGTTTTTTTATTTCCTTGACATCTGAGGGGTGGGCGTTCCACAGGGCGGGTGCCACCATCGAGAAGGCCCTGTAATCTCACTTCTCGCAGGGAGGGAACCGCCAGAAAGCCCTCGGTGCTGAACGATGGGGCGGAAACGCTCCTTCAGGTATACAGGCTGAGGCCGTTTAGGGCTTTAAAGGCCAACATCAGCACCCTGAATTGTGCTTGGAAACGTACTGGGAGCCAGTGTAGCTTAATGCTTCCTTGATAGAAAGGATGTGATCCAGAGGGTGGGGTTGCATCAGATTTGCCCAAACTTCTTTTTCTCATTTGTCACGTGTACCAGCCGGCTCTGCATTAGCAAGAGCAAAAGCTACAGGAGCATTGCCATTGTTGGCAATGTTGAGAATAGTTGCTTGGAACCCCAACTTTTTGTTCTACTTGGCAACTTTCCCACCTGATTATTATCAATCGGGCCCCAAACCCATAATCTGAATCTGCTCTTCCTCTAGTTTAAAGTGGTACCCAGTGTGGCACCCTGTTGAAATGTTGTTGGGCTACATCACCCCTGATCATTGGCCACAGCCAATTGGCCACAATCATTGGCCACAGCTGGGGTTGATGGGAGTTGTAGTCCACATTTCAACACCATGTTGGCTGCTCCGGCTCTGGTCTGTCCTTGACATCGGTACTGGGTTGGTTTTGTAAACAGAAGTTCCACCATCTTCATGGGTTGCTTGTGAGGTTCTGGGCGCATCTACGCTGCTGTTCCAAAATGGAATGCTCAGCTAGAAAGATCCCACTATGCAATTGTTGCTCTTCATCTCTCAACAGAGTCACTGAAGAATTGTCAGAGAGAGTCTTTGTGGAGTCCCCGAAGTCGTTCCGGATTGTGCAGGTCTTCAGCGTCCCACTTGCAGTTTCTTTCAGCGCTTTCTCACTTGCAAAATAAACACACACCTGCCTCCTCCAGGTAGGAACTTGATGAGTTATTGAGGTCTACCCAGAATCCCTTTTTCAAGTTAATTCTTGGCATGTACTATTGCTGAAGGTGATTGGATACAAAGGAGCTTCAAAGAGTTGGTGAATCAGGAATGGAAGCTTATCATGCAGGGCTGAGAACCACCAACCTACTAAAATTCGTTTCTCCTGTCCAACAGGCAAAAATACAGACTTTCACTCCTCCTTTAATGCTGCTTGCCCTGTGGTTGCTTGAACTGACTTGGGCAAGTTGTAGTTGAATAAAGGGGACTATGGCATGGCTATAATCACTTGGTCTCAATGCCTCCCATGTAAGTGGGATGCATTTTGGTGGCATTAAGTTTCTGGTAATGTGTTTAGGATGTGGAACACATGTTTTCTACAACCTGTATAAGGAAGACCAGCAAGAACAAATTCTGGAGAGAGGTAATAGGATCTCTGTCTCACAGGCACAAACACCTGCTGCTGACTCCCTTGTCTCTGTATGGATTTCCTCACTACAATAAATGTTGAGTCACACAAAACACTGTTTGCTTCCTTCTTGGTTAGCGGGTGTAGCCAGTGTGGTGTAGTGGTTAAGAGCGATAGACTCGTAATCTGGTGAACCGGGTTCGCTTTCTCGCTCCTCCACATGCAGCTGCTGGTGACCTTGGGCCAGTCACACTTCTCTGAAGTCTCTCAGCCCCACTCACCTCGCAGAGTGTTTGTTGTGGGGGAGGAAGGGAAAGGAGAAGGTTAGCTGCTTGGAGACTCCTTCGGGTAGTGATAAAGCGGGATATCAAATCCAAACTCTTCTTCTAAGAAATGCAAGAGCTGTTCGACAGTGGACTCCTTCAGGACGTTGTGGACTCTCCTTCCTGGGAGGATTTCAAAGCAGAGGTTGAATGGCCATCTGTCTTGCATGATCGTGTTGAGATTCCTGCATTGCAGGGGGTTGGACTAGATGACATTAGGAGTCCCTTCCAGCTGTACAATTCTACGATTAGAAAAGGTAATGTAGGAAAGGAACCCAAAGGGTCATCGAATCCAAGCCCCGGCAATGCAGGAATCTCAATCAAAGCAAAGACAAATCTTTATTAATTTATTAATTTCTACAAATTAGGGTGGGAACTCTCTCCTGCCTTCTCCCCCTGCCCCATTTTTTAAAACGATACAGTGGTACCTCTTGTTAAGTACTTAATTCGTTCCAGAGGTCCGTTCTTAACCTGAAACTGTTCTTAACCTGAAGCACCACTTTAGCTAATGGGGCCTCCTGCTGCCACTGTGCCGCTGGAGCACAATTGCTGTTCTCATCCTGAAACAAAGTTCTTAACCTGAAGCACTATTTTTGGGTTAGCGGAGTCTGTAACCTGAAGCATATGTAACCTGAAGCATATGTAACCTGAGGTACCACTGTACAATCCAGAGTGAAACGTGGACGATAACGAATCCCCTGCAAAAGTGAGAAGGGACAATGGTGACAGATTTTTTTAAACAATACATTAGTCCAGGTGGAGCGAGAGATCCGCACGTGCTAATTTTTTTGCCTATAGTGCAATCTGTTAAAAGTGCCGGAGCCTTGCTGGTGCGGGAGAACTCCAATGCCCACAGATCTCCAAGATCCCCAGCAGCACTTTTACCTTCCTTTACTCACCCGCCAGCTGTAACGTGGGGAAACCGGAAAGACCCGCAAGCTGTGCACAGAACACAACAGGTACTGGCGTGTCTGTCATCCGAGCATGCTCAGTAGATTCGCGGAAGCCGTGCTGAAGCTTCCGCCCTCACTTGGTCAACCAGGACGCTGCTTCCTGGTGTTCGCGCAATTAACCCTCCGGCCGCTGGGCCGAAATAGGAATAGGTGAGCTTCGAGCTATGTGATCACATCATATTTATTGCACTTGTATTTAACTAGCCCGATCCACTCTAGAGTATTAGCGGTACACGCGAATCAAAGACATTATATGCATTGGGAAAATCATGAGATTTAAAATCATGGCGTTCATCTTCTAGTCAGTTTCCCAAACCCCCAAATAGGTCAAAATCATACAGATTTTGGTTTCAGCATACCTAACCTGTACTAAAGGAAAAAATGGTTCCGAATGTAAGCCACTTTGAGAGCATTTCTGGCTCTATATTAATATTTTTTTCTATTAAATGTCCATATTACCTAATTTTTCAGAAATACATTTGTACTTATGTACTCCTGCCTGAGAATCTGGGGAGCTGCTGCCAGTCCGTGCTGACAGTATTGGGGTCGACGGACCAACGGTCTGCCTCTTTACAGGGCAGCTTCCGATGTGGAAGGGGCACGACTCTTTCCAGGGTGTGTGAGGCGCTTGCTCCGGTTCAGCAGAAGCCCTTCCTCTTGGGAAAAGAGGAAACCGAAGCTCCCCTTTGCAGTGGATCCATATCCATCTCGGAGGGAACGGCTTCTACTGCATAGATCAGGTCTCTCAGCCGATTGCTACAATGCACTCTGCATGGGTCCGTCTTTGAGGACTCATTTGGAGACTTAAATCAGTTCAGAATATGGTCTGCTACCCTGAGAGCTCAGTTAAAGGGGGGGGGCGGCTTACAGTTTCAGGAATGTAACCCCTATATTGTACCATCTCCATCATTCCCGGGTCCAATGCAAGGTGTGCTTTTGACTTTCACAATGCAGTTCTCCTGAGTTTTTGCTTTGTGTAGAGTTAGACTGACTCTTAGGTTGAACGTGTGTAATCAACGAAAATCTGCCCTTATTCCCTTATGGGGGACACAAGAGCCCTTGTAGAGTCCTTTGCAGGTTCTCCATCGGTTGGAGAAAATAACAGAGGCCAACCAAAGAATATTTGAGAAGCAAAGCAGCTAGTAAGCCTGATCTTTATTGATCTGTTGCAACAGGGTGCCCCCTTCACACGCAGGAGGAGGAGGAGGACCCCAAACAAAGGTGTGCCCACCCTTATATAGACATTTTAAATTGCCCGCCCTGGAGTCCAAGACCACCCCCAGAAACATCATACATACATCACAGAAGGGGTGTAGCTCAAGACCACCCCCAGACATGTCATGCCTAAATCACAGAAGGGACGGTCTACAACAGAAATCTGAGTGCATTGTTCATCTCCTGTCTGGCAGGTTACCTGTTAACGCTTACTTGATTGGATACCCTGAGGAGCCTGGCTAGTCTTTTGTAGTGACAAATAACCTGAGCCAGGTTACAGGCTCACCCTATTCATAAACAGGCAGGTTTTGTGAATGAAAAGACAATGGGGAGGCTTTTCCATTTTCCTCTGACCTTGCAGAGAAAACATTTGGTCAGTTTGGGAGTCAAAATGGCTCCAAGGCTGCCCTCCTGTGCTGCCTCAGACATGTGGCCCATACATTTATGTACGTGTTTACCTGGCACATCCATGAACATTTATTTTATATATAAGACCTTAATTTTTTTATTTCATGTGCATAGGATTGCAGCCTAAAGCCCTAAATGACCTAAGATTGAGGGTATCAAGATTTCCTTGTCCTTGTCCCATATGAGCCTCCTTGACGGCTGAAGTTGTCACTGTACATCAGAGGTCCAGTGGGACAGGGCCTTTTCTGCTCAGGCACCAAGACCATAGCACATCTGTTCTGCTAAACAGTAAAGCCATATTGATACTTGTATCATACAAGTTGTATGCTTTTAGGATGCCTTTTGATTACTGTCTTATGATTTGGTTGACTATACAATTTCACACACAGCTGACTGAAAGGGCCTTAAGACTGATGATTTTCTCTTAGCTGCGTTCATTATTATTCTGTTGTTTTTGTTCTTACTGCTTTATTTGTATATCATTTTTATTAAATTCTCTGTTTTACAATTTATTCATTTAAGCCACCCTAAAATATCAGTGACTCCTCTTCTTCTCTTTCCATGGTTCATTTCGCATATACAGTGGTACCTCGGGTTACATACGCTTCAGGTTACAGACTCCGCTAACTCAGAAATAGTGCTTCAGGTTAAGAACTTTGCTTCAGGATGAGAACATAAATTGTGCTCTGGCAGCGCAGCAGCAGTGGGAGGCCCCATTAGCTAAAGTTGGGCTTCAGGTTAAGAACAGTTTCAGGTTAAGAACTGACCTCCGGAACGAATTAAGTACTTAACCCGAGGTACCACTGTAATAAGTTCCTGCATATTTTACATAAACAAAACCATTCAGTATTCCATTATTAACATCCATCAAAACTTGAATTTATCTTAATGCTGCCAACATTTTCAAGTGTACTGCTTTTTAAGATGGGGTTTAAATTGGGGGTTGTTTTATCTCATGAAATATAATTTTGGCACCATAACTTATTGAGAGACCTTACTTCCTTGGAAGTTTGGCAGGGTAGAAGTTTTCAAAATCCAATACAAATAATTTTGCTGCATTTTGTTGCTGTAATGTATTGTTGCTACTGTTCTTATATTGTTTTGGGGTTTGTTTAAGTAAGCTGCCTGTTTTAAATGGACTGGTGGCAAGAAATATGTCAAAATTTGTTATGTATAAAGCGAGTGGCGCTGTGGGTTAAACCGCAGAGCCTAGGACTTGCTGATCAGAAGGTCGGCAGTTCGAATCCCCGCAACAGGGCGAGCTCCCATTGCTCGGTCCCTGCTCCTGCCAACCTAGCAGTTCGAAAGCACATCAGAGTTCAAGTAGATAAATAGGTACCACTCCGACGGGAAGCTAAACGGCGTTTCCATGCGCTGTTCTGGTTCGCCAGAAGCAGCTTAGTCATGCTGGCCACATGACCCAGAAGCTGTATGCCGGCTCTCTCGGCCAATAAAGTGAGATGAGCACCACAACCCCAGAGTCGGCCACGACTGGACCTAATGGTCAGGGGTCCCTTTACCTTACCTAATACACACCAGGCACTGTGTGGGTATAAAATGTGCAGCTCCGTGGTGATAAGTACACACCCCAAAAATAACAGAACAAAAAGAGAAGAGAGGATGGTTTGGGAGAGAACTTTGGACAAACTTGATGAGACTGAAACCCACCAGAGGCAATGATGACCACTAATTTGGATAGCTTTAAAAGAGAATAAGACACTCATGTCCTGCTAGTTGGCATCTGCCTGGCCACTATGAGAACAAGATAGTGAGCTAGATGGGCATTTGGCTTGATTCAGCAGGCCCTCCTTATGTTCTTAGGTAAATAATAATAATAATAATAATAATAATAATAATAATAATAATATAGCACATAGCTGACTAGTTCTGTTTGCTGCCAGAGCAAGGAAGCGGTCTTTGCCACACTGTACACCAACATAAAATAAAATGATGCACCAAACATTCAAGGGTACGATTATTTAGAGCCAAATATTTATTTAGAGGGGGAAAGGGGGCTTAAATTCACACACCCTGATTTAACACACACATACACACACCCTCTCAACCTATTTAAGAGTATTGGTAGGCAAACTAAGACCCAGGGGCCAGATCCGGCCCAATTGCCATCTAAATCTGGCCCGTGGATAGTCCGGGAATCAGCGTGTTTTTACATGAGTAGAATGTGTCCTTTTATTTAAAATGCATCTCTGGGTTATTTGTGGGGCATAGGAGTTCGTTTATTATTTTTTCTTTCAAAATATAGTCCAGCCCCCCCACAAGGTCTGAGGGGCAGTGGACCGGCCCCCTGATGAAAAAGTTTGCTGACCCCTGGTTAAGAGCATAACCAGCACTTTTTTGTTAGCTTAAACATGGTTTCCGGAGTCTACTTGGATCTCAGAAGGTAATTCAGGTTATAATCCTGTGCCTCTTTACCCAGGAGTAAGACCACTGAATGTGATTGCTTTTGTAGGACTGTTCTGCCAGTCACGCTGATGCACTTATATAAGCACACAACTGATCACTCGAGAACAGGCTTCCTTTTATGAGCGGGGAGGGTGTTTGTTTGTGTTTGTGTGTGTGTGTAGTCTTTTTAGGCATAAGAAAGAACAACTCCATGTGATTTAAATCCACAGAACCCTTCAGGTTATATATGAATTTTGTGCACTTGAGATGTGGAACTAGGGAAGGGTACGGAAATCAGTTCTGTTCTCCAATAAATATGTGCCTCACTATCAGTCTGGACACGGGTGGCACTGTGGTCTAAACCACTGAGCCTTGGGCTTCCCAATCAGAAGGTCGGCGGTTCGAATCCCTGCGACGGGGTGAGCACCCGTTGTTCAGTCTCAGCTCCTGCCAACCTAGCCATTCGAAAGCACGTCAAAGTGCAAGTAGATAAATAGGTACCACTCCGGCAGGAAGGTAAACAGCGTTTCCGTGCACTGCTCTGGTTTCGCCAGAAGCAGCTTAGTCATGCTGGCCACATGACCCGGAAGCTGTCTGTGGACAAACGCCGGCTCCCTCGGCCTATAGAGCTAGATGAGCGCTGCAACTCCAGAGTCGTTTGCAACTGGACCTAACAGTCAGGAGTACCTTTACCTTTACTTATCAGTCTGGAGCAACTCAAATCAGGGGGGTGCTAATTTAAGGATGGGGAATCTGCAGCCTTCCCGTTATGTTGGACTACAACTCCCATCATCCTTGATCACTGGCCACGCTAACTGGGCTGATGAAAGTTGGGAGCCCAGTGTTTGAAGGACCATGGATTCTCCATCCTTCCAGCTTATCCATGGAACCAAATTATCAGCATAGTAGCAGTATTATATGAGAAAGAGCCAACTCTCTTCCCTCTTAGGTTCGGACTGATGTTGCCACGTGACAGACGAGACACCGGGAATACATTTTAACAAACTTTATTGACTATCATAAGAAACTGGAATACAATAAATTCAAATTGAAAAGCCCAAGTCTACAGGGATAATAGATGAAGAAATAATACAAGGAGAAGAACAGCAGACATAGAGATGTAACAAAACAGATCAATAAACCAATTAAAAAGAGAAAGATCAAAGGGAGAGTTAATCCAGACAGAAGAATATTTTTCCAAAATTAACTCCTTTCAATTCAGCTGGCCAAGATGAAGAGAGAGTACATGTCTGTTTGAGCTAACACTATCTGGATCCTTCTATATATAGAGAGAGAAAAGCCTTACCTTGTTCACAGGTATCTCAGTCCTTGCTAGCAATGTCTTTGAGGGTCTGTCCTTCAGTATGAAATGGGTGGTGGTCTTCAGGTAACAAAGATCATAACTTTGCCCCCATGTAACCACAACTAGCTAATCCAGATTTCCAAGCTAACAGTGTTTTCTCCTTCCTTTCCTTAACCTGTGCACAATTTCTGGTCTTGCGTTTTGCACTCAGCTTTGGCCAACGGATCTTAACCTCTGTTATGTTTCTTAAAAGATACAGGATTATAACAGGAAGGTTTACAATATTGAAGACAGTTGGCAGCTGCCAACAACTCCACTTTTGGTGGGAGCGTGGCATAGGGTTAAAAACAACAACGGGCAGATTACTTGAAAGTGATTTTTTTTTTTCTGATTTAGTTCCACATCAGTTTCAACTATGACTGATTGAGGCCAACTCTTTTTTGCACCCCTAGTTCACCATGGGATTTTTTTTTAAGTATCCACATTATAAATGCTGATTTGTATATGCAATGGAGTTATTAGTATCACAATATTTATATATTGTACTGTAATCTTAATACTAGATGGTTAACCATACAGACTACCTCGAAAAACCCACATCAACAGGAAACTGGTACATAATGAGAGGCAAAAACAAAATCAAGTCACATCAATGCTGCATTCTTACTTGGGGTTGAAGAAATACAGTATATAACATGATGGGGGAACTTTAAAAAAAATATATTGTGTTGATTTTTGTAAATGCATCCAGTCTTACATACTGTACTATTGGCGTTACCTACGTCAGAGGTTGGGGATCAGCAAATATATAATAATAAAAGGCCCTGTTTCTGTCGTCCTCAGGGACTGGGAGGGTATAAAGCAGGCATCCTTAGCAGTAGGTGAAAACCTTGAAACGACCAATTCCCAGTCTCTTAAAATAAGGCAGAGTGCAAGCATAGCTGTCATTGTTTCCCCTTTTTAAAGGGAAATTCCCCTTTTCCGAATAGGATTCCTCGCAAGAAAAGGGAAAAGTTGACAGCTATGAGTGCAAGAAAGAGCCTGGCACAAATCAAAAATTCATTCCAGATTTAAGTGTTTTGGGATTTTATTACATAGGGGAAGGAACAGAAATATGTTGCCCCGGAATAGAGCTGCTTTGTCAAATTCAATGCTTTTGCAAATATGGTCAAAATACAACTGAGAATATCAGCCACGACACTACCCATATGGTTCTCCTGGTGATCACCCAGGGCTTCATATTAAGCTACAGGAGGTTAGCAAAACCTGCAACAATTTGCTGTTTCCCAGATGGATAACCTTATCACTTATACAGTGGTACCTTGGTTTACGAACTTAATCCGTTCTGGAAGTCTGTTCTTAAACCGTGTTCTTAAAACAAGGCATGCTCACTTCCCATAGCAGTGGGGGACTCAGTTTACAAATGGAACACACTCAACAGGAAGCGGAACATGTTCTGCTTCCAAAGCAAAGTTCACAAACCAAAACACCTACTTCCGGGTTTGCAGCGTTCTTAATCCAAGTTGTTCATAAACTAAACCAAGGCACCACTGTAATGTAGAACTATTTGCTGCTGGAAAAGTTAGGAATAAGCTTGCAATACACTGTAGCGGAGATGATCCATAGTAGGTCTATAAAATGGCCATCAAGACACGGTATAAAAATTTCACGACTTGTTAAGGTCATGCCTAGGGCTGATGGGAATTGTAGTCCAAAATATTTTCAAGGGCATCAGGTTGGTGAAGGCATAAACCAGAGATGGGGAACCTGGTTGGGTCTCGCTAGACTCCCAACTCCTACCTGCCCTGAGCACTGGCTGGGTTACTCAAGGCTGATGGGAGCTGGAGTCTACCATTGTCCCTCCTCTGAAAGCCTTCTTGGTCTCTTGGATGGGCACAGAGGTGTGGTATTTTTAATCTTTGTTGGAAGCTGCCCAGAGTGGCTGGGGAAGCCCAGCCAGATAGGCGGGGTACAAATAATAAATTATTATTATTATTATTATCCACATCTCCACTGGTCAACTCCCTTGCTGGCATGCTATTATTCCTTGTCTATGGTAGGCTAGGAATGCAGGTGGCGCTGTGGGTTAAACCACAGAGCCTAGGACTTGCCGATCAAAAGGTTGGCGGTTCGAATCCCCACGATGGGGTGAGCTCCCGTTGCTCAGTCCCTGCTCCTGCCAACCTAGCAGTTTGAAAGCACGTCAAAGTGCAAGTAGATAAATAGGTACCACTCTGGCGGGAAGGTAAGCGGCGTTTCTGTGCGCTGCTCTGGTTTGCCAGAAGCGGCTTAGTCATGCGGGCCACATGACTTGGAAGCTGTACGCCGGCTCCCTCGGCCAATAAAGCGAGATGAGCGCCGCAACCCCAGAGTCGGCCATGACTGGACCTAACGATCAGGGGTCCCTTTACCTTTTATGGTAGGCTACCGTTCCAAGTGCATAAATGCAAGACTGACCAATGGCTGAAACCAAAGACATTTGACTGACCAGATAGTTCATGATTTGTTCACTGGCTGCTATCAAACGATGTTGACTAAAGTAGTGGAAGTCGCTCGCGGGCACCGGACTCCCCCACCAACTACAAGATGAAAGGTTAGCAAAAAAATAAAGACATCTGGGCAAGGGAGGGGGAAAAAAAGATTACAGCAACAGTACAGAGAAGCAAAGGGGTCAGATTACTAGGGAAGATAGTAAATATTTTTTTATCATATTCAAACAACAATGTTAAAATGCCGTAATAGTTCTTTTTTCTACTTGGATTGTAAATTCCTTGGAAATGAATGTTTTTAAAAATGCACCTCAAAAGAAAAACAAGTGGCCGTGATCCTTCTCTGCATGGCGGCAGAGAGGAATCGCCGCAGGGCCTCGCAAAGGCATTTTTCTGCTTTATTCCCTGCTCAGTGTGTACACCTGCACAGCCACACCGCCGACCCATGAGAGAGGAGGAGGGCGATGTAATACTTCTCATATCCCCACCCTCAAATCTGCTCAGCTAATGAACATGCGCTCTCAGTGCTCGTTTTCTGCAACTGGGGCTGCAGCCGTTTGCACCCTTCCCTGGAAGTAATCCCCACTGAACAAAGTGGGGCTTGTTTCTTAGGAATCGTGCGTAGGTTTGCACCACATGCTAAAGGTCGGAGGGGTGTGTGGAAGGCAAGGACGACGTTTGGTTGTTGTGACAAACTGAACAGCCACATGCACATGTGCCAGGGATGCTCACACTGAGAAGGTATGGGAAGAACCAAAATGGCAATCATCTGCCTTGTCCTATAGGGATCCCTTTACGAGCAGGCAGGCGGCCCTGCCAGGGAGGACCACACCCTATAAATTAAGTTAAATAACGTTTATTAAAGCTCCACACTATCCAGCCAAAAAATACTTTTTATTACACTGATAGCAATTTTAACTTTTTTTAAAAAAAACCACACAAGTTCGGGGTAACCTACTAGAAGATAGCAAACAGCGGGGTCTTCTATCTGTGCTTAGAAGGAAAGAATCTGTGGCCAGGCCTACATGGCAGGTTGCAGCCAACTAAGTTCTACTCAAGAGTAGACCTGCTGGAATTAATAGACCTAAATTAGTAATTTCCAGTCCTTTCAGTCAGCCTGGTCTGAGCGCGACCTACATTAAATATTGCCCCCTTTAGAAATGTCTTTCTCCACTTTAGGCCCCAGATGTTGTTGGACTACAACTCCCATCATCCCTAGCTAGCACAACCAGCAGGCAGGGATGATGGGAGTTGTAGTACAACAACATCTGGGGACCCAAGGCTGAGAAAGGCTCCCCTATAGCGCAGTGCTGTATATGTCTACTCAGAAGCAAGCCCTCTTGAATTCAGCAAGTTTTACTCCCAGAAGCAAGAAAGTACAGGATTGCAGACGTAAACTGTTTTCAGAAGCACGGTTTCCCCACTGAGGAACAGAAGAAGCTGGGTGGCCGTTTCCTATGATCTCTTGGGAACAAGAAAAAAAAAATCCTAACACACGAAATAAATTATCTTTGAAGAGAGGACGTCACAACAAACAACAATGGAGAGTTACATTTTTGCTCGTTTCCGAAATTCCTGTGAAATGCATGTATTAAGAGTGTTCCTTCCTGCTCCACAGTTGCATTTTTTATTTTACCCCTTTTTTAAAATTAACCCCCCTCCACTCCCCCAAATAAAAGCAACAAGGGATTCCCAATCAAGAATTCCCAGCACCCTTACTGATCTACATCTCCTTGGATTCCTGGGGGGGGGGGAGGGGCAGCAACGACAAACCAAGCAGCTTCCCCCCCAAAAAAAGGCTTTTAATTTGAGACATGGCTGGCGGTACCAAACTGTGGGGAACTTCTTGCTCTGGCTTTTGCCACCGCACAGTTGCTCTGATACGCACAACGGGAGAGACAGATCCTCGACTCCGTCCCTCAGTCAACGCAAGGCTCATTCAAGCCTCCTCTTTAAAACTGCATGATTAAAAGCGGAAGGAAGATTCCTCTGGCGCTCGTTACTATTCCGTCGCAGGAAAGGAAGGGTCCATCGGAAACAGCCCCTTTGCCACTCAGCTCCCCCATGTCCCACGAATCAAGATGGGTCCTCCATCTTGATCTCAACTATCTGGGTTTCTGGAAGCGCATCACCTGGCTGACTAGAATTTGCAAGGCCGACGAGAGCCGCAGGGTCACCGCTCTGCTTAAGGGACGCGTCCGCCCCCTTCTCTCCTGGGCCCCAGAGACCATCAGGAGCCGGCGACCAGGTCGCGGCCACAGGAGACGTGTCGGTTTCAGCCAGGGAAGCCCCAAGGCTCCCGTCCTTGACGTGGACTCTCTGGTGGGACACGAGCCGCGAGCTCCGAGCGAAGCACTTCCCGCAGTCGGGGCAGGTGTAGGGTTTTTCTCCCGTGTGGATCCTCTGGTGGGTCACGAGATCGGCATTGATACGGAAGCTCTTGCCGCAGATGTGGCACTCGTAAGGTTTCTCGCCGGTGTGGATTCTCTGGTGTTTGATGAGGTCGGAGCTGTAGCTGAAGCTCTTGCCGCAGATGCCGCAGGGGTAGGGCCTCTCCCCGGTGTGGACCCTCTGGTGGCAGATGAGGTGGGAGCTGCGCTTGAAGCCCTTCCCGCAGTCGGGGCAGGCGTAGGGCTTCTCGCCCGTGTGGTTCCTCTGGTGGGTCACGAGGTCGTAGTTGACCCGGAAGCTCTTGCCGCAGATGGAGCACTCGTAGGGCTTCTCGCCCGTGTGCACCCTCTGGTGGCGGATGAGGTGCGAGCAGTCGCGGAAGCGCTTCCCGCAGATCCCGCAGGGATAGGGCCTCTCCCCGGTGTGGACCCGCTGGTGGGAGATCAGGTGGGAGCTGCGGGTGAAGCTCTTGCCGCAGTCGGAGCAGATGTAGGGCTTCTCTCCGGTGTGGCTCCTCTGGTGGTTGACCAGGTCGTAATTGGAGCGGAAGCTCTTCTCGCAGATGATGCACTCGTACGGCTTCTCGCCCGTGTGGACCCTGCGGTGGGACATGAGCTGCGAGCTCTGGGAGAAGCCCTTCCCACACTCCAGGCAGATGTAGGGCTTCTCTCCGGTGTGGACCTTCTGGTGGGACACCAGGTCGGAGCTGAAGAGGAAGTTCCGCCCACACTCCAGGCAGGTGAAGGGCTTCTCGTCCGTGTGCGTCTGCATGTGGTCGGCCAGCTCCGCCTGCTGGCTGCAGCCCTTGCCACACACTGGGCACACATGCGGCTTCTCCTCTTTGTGGACCTTCTGGTGTTCGGAAAGGCAGGCGCTCCCATTGAAACACTCCCCGCAAACAGGGCAGATATACTGCGTCTGTGACGGGCAGGCGCCGCTGGCGTCATTCCCCAGGGCGTCTCCGTTGATGGGAAAGGAGTCGTTCTCCAGTTCTGGGGCAGAGCTCCTGGGGTCCGTCTCCGAACTGCTCTCGCTGAGTTCCTCTCCCTCCAGCTCCAGGTCTGGGGAGGCCAGCCTGGGGCAGCTTTCCGAGAGCGCCCCATGCAGTTCTGCCGGCTTAGGGCCTCCCTGCTGAGAAGTCCCTTCCTCCTCCTCGTTCACCATCCTTTCACCTGCTGGAAAGGAAAGAGGGAAAAAGAACCCACAAGGTATTCAGTATTATCCATTGGCATTTGTGTTCAGGTGGGCTCTGGTCTACCAAAGCTTGTGCTGCAAAACCATTTGTAGGTTGCAATTCTAGGCGTGCCGCATGGAAAACAGGGAGGCCTGCTTGTAAGGAAGTGTGTGTAGGATTGCACGGCATGTCTTGAACAGGGTGAGGAACCAATGGCCTTCCAGATATTGCTGTTCCCATCATCCCTGGGTCACTGGACATGTCCGCAGAAGTTGATGGGAGCTGGAGTCCAGCAATATCTAGAGGGCTATAGCCTCACCCTGCCTGACCTTGGGAGATTTTTGTGGTTTGTTCATCCTCAAGTTAGAAGTCCACACTGTAAGGAACCAGTGCGGCGTAATGGTTAGAGTGTTGGACTAGGACCTGGGAGAGCAGGGTTCAAATCCCCCACTGACTGGGTGACCGTCTCTTAGCCTAACCTACCTTACAGGGTTGTTGTGAGAATTAAATGGGGGAGAACCATGTACACTCCCTTCAGATCCTTGAAGGTAAAGGTGGTATATGAAAGTAATAAATAAATAAATGAAACAAACCCAATTCCAGAAACACAGATCAACTATGTAAATTGCACAAGTGGATTTTTAAAAATTTGCACAGTTGTATTGTTTGGAACATTTGATCTGTGATTCTAGAAATTTTTGCATTTATCGACATCAACATTCTTAGCCCAGAAAATTTACGTTGTTGGCCGGTTTTTTGTCCTACCATATTTGCAGAATTCAGAAGATTTGGGCAAGGAAGAAGAGCAGACATATGTTGGTAAGAGAAAAGGAGAAATCACAGAGGGGCCATCTGAACTGTGGTTAGAAAGACCAAGAGCTGATGACAGGATTAAGCATTCCCTTCTCCTGGCCGCAAATTCCTCCCCACCCCTCCTTAACTGCAGTTAAGTATTATACAAACAGTGGTGCTACCCTCGACTAAGGATAACCAGAGCTCATCCTTAACAAAGGTTGAAAAAAATCTGGTTTAATGCATGGTGTTCAATCCTTGTTAAGTAGAAACTGCTGATATTTATCCTTTATTACTGTTGAAGTAGGTGAGGAGACAGAGAGGAAAGAGGACATGATCCTATAACCCACCCACCCCAACTCTTAACAATGGTTGAAAGGACCCCCTTCAGAACATCTTGTGATACAGAACTAGAGCAGGCAATTCTTGAACTCCTTACCCCCCCCCAAATACTTGAAAATTATTAAACCACTTTTTTGCTGCCGTTGTACAAGCAGAACTGATATTAGAAACTGCACCCCAAAACAAAGGAGATGTTCTCTCCATATGCTGACATATGTGAGGGTTTTGTTTTTAAACAGACAGACCTGTTTTGGCCAGTTGTTATTTAAATGCCTTCTTCAATGGTCAAAGTGAAACACATCGACTACAGGAAATCTCTGCTTCTTGTCTCACTTCTTCACATTAACAGGCAATACCATTAGCAGAGATCTCTGCAGGCTGTTTTTCCCTTTGACTTTGGCCCCTGAAGCAGGCCTTTGAATAACAATTGGCCACAACACCTCGGGTCCTTCCCTTGGGATGCTCACTGGTTTGTGCTATCAGTGGTTCCAGATTGGTGGTGCAAGGACAGGTCTGTAGCAACATTCACATATATTAAAAACCTACTATTCCCTCCCTCAGAGTAGGGGCTCCATGGCTTAGCTTTTGAAAAACAGGGGGACCACAGTAGCTAACTGGGAACCACTGCTGAATATTGCAATCATGTAGGGCTCTGCCAGCCTATTCAATACAGTGGTACCTCAGGTTAAGTACTTAATTCGTTCCGGAGGTCCATTCTTAACCTGAAACTGTTCTTAACCTGAAGCACCACTTTAGCTAATGGGGCCTCCTGCTGCCACCGCACCGCCGCAGCACGATTTCTGTTTTCATCCTGAAGCAAAGTTCTTAACCTGAGGTACTATTTCTGGGTTCGCGGAGTCTGTAACCTGAAGCGTCTGTAACCTGAAGCATATGTAACCTGAGGTACCACTGTAATCCAGCCTTGTCCAAACCTGCCTTGTTCCTTGTCACCAAATAACAGTGCCTTCTCAACTGTTTAGTGGGCTGTCTGTAGACCACCTGAATCCTTCTTATGGACCAGTTTTGAGGGCTTCTGAGCCACAGGAATACATAAAAGGCCACTCTGAAAATATTTTAAGCATCCTTTTTTTGTACTGACAAGAGGAGGCACACATCCTGGATGTCGTGCACTCACTGGGAGTGCTACACCTATTGTTTCTTTCAAGCTGCATGACCGCTGCATGCTCAAACTCCTCTCTCCATTCATGAGAACTAGAAACTTCATTAAAAAGGCGATGAAGCAATTGGCCTCAAGGACCTTTCCCGTATCACAGAACCATGCCCATCAAACACAGAAAGCTCTAGTTTGGGTGTAGTCGTCCTGAAGGGCCTAATTTTGTCAGTCTCGGCCTCCTATCTGCAACCTGGGGATTATAAAACACACCCATTTTACGGGATTGTTGTTGAGGATTAATGCGGAAAACCTTGTCACGAGGATTATTATGGGTTATGGAGCTTCGAGGGCGGCGGATCCTCCGACTTGGAACAGAAACAGCTAGAAGCTGTTCCTGGGATCCTTTGTTGGCAACACCTTTGAAAAACCCCACAAACCATTATGGCAATCATTTGCAAGCGGAAAAACAATAGGAGACCAGGTGGAGGCAAAACAACAAGGCGACTAAGCCCAGGCCAACCCAGACTCGAGCAAAGCCGGCGCGGCAGGGGATTGCGAAACGCAAACCACCCCCGCTCCCTTCCCGGGGGATCAGCCGAGGGAAGGATTTAGCCCCGGAGATCTGGCGATAAGCAGCGCTTTAAGTGCTCGATGGCGGCGCCACAGGCCCTCCCTGCAGCGCAGTGCCCGAGATCCCTCGGTTACTTACCAGCAACGGGCGAGAGCAGCTGGGATTTGCAGGGCAGATCCGATCCGACACGCGAAAGCGCCCAGCGCGCAAAGACGCGCGCCGCAGCCGCGCAACAACTGAAGCTGGCTGTGTGTCTCTGCCAGAAGCAAAAAGGAGCCGCACCATCGGCCGCCTCTCTCCGCCCGCGCTGGCTGCTCAGGGGTTACTGCGGCGAGATCCCTTCGATCCGGCCCCAGGCAGCCAATCCCGGCGTCGGACGCGAGCTGAGTCAGGCGCAGGAAGCGCAACCTCGGCGAGGCTCCTCGGAGCAGCAGGGCGGCCCTTTGCAAAGGCCGCCAGGAATAATCCGGAGACCTCTGCTGGCCTCGCCGAGCAAAAGCGTCGGCTGCAACCCCAGAGCCGCTTCTTTTACCTGCAAAGGAGGAAGGAAGCTCCGCTGAACTCTGCGCCTTTTACTCTTTAGGGCACTTTTTCCTCCAAGGAACTGAAGGTGGCGCGCATGGTTCTTCCGCCTGTCCTCTTTTAACCCCCACAACAACCCTGCGAGGTAGGTTAGGTTGAGAGGCGGCGATTGGCCCAAGGTCACCCAGTGAGCTTCGTGGCTGAGTGGATTTGAACCAAGGCAAAATGCGATTATTCTTTTCTTTCCAACTGGTGCTGAAGCCCTTCAAAGCAATCCATTACAATGTATTGCAGCCTAAGAGGATAGCCCCTCTGGAAGGGAGTTGTAAGGGACTCAGAGGATCAGGCACCCCCAAACTCGGCCCTCCAGATGTTTTGGGACTACAATTCCCATCATCCCTGACCACTGGTCCTGTTAGCTAGGGATGATGGGAGATGTAGTCCCAAAAACATCTGGAGGGGCGAGTTTGGGGGTGCCTGCTCAAGTCCAACTCCCAAATTATTATTATTTTATTAATTTTCCAAAATATTACAAATCAAACCAAATTAATATAATTTCTTAAAATCAGGTTTCCCGCTCCTGACATCTAGTCCAACTATACCCACAGGGGGGAATCAAACCTGCAACCCTGGCGTTATCAGACCATGTTCTAACCAACTGAGCTATACAAGAGCACTCTCAACAAGTTAATTCCTCTTAAATGAAGTGATGTCCCCCACAGGCTGCCTTGGTGGATATAAGGAATGAAAGCGATGTGAGGCACACAGACCATCAGCGTGCATGAAGCAGCCTTTTACTGTACCCCCCCAATGCCAGAATATCATGCCTTACCCTCCAAATTACCTGCTTAGTTTGTTCCAAGTTTCTCAAACATAGGCACTTGCTTCTTACCTGTACATCAGAAGCTATCAAGCAATAATGGGCTCAAGCCCATCTCTTATTACCTCACTTCCTGAGAGGGAAGGTTGTGTCATCCTCACTTGTTACATAAACAAAAGGCTCAGCAGCCACTCTGGCTATCTAGAAGCAGATTTGTAGACTCCCTGGAAAAGCCTAGGCTTGGATCAGGATCTGTGGCCCTCCAGATGTGGTTGGACTCCAGCTCACATCATTGCAGATCAGTGGATGTGCTGGCTGGGGCTGATGGGAGCCCAACAACATCTGCAGTTGTCTAGGCATTGATAGCCTCACGATTAGAGTACTGCAACACCCTCTATGTAGGGCTACCCTTGAGGTTGGCCCAGCTGGTACAGAAGATGGCAAGGTCGCTTTTGGGGGGAAATTACAGCCAGCCACTTGGCTTGCAGGGTTTGACCTGGCTGCTAATTTATTAAATTTATATACTGCCCCTTCATCCGAAGATCTCAGCATAAAAATATAAAACGAAAACACAAAATGCATAATAGAAGAACAAAACGAGCCCATAACCCCACTCTCCCAGAAACACATTTAAAAGCTAATCTGCTACCAGTTCAAGGTGTATCAAATATATAAGGCCCTATGCAGCTCAGGACCAGATTACCGGTACTTGAGAGACCACCACCTCCCTTATATACCCAGTATGTAAGCCAGAGAGTTTTTTTCTGCAAGTTCACTTGCTCCACAGTAACGCAGAGCAGAGCTTTATGTCTGGCTGCCCCTGTCCTGTGGAACTGCATTCTTGCAAGCATGACAGGAGCTCACTCTCTGCACTTTCCAGAAACAATTGAAGGCATTTTTCTTCTGACAAAGACTTCCTAGCTAGATGAATACAGTACGTCTCTGTCATGTGTGTCTACTTTGTGCCGTTTTTTAATGTATCTGCTGTTAGTTTTTCTTAATGCACCTGTTATTAACTGTTTCAAATGCTGTTACTGTTTTCAAATGTATCTGCTATTATTTTCTATGTTGTCTTCATCCATTTTTACTGCTTTTTTGTTTGTCGCCTTCAAGATGTGTGTTGAAAGCGATTAATGCATTTTCATTGAGGGAGAAAGGTTTCCCACCCCTGCTCAATACGATCAACAACGCCACGGCAATGCTGTTACTTTATGAAGGCAAATTGAAAAAACAAACTACAATGCTAAAAGTGTATTTATAACATTTTACATTTAATTATTGAAAGCTCCCATAGATTAGCCATCAAGGAAAATTTTTTAGCATCCTCGGGGATGTGCTTTTAAAAAAATTAACTTTGGGGGAAGGTTTTTGAAAACAAGACCCAACACCAGAGGGGGGGGGGCATTGAAAAATGCTCTCTACCCCCCACTTGCAGTCGTACAGTCCAGAATCACATCATCTTACGTTTTTCACTCAGCTGTATGTGTAGTTAAGAGCAGGTCAGCTGTTTCGGCAGCAAACTACAGTCCTATATATGCTTAAATTGTGAATTAAGTACCAGTGAATTCAAAGGAACTTCCTTCTGAGTAAACATACACAGCTTTGTGTTTTAAGGCCTAACAAATGTGGGGCATGTGTCTTCCGAGTCTTTTCTTTGCCTGCCTATAGAAAAATTTCTGTTCACAACTGTGCATGTATATCAAATACAATTATTGGGCCAGCCTGGCAGTATCAAAAGTTGGGGGTGATGGGGATTATGGCACAGCAACAACTCCAGGGCCAAAGCTTTCCCACCCCCGTGCTCTAAATTACCCTATTTTGCATACAAACATTTTCCAGTTCAAATGTTCCAGAAAACTCATAGCATTAGCTACACATGCAGAAGAGGTGGTAGAATACTGAAGCCCACCACTTCAGATTGCAGCCGGGATTATACAGGGTTAAAATAAAAATAAATGCTTCTCCTATCTGCATAACACACTCCCCGAAATTAAAACACATAGCACATCAGGGATGGAAGTTCTAGCCAAGCCTCTCACCTGCTGTGCTAGTTTTCTACTTGAAGGGAACTTTTTATGTAGAACATTTAAAACACCACCCATACAAACACATGGTCTCCCAATCTGCAGCCTGAAGGGGTCCAGCTCACTTGACCAACTCATCGTGCTGCAGGAGGAGGGAAGACCTCCTAGCGACAGGAGCACTGATGCAAATACTGGAAGACTTAACAGTACAATCCAAGACCTGTTTACCTGCTATATTCAGCAGGGCTTAATCCCAGGTAAGTGTGCATAGGATTGCAGCGTAAGAGTGAGTGAAATAGGAAACAGTATTGGGAGGCAGTGGACAAAATAGGCATTAAATAGGAAACAAAAACACAACCTGGTGGAACAATGCTCAAAATTGTAGGAGAGAAAAAATTGTAGTTTTAAAAAGCAGTTTTAACCAAAAATGGGTAAAAATTGTAGGGGAGAGAAACAACAGTGACCTTACGTGTATGTGTATCTGAAGAAGTGTGCATGCACACGAAAGCTCATACCAAGAACTAACTTAGTTGGTCTTTAAGGTGCTACTGGAAGGAATTTTTTTTGTTTTGACTATGGCAGACCAACACGGCTACCTATCTGTAACTTACTGTGGTTGTCTGCTATAGACTGCCAAGACAGACTGAAGACTCAGATGATGCCTTCCTAGAGCAGATTAACAAACATTCAAAAAGGAGAGATATAGTAATCATGGGGGACTTCAACTTCCCCGATATCTGTTGGGATTCAAACTTTGCCAAGAGTGTAAGGTCTGACAACTTCCTCCATTGCATTGCTGACAATTTCATTTCCCATAAGGTGGAAGAACAAACAAGGGGACTTGGACTTGGTCCTCACCAATAGGGAGGAACTAATGGATGAAGTGGAAGAGCTCGGAAACTTGGGAGGAAGTGATCATGTTCTCTTGGGTTTCAGGATACAGAGGCAAGGGAAAACTGAGTGTAGTCAGACTCGAACTCTGGACCTTAAGGCGGCCAATTTCGAAAAGCTGAAGGAGATATTGGGTGTGATCCTGTGGTCAGAAATACTCAATGAGAAGGGAGTCCAAGAAGGATGGGAGTTTCTAAAAGAAGAAATATTGACGGTCCAAATGCAGACAATACCAACAAGGAAGAAAAGTGGGAGGCATCTAAGGAAACTGGTGTGGCTGTATAAGGAGCTTACAGATTAGCTGAGATTTAAGAAGGGCATGTATAAGAAATGGAAGAAAGGGGAAATCACACAGGAGAAGCCAACAGTTGCAGGGGGAAAGTCAGGCTGGCTAGAGCTCAGAGTGAGCTCAGGCTTTCAAGAGAGCTTAAAAATAATAACAAAAGGTTTCTTTGGCTATGTCCGAAGAAAGAGGAAAAACAAGCAAGTAGCTGGTCCTCTGTGTGGGGAACAGAGAGAAATGCTATTGGGTGGCAGAGAAAAGGCGGAACTACTCAACACCTACTTTGGCTCTGTCTTCACCCAAAAGGAAAGTGATGCCCAACCTGGTGATAACGGAATAAATGATGTAAGGAGGGAGCTGCAGCCCAAGATAGGAAAAGAGGTAGTAAGGGAACACCTAGCTACTTTAAATGAATTCAAATCTCCAGGGCCTGATGAGCTGCATCCAAGGGTACTAAAGGAGTTTGTGGATGTAATTTCAGAGCCTTTGTCTATTATCTTTGAGAATTCTTGGAGAACAGGTGAGGTCCCTACAGACTTGAGGCAGGCAAATAATAATAATATAATAATAATTTATTATTTATACACCGCCCATCTGGCTGGGTTTCCCCAGCCACTCTGGGCGGCTTCCAAAGAATATTAAAATACTGTGATACATCAAACATTAAAAGCTTCCCTAAACAGGGCTGCCTTCAGATGTCTTCTAAAAGTCAGATAGTTGTTTATTTCCTTGACATCTGGTGGGAGGGCGTTCCACAGGGAGGGCGCCACTACCGAGAAGGCCCTCTGCCTGGTTCCCTGTAACTTGGCTTCTCGCAGTGAGGGAACCGCCAGAAGGCCCTCGGTGCTGGACCTCAGTGTCCGGGTAGAACGATGGGGGTGGAGACGCTCCTTCAGGTATACTGGACCGAAGCCGTTTAGGGCTTTAAAGGTCAGCACCAACACTTTGAATTGTGCTCAGAAACGTACTGGGAGCCAAAGTAGGTTTTTCAAGACCGGTGTTATATGGTCTTGGCGGCCGCTCCCAGTCACCAGTCTGGCTGTTGTGTTCTGGATTAGTTGTAGTTTCCGGGTCGCCTTCAAAGGTAGCCCCACATAGAGCGCATTGCAGTAGTCCAAGCAGGAGATAACCAGAGCATGCACCACTCTGGCGAGGCAGTCTGCAGGCAGATAGGTTCTCAGCCTGTGTACCAGATGGAGCTGGTACACAGCTGCCTTGGACACGGATTTAACCTGTGCCTCCATGGACAGCTGTGAGTCCAAAATGACTCCCAGGCTGCGCACCTGGTCCTTCAGGGGCACAGTTACCCCATTCAGGACCAGGGAATCCTCCACACCTGCCCGCCTCCTGTCCCCCCAAAACAGTACTTCTGTCTTGTCAGGATTCAACCGCAATCTGTTAGCCGCCATCCATCCTCCAACCGCCTCCAGACACTCACACAGGACCTTCACTGCCCTCACTAGTTCTGATTTGAAAGAGAGGTAGAGTTGGGTATCATCCGCATACTGATGAACACCCAGCCCAAACCCCCTGATGATCTCTCCCAGCGGCTGCATGTAGATGTTGAAAAGCATGGTGGAGAGGACAGAACCCTGAGGCACCCCACAAGTGAGAGCCCAGGGGTCTGAACACTCATCCCCCCCACCACTTTCTGAACACGGCCCAGGAGGAAGGAGCGGAACCACTGTATGACAATGCCCCCAGCTCCTCAAGACAGTCCAGAAGGATGTTATGGTCGATGGTATCAAACGCCGCTGAGAGATCCAGCAGAACTAGGAAACAGCTCTCACCTTTGTCCCTAGCTCACCGGAGATCATCAACCAGTGCAACCAATGCAGTTTCAATCCCGTGATGAGGCCTGACTGGAAGGGATTCAAATGGTCTGCTTCTTCCAGATGTGCCTGGAGTTGTTCAGCAACCACTCGCTCAATCACCTTGCCCAAGAATGGAAGATTTGAGACTGGGCGATAGTTGGCCATCGTGGCCGTATCTAAAGATGGTTTTTAAAGAAGCGGTTTAATAACCGCCTCTTTCAGCGGGTCTGGGAAGGCTCCCTCACGGAGGGAAGCATTCACCACCCCACGAAGCCCATCGCCCAGTCCTTCCTGGATAGCTTTTATAAGCCAGGATGGGAAAGGATCAAGGAGACAGGTGGTTGGTTTCACTTGTCCAAGCAGCCTGTCCACATCCTTGGAGATAACAGATTGGAATTGATCCCACGCAATTTGACTAGACAGGACTCTAGCACTCTCCTGCCCCGGCCCTGCTCCCACGGTGGCGTCTACCTCTTCCCGAATCTGAGCGACTTTATCTGCAAAAAACTTTGCAAAATCATTGCAGGAGATCATGTGGCCCGTACTGGGCCCCGATGTAGCAGGTGGTTCCGCTAAATTGCGGACCACCTGAAAAAAGTCTCCTGCTGCTGTTTTCTGCAGATGCAATAGAGGCGGTGAAGAAGATGTTGTCTCCATCTTCAAAAAGGGGGGAAAGGATGACCTATGTAACTACCGACCAGTGAGCCTGACATCAATATCGGGGAAGGTACTATAACAGACAATTCAACAGTCGGTCTGTGAGTGTTTAGAAAAGGATGCTGTGATTACTAAGACCCAGCATGGGTTTCACAAGAATAAGTCATGTCAGACCAAAATGATATATTTGATGGAATTACAAACTTGGTAGGTCAGGGAAATGCTGTGGACATAGTGTATCTTGATTTCAGTAAAGCTTTTGACAAAACCCCCCATGATATTCTCACAAGGAAGCTGGTAAAATGTGGTTTGAACAAGGTAACTGTTAGGTGGATTTGTAGCTGGTTGACTGACTGAACCCAGAGTACGCATTAATGGTTCCTCATCATCCTGAGAAATAGTGACAAGTGGGGTGCCACAGGGTTCTGTCCTGGGCCCCTTGTTGTTTAACATCTTTATAAATGACTTGGATGAAGGAATCGAGGGGATGCTCATCAAATTTGAAGATGACACCAAGATGGGAGAGGTAGCTAATGCCGCAGAATCAGAATTCAAAATGAACTTAACAGATTGGAGAACTGGGAACTGCAAGCTAACAAAATGAGTTTCAGTAGGGACAAATGTAAGGTTCTGCACTTGGGCAGCAAGAACCAGATACACAAATATAGGATGGGGGACACCTGGCTTACTAGCAGTACATGTGAAAAGGATCTAGGGGTTTTGGTGAGCCACAAACTTAACATGAGACAACAGTGTGATGCAGCAGCAAAAAAAGCTAATGCTGTTCTAGAATGCATCAAGAGAAGTATAGTGTCCAGATCAAGGGAAGTCATAGTACGGCTCTATTCTGCCTTAGTCAGATCCCACTTGGAATACTGTGTCCAATTCTGGGCACTACAATTTAAGAAGGATGTTGAAAAGCTGGAACGTGAACCAAGATGAACAAAGGTCTGGAAACTATGAGGAGCTCCTAAAGGAGCTGGGAATGTTTAGCCTGGAAAAGAGGAGACTGAGAGGAGATATGATAGCCATCTTCAAATATCGTAAGGGCTGTCACATGGAGGAGGGAGCATGCTTGTTTGCGCCCGCTCTGGAGGGTAGGACTTGAACCAATGGCTTCAAATTGCAAGACAGGAGATTCTGACTAAACACCAGGAAGAACTTTCTGACGGTAAGCACGGTTCAACAGTGGAACAGACTTCCACGAGAGATAGTGGACTCTCCTTCCTCGGAGGTTTTTAAGCAGAGATTGGATGGCCATCTGTCATGGATGCTTTAGCTGAGTTTCCTGCACTGCAGGGGGTTGGAATAGATGACCCATGGGGTCCCTTCCAACTCTATGATTCGATGGAACATAGGCATCCTTGAGCCAAAATCCAGGAAACTACAGCCTTGTGAGCCTAATGTCCTTTGGATACAAAGCGGTGTGAAAATTACCGATGATAGACCGACAGTGGTGTGGGGTTGAGGATTGCTAAATCCTCTCCCTGCCCATTGGGCTTGACTGGAAGAAAAGTATTTGGAGTGGCAAATATGGGAGAGGTTCAGCTTCTTAGACCTTCAAGTCTCTTGCTTAGCAAACCACACGCTGCTCAATTCTTTGCTTTTGAACATCACCAGGCTACACATGTTGATGTTCTGCTGCTATCCATGTCTGGTTTGGTGCCTTAAACAAGTGGTTTTTCTGCTTAGAAAAGGTGTTTGATGATGAACACAAAAGGTCTGGAGCCTCGAGTGCTGCGGAGAAAAATTCAGGGCTGCTCAACGTACACAAAACATAAAGAGCTACCCATGGCAATTGGGAGGTAACGGGTTGAAGGAAAACGAGAGGTGCTTCTGAAGACAATGCATTTTTATAAGCTCTGAAATATATCACCAGAGGATGCACGAAAACAGTGTCTAAAAAGGATTATGTAAATACATGCATGCCGCTTCTTCTGGTGGATATGAAGCACAGGCTCCATTTTCAGAGATGGTTTAACCTTGACCAGATAGGCAGGGTGGTAAGAACAGGAGAGAAAGATGCCACCAGAACCCCACCACGGACTCTTCTTTTCTCGAAAGGCAGAATGCTGAATTTGACAGAACTCCCATCTCTGACCCAGCGTAAGAATTCTTGGGATCTTTAAGATGCTACCGGAAAACACGTGTTGAACAATTTGGAACAACAGTGCATCTTTATTTCTTTTTAAAAGATTACCTTCTTACAGGTAGCCGGTAATGTGTTAAGTGTAATTATTATTATTATTGGTTTTGTTTAAAAAACTTGTACACATGTACATCAAACACTGCATTCCTCTGGAAACAAGACGGAAGGGAAACAGATGTAGGTACACTTTTAAAAAAAAAGGACCCCCCCCCCAATAAGAATAAATTTAAATGTACATTGCTGGCAGCCGTTTCCGCACAACCGTTAGCGCTGTGGGGAGACACACGTGTAAATGTGGTGAAAACACATTCTAACTATGCAATAAGAAAAGCAATATATATGTTGTAACGAGAAGAACGAACAGCTGGAGGGATGGATTCCCCGCTCCCACAATGAGACTAAAAGGAGACGGGCCTCGCGGTTGCGGCAGTTTTCATTTCATTCGCTTCCGGGGAGAGACGTCTCCGTTGCTGGTGGCTGATTGCTGGGAAGCGAATGCGAGGCTGGAAGGGGAGGGGCAGGGCATCTCTTGGCCGTTTGAGGAGGTGGCCGCCGCATGCATCATGCTAGGGCCCGGGAAGTCGTAATACTGCGAAGGGTAGGGCGGACTGTATGACGTTCTGCCCCGTATGTCTTTCATAACTTCCAGGATACCCTGCAACACGCTGGTCTGGCTGCTCAGCTGCTCCTTCAGCGTCTGGTCGCTCGATTCCAGGGCGCTGACGAGCCTCCCAATGTCCTCCGCGCTCTGCTCCATCTCGTCTTTGCGGGCCGAGAGATCCTCCTTGTAGGCACGCTCGAAGGAAGCCACCTCCTTGTGCGTGAGGTCAGACAGTGTCCGGACAAGTTCGCTGGTGGCCTGCGAGGTGACTTCCATCAGCTCCTTCAAGGTGTCCCCCCTCCTCTTCCTCTGCCGGCAACGGAGGTTGCGCATCCTCTCGGCGGCCGTCAGCGGTCGAGGGCGCAGGTTCGGCGCTGGAGGGGCAAACAGCAGAAAGCAGGCTGAACAAAATGGCGAATAATGCGACTTTGCAACAGCCTACCGCACGCTAATCTAAAACATTCATACGTGCACACGCCAACTTCCAGATTCCACGCAAAGCCACCCTAAAAATGTAAAAAAAAAAAAAGGCAGATTCTGCAACTTCGCAGCACTGTTGGATTTCTGCAGATGTCTATATTTGCTTACTTATGATTCAACAAATTCTGTTAAGCAGAGAACTCCAGCTCCACCCTGAACTTTGAAGCCCAGCCCTGTTACAACTTCAGAAATCTCACCAGGTTTTCCCCCAAGCATAATATTACCCATCCCAAATCAACTGAGGATTCGATTCCCCGGCTGCTGAAATTAAAAGCTGTGTTTCTCAAGATCAGAAGTTGGCAAAAAAATTTAGCCGCGGGCCGGTCCACTGTCCCTCAGACCTTGTTGCAGGCTGAAGAAGTGGCACCGGCAGGGGGGAGCTGGAAGAAGAGGCGAGGGGGGCAAGTAGTCCTCCTCCCCACCCCCCAGCTGCTGCACTTACCTTCCCTGGGGCTGCTGCCACCACAACCACCAATGCTACTTCTTGTGGGTAGGCAGAGTGAGCTCGTCTGCTCCGCTCTCTGGTCCACAGGAGCACCAGGGCAGCAGCGGTGGCAGAGTGCAGATGAGCGGTGCAAAAGGGCTGGCTCCAGAGAGGGGCTGCTTAAAATGGCACTCAGCCAGCCTCCTTCCTCCTCTAGGCAGGGCGGGGAGAGGCCAGGAGGAGGGAGGGAGGAGGCACCACTGCAGTGTGTGGGGGGGAATGGAATGGCGCAGGGGGGGAAATGGCACAGCCCAAATGAACAGAATCCCCACGCCGATCCACGGACAGTCCGTGGGCCGAATCCTGAGTGCAATTGGGCCTGATCCAGCCCGTGGGCCTTGGTTTGCCGACCCCTGCTCAAGATCCTCAGACTTCACTTCATTGCTCTGCACTTGGAAACAAGTGCGCGTGATAAAGCAACCCCTCCCTGTCCCAAAATTACTCAACCTGTCCAGAAGTCCACAGACAACTGAAAGAAACCATGTACCATACCAAAGCCCACCCCCACCGCAGGCAAGCCACAATTCCAAACAAAACTCACCAGAAATCGAGTCATTGGATGGCAATGGATCTGTCGGAGTGCCAGGGCCGGCACTGCCGTCCATTGATATATCGGAGTTGGCTGCCGGAGACCCCACTTGGTTTTCCATGTTGGCTTCACTGTGCTGCGACCCAGCTGACTCTGGCAAGAGCAAGCAGTCCCCGTCCGGCTCTTCAAAAGTCCCTTTGTCGCCTTTCCCAACCGAGGAAGGCGGTTCGTAGGCAGGGTCCTGAGTCTCCCTGTGTTCCCGGCGCCGGCGGTCCACCGGTGGCCGCGCGTTGCTCCCTGAAAGCCGCGGAACGACCAGGTTTTGCTTGATGCAGAGGAACCGGTTGAGCTCTTCGTAGTACGGCCACACTCGGCGCCCGTGGCCGGCGTTGCTGTTGCCGTCCACTATCTCTTTGAAGCCGCGCCGCAGCACTTTGGCCCGCTCGCGGCACTGCTCCCAGTCCCGGTTGTAACCCCGGGCTCGCATTTCGTCCGCGATCCACTGGAACTGCGCGACCGTGCGGTAGTTGGACGCCAGGGCGCTCTGCACAGCGTCGTCGCCCCAAACCTGGATGAAGGCCCGGGTTTCCTCGTCGGTCCAAACGGGCTGGCGCCTCGATTTCGTGGCAGACGAAGAGCCCTGCGAAGAAGCTGCCATTGTGCCGTGGTTCGGCATCGGCACCGTCTCTGGAAGGGTATCAGACAACATGGTGTGCTCCGAGGGTGACCCGGCCAATACCGGCGGCAGGAATTTGTTTTTAAAATGGCAGCAGGAAACTTTCTCAACTGGGGCGCAGTAAAAAGAGCACTAGCGGGAAGGAGGGGGAGTGTAACAAGGAAGCTCCTAACGATAGAGTGCGGATAGAGAGAGGCGGGACGCTCTGTACAATGCACTCTATGGTCACGCTGGCAACTCCCCTGCTGAGACATGTGCACCTCCCACAAACGTTACGAGAGACACGCGTCTCACATCTTTGTTCCCGCAAGTTGGCCTGCAAAGAAAACACGTGTGACCTCGAGGAAATGGCACGGGAGTCTGCATTCCGACATGCGAAAAAAAAGATACGTGACAACGGTGCGATACACGTGTCTAGCGTAACGTGTGAAGCGATCTTAAAAGCTCTATCCCTCTTTAACCTCCACTATTCTAAGCCCCTGACCAGAAAAAACAACAACATATATTAAAAACAAAGTTAAGGAAAATTTTTGTAACGGATTCCAATCGCGTAACAGTTTAAGAGCAGCTTTCTAGACACACCTGCCTTTACCCTAGCCTGATCAACATGCAAAAGAACAATTACTCACCTGTGTAACTGCCATCTGTTGAAATGTAGGCCGCTCGGGGAGAAAAGAGAAACAGGCAAAATTAGAGGTGAAGACTTCTGGATCTCTTATGAGCAATACTGGTGGGGAAAAGTGACTGAAAGTCACGAGGAAAGGGCAATCAACGGAACAACTATCCCACGCGACCAAAAGCGCTGGAAATGTGGTTTTTTGAAACAAAAAACAAGATGAAACAGATTTTTAGGAATCTAAATTTTACACCAAATACCCATTAATGCCAAAATAAATCCCAAGCTGGTGCTAGGGATTTTTCTGAATAATTGGAATTCTGATTTCAATGTTAGGAAGCAGTCACCGTATAGTTTATTTGGCTGAGCAAATTTTGAAGTGTTTCTCATCCAGAAAAGCACCATCCTTTTGATCGTGGGCAAATGCCATAAATCTCAGCTGACTGAAAACCAACTCAGATGCTACAAGGTATTAAGCTCCTGCTTCCAAGGTGTTTTGGAACTCCTCCCACTATTCAGGCTGCTTTCCATAGTAGGCAACAGGCAGCAGTTGCTGCTCGTCTATGAAGAGCAAGGATCTCATCCAGGTAACCAGACAAGGAAACTTCTGTACCCTTTAAGATTCTGTGTGCTTTTGCCCTCGTAAGCCATCTATGTGCCACAGATCTCCAACACAGATATGAATGGGGCAAAAAAGAACCCCAACAGCAACTGTTGTGGGCTTGTAACTTTTATGACCTTATTTGCAAAGCTGCCTTCAAGCACTCTCAACTCTCCTTGCTCTGTGCTCCTGGGAACAGCAGCTTCAGTCACTCTCTAGTACAGGCATAGGCAAACTCGGCCCTCCAGATGTTTTGAGACTACAACTCCCATCATCCCTAGCTAACAGGACCAGTGGTCAGGGATGATGGGAGTTGTAGTCCCAAAACATCTGGTGGGCCGAGTTTGCCTATGCCTGCTCTAGTAGCTCTAACCCCCTTTTTTGTGGACCACTAGGGGCTGACTCTCTGCTAACAAATGGGAGAAATCTCCTCTTCTCATTGGCTTGTGAAAAGCTGTCAGCAGGGGGAGGCAAGTTCACCAACAGGACAGCAGCTGCCAATGCCGGTTGACATGGGGTGCCTCCTCCTTCCAAATGATCCATGAATTTGTGGAAGGATCAACTAATCGAAATTTAGAATTATTAGGGTCCACTTTTCAGGTACACATCCACTACAGGAACAATTTCTAAACATACCTAAGCACTCCTGAGTCTTCACAGTGCCTGCATTCATGCTCCATGTGCAGCTCTTTTTAGGTCAGTGTAGCATGACAGCCAAGCCAAGGTTTGCCTTAGCATGTTGGCTCAGCCAGAGATCACGGCTAAGGTCTGTCATTTAACCATGATCTGTACCAAACGGCTACATATCACGGTTAAAAAGGAGGAACCATAACCATGATACTAGGTTCAGTAGATACACTAGGCTTAAATACCTAAAAAGCCCAGGGAGGAGGAAGGGTGGTTCATGCTCCACCGGGACATGCAGAACCATTCCAACGAGACGTAAGAGATCCTTACCCAAGGAAGTCACATCCTCGCCATTCTCTTCCATGATCTCCCTAGATCTCCCCTTCTCACTTTCCCTCCCCCCCCTCCTGTGCTTTGAGCAGAGTCTTCAAGAAGGCGTTCAGCCCCTGCAACAGACAACAGAAAAAGCCCATTAAAGCCCACTGCACAAGCCACCAAGCAGGGATCACTGATTAGGGGCATTGATATTGCTGTAGAGCCTAGCAGAAGAGCTTTTCAACTTCTGGCAGGGATAGGCAATCCACTTCCTTCTGGAATAAATGCAAAGACAGAAGGCACTGAAATTAGGGATGAAATCCTTTACTCTCACTTGAGAGGACACTGCGCTAAACACAGTAGATTTAGCACACAGGACTGGGCTGGAACTGACTTATTGCCTTTCCTATACCAGCAGGGCGTTGCCGGTAAAGCTTTTGCTACAAACAAATTAGCCTCAGATGACTCTTAAATTGGGTTTGCCAGTTGGCACTTATCAATGTGTAGCTCTATTTACGACCAGCAATACAATAACAGTAGTGTCAAAACTTTCTGTACTAATTTCTTACAAGCACCCAAGGCCATCTAAAGTCAAATGAACTGAAATGAAATGTAAACACGGAAAAGAGCTACAAAACAAATCACATAAACATTGTCAGTTACATTTTACTGGTTTTTTTAAAAAAACTTCTATTGTACACTACAACTTCTGGTCTTGTTAATGAGGAGCAGCAGCATATAATTATTTTAAATGAACAATAAAAGAATAAGAATATATATATAGTTATTTACTATTTTCTTGTTACCTAATTAGGTCTAAGTGTCTTACATTCAGAAACATAAATACATTATACTATATAGAGATATCATATAATTTAAGTAATAAAAAAAGAAAATGAGTATGATGACAAATGGCTGCTATTGCTTAGGTTGCTCTCTCCCAGCTTCCTCTTTTGCTAAGTCCAGTTTATATATTTTAACTCCGATGATGCTCTAAACATTGTTTTTGCTTATTACAATATAAACCTACTCACAAAAACGATTCTCTATTTTATTAACATTGCAGCCTCAGCACACAAATATTACTCTTTTTTTGCCAGCATAAACTACTCATGTTTGGGGCTGTGCAGTATCTATATGTCTGTCTTCTCCCATATAAAGTCCTACTCATTTAGTAGCTACACTCAACAGGCATTAACTTGTGACTGCCCTAATTCCTTTACTTGTATTCCATTGAATTTATATGAAAATACAAAACAAACAGAATCTGATATTCACCAGAATTGTTACCTTAATTCAGGGGTCAACAACCTTTCTGAGCTTAAGGACACATTAGCAAAGTGGAGAAACAGTTGTGGGCACCACAATCAAGTTCACACCACAATCTATTCTATTAGCTACAACAGAATGCTCTTTTCAAGCCTAATTTTAGCTGGCAGAACAGACCCTAAGGGTGGCAGGAAAGGTCTCTGTGGGACACATGCACCCACGTTGGCACGCTTCGCTTTAATTGTACCAACTTCTGGGTTCTTCCTTTCCCAGTTAATACAGTTCTGCTTTGCTTACTTATATACTGGAGTGCTTCGATTCCACCTTTCAGCAAGATCCGATTTTAACATTAACTTCCTCTACAGAACAAAGTTTTCAGACAATCCAAACACAGGGGCAAAGATATACTTTTGCTCCCAATTATTTAATCTCACTCATAACAAGCTGCATGGCTCATCAGAGAGACATTAGAATGATAGATTCTCTCCCACTCAGGTACCCAGAACCTGTACTCTTTTTGCTGTCAACACCTACTGTCAATGACCTACTTTACAGGGTTGTTGTAAAGATTCATAAGCAATGTATGAGTGCTGTGGCTCTTTTCAGCAGCAAGTAAAGACCGGTTTAGAAAACATTTCCCATGTCCCTTAGATCTTTTACACTCCTGTCATCTCCCTCCGGATTTGCACTAGCCTCTTTTTCCCTTCCCTTTTATGGCTTCACAACAACCCACTGTGGCGAACTTCTGCTATTAAGGACACAGCACAGAGAAGTGTGAGGAAACTGTTAAAAAAACAAATCACCGGAGCGATCGATTCCACCCTGACCGGGGAGGAAGAGAGAAAAACAACAAAAAAACAGGCAAATAAAGCTGGTGCCAGGGCATGCAATAATTGCAGCGGTTATTATGACTCACCTCCCACTCCCACCCGCCTTCCTCAGCGCGATGGGGGGGGGGGGAGATCTGTGCCTCCAAAAAGCCGGAAGTGGCGGCGGTGCGAAAGCCTGACACAACCCACCCCTAGACACATTCACACGTACACCCGTCCTCGCAAGGTCCGAATAATAATAATAATAATAAATAGTGATGATAATAATAGTAGTAATAGTTATAATAATAATAATAGTGATGACAATAACAGTGATGATAATAATAACAGTAGTAGTAGTAATAATAATAATAATAGTAATAATAATTTCTTTTACTTGGGTCGCTCTCCTGGGCATCCCCTCTCCCTCACTTCTCCACGTCGGGTGCTCTTTCCAAAGAGACAAAAGGCGGGTCCCACAAGCAGGGTCTCCCTTTTCTTTTAACCCCCCACCCCACCCTTTGCCCCCTCCCCAAGCCCCTCCCCAAGCCCCTCCCCCCAACATTCCTCCCCCCGCCCTCCAACCCCGCCCATTCCTGGCACTTTCCCTCAGATCTCTCCTCCCCCCGCCCCCCCCCGCCGCCCCGCTTTTAAAAACACAACTGCAAGTATGGAAGAAAGCCCGAAACTCCGCCGGGGCCTCCACCTACACAGCCAAGGGCTCTCGGAGGACGCGAAGAGCCTGGAGCTGGGCCGCTTCCCCCCCGCCGCCGCCTACGCCGCCGTCCCCCGGAAGAGTCCCCGCTGCTCGGGCGGCCTCAGGGAGAGCTGGCGCCGAGGCCTCCTCGGGCTGCAACAAACCCCAATATGGTGGCCGCGCAGCTGCCGAGGCCGGAAGTCCGCCGCTGACCGAGGCTTCGGAGCGGGGAGCGAGGGGAGAGAGAAAGGCAGGAAACGGGGGCAGGCGGAGGGATCTCGCCTCCGCAGGGAACAGCGGCCTCTGCTGGCGGGAGGCCGGGGAAGCGCCGATCGAGGACCAGCCACTGGCTGGGGGTGAAGATGTCCCTGTTTTCATCGGAGAAATGTTGGAGGGTGTGGGACCCCGGAAGCATCTGAAGGCAGCCCTGTCTAGGGAAGGGGGTTAATTTTTTTTAAAAAAATATTTTGTTTTATTGTGTTTTTATATATGTTGGAAGCTTCCCAGAGTGGATGTGGCAACCCTGTTGGGTGGGTGGGGTATAAATAGTAGTATTAATAATAGTAGTATTAATAATAGTATTAATAAATAGTGGGGTATTACTACAACAACAACAACAACAGAATAGAATAGAATAACAACAACAGAATAGAATAACAACAACAGAATAGAATAACAACAACAACAATAGAATAGAATGTCCCTATGAGTATAAATATGGGACGCGGGTGGCGCTGTGGGTTAAACTGTTATGTACTGAAGTTCTCACCCTGGGCCAGCAGGGGGATACTGTGGATGGTTTTCACTCAGGTCCACATAGGCAAATAAGGGATTGAAAGTGACATTCAGTGATTGGATAGTTACGGAAAGTGGTTACTGTTGCGTTCTAGTGGAGCTCTATATAAGCAGGCTGGCTGAAGCCTTCAGTTCAGTTCTGTTCTGGCCTGTGAATAAACAAGAGCTGTTTGAAGAATCGCTGTGTCGTCTGATATGTTCACCCACAACTTAACATAAACCACAGAGCCTAGGGCTTGCCAATCAGAAGGTCGGCGGTTTGAATCCCCACAACGGGGTGAGCTTGCTCGGTCCCTGCTCCTGTCAACCTAGCAGTTCGAAAGCACATCAAAGTGCTAGTAGATAAATACGTACAGTGGTATCTCATGTTACATACGCTTCAGGTTACAGACTCCGCTAACCCAGAAATAGTGCTTCAGGTTAAGAACTTTGCTTCAGGATGAGAACAGAAATCATGCTCTGGCGGCGCTGTGGCAGCAGAAGGTCCCATTAGCTAAAGTGGTGCTTCAGGTTAAGAACAGTTTCAGGTTAAGTACAGACCTCCGGAACGAATTAAGTACTTAACCTGAGGTACCACTGTACTGCTCTGGCGGGAAGGTAAACGGCATTTCCGTGCGCTGCTCTGGTTCGCCAGAAGCGGCTTAGTCACATGACCCAGAAGCTGTACACCGGCTCCCTCGGCTAGTAAAGCAAGATGAGCACCGCAACCCCAGAGTCGGTCATGACTGGACCTAATGGTCAGGGGTCCCTTTACCTTTACGAGTATAAATAGTAATATCATCATCATCATCATCGAATCTTAGAGTTGGAAGGGACCCAAGGGTCATCTAGTCCAACCCCCTGAATTGCACGAATCTCAGCTAAAGCATCCATGACAGATGAAGACTCCATTACACCTGTGAAATAATAATAATAACATAATGTTCCTCTTTTCATCAGAGAAATGTTGGAGGGTATGGAGTTATGTGATCCTGAGCCATCTGAAGACAGCCCTGTACAATATAGGGAAGTTTTTTTAATGTTTAATGTTTTATTATGTTTTTATTTATGTTGGAAGCCGCCCAGGGTGGCTGGGGCAACCCCGTCAGATGGGCGGGGGGTATAAATAGCATAATAATAATAATAATAATAATAATAATAATAATAATAATAATGGAATAGGCCATCCCATCAAAATGCAGTATTTCACAAGAAATGGCAGGATAGGTATGGATTGTTGATAATGTGTGTCCACTGCTTCTCAAATCAGCAGTGCAAATACTGGTGTGAATACTGTGGAAGGTGTCTGGAAAAGACCATAAATCGCACTTGACTATTTTAAGATCTTTCCAGAAAGAAGGTGTTTTTGAAAGTTCTTTCCTGAATCAGGACTCTCAGCATTTAACACATGATTAAGAGAAGTCAGTCACACGAACAAATGCAAACCTGGATCATTTTAATTGGTCATTGTAAGTTTTTTCATTTCATTATTAATCTATATATACTCTGGAAATCAAACTACAGGACAACTTTTGTTTCTCACCTGAAAGTGTGGGTTTCCTATGTTTTCAGCATTTCCCCAACCGGTTAGTAACCTAATTTTAAAAAGAGAGCGAGGGAGACAGAATTCTTGACAAATCCATGCTAGCTTCTACTAATCACAGCATTGTTTTCAAGATGTTTACAGACTGGCTGCTTTATAATTTGCTGTAGCATCTTTCCTGGTATTGTAGTTGCATTGATCTCTTGTTTTTCCACCCCTTTTCCCCCCAGTCAGAGCTGCCTAGCCGGATAGTAAATACTGCCAAATCTGATTCATTTGCAGCTCTTCTGGTGCAGTAATGACTGAATGAAGACAATCAGTGGGACATTTACATATGTGATGAAGCTATCTTACACCCTTGGAGGGTGGAAAGAGTGTGTACATTTTAAATTTAAACAAATAGGCAACCACCCTTCACCCATTTTAGAAGCCAGTGCAAAAATAAGGAGGGCTGTCAAAAGCAAATTCCCTCACAACCAGTGCCATGATTGTACATTGACAGCAGAGGGCTCTGGTGTTTGCAAAGCAGGAAAGAGAGGCAACCCTCTCTTCTCACCCAACCCTGCTCTGCAGGCAGAGGTGGAACTGGGTTTAGCTGAGGCAGCGGCTGCACCTTCCAAAAGGGGATTTGCAAGAACCATCTTAGCGCCAGCCTTCTTTGCAGCCAGGAAGGAGGGAAGGGTGCCCTGTTGCTTCAGACCGAAAACTCCCCTGCGTTCTGTAGCTGTGATTTTGAATGAAAAGAGGCAGAGGCAAGACAGAAGGGCTGAGCTTCTGGTGCAAAAAGGAGATGCGAAAAGCAACAGGACTGCATATTTCCCACCTCTGGTTAGTAGCATCTTCTTCACATCAGTACAGTCAAAACTGTATTGGGGGGGGAATAGTGTAATAATGTGTGTGCCTTGTTTTTATTCTCTAGTTGCATTTCTTGAAGGATTTCTGCCTTTTGTTTATCCATTTCCTCAATTTAACATCTTTTTATCCTGCCTTTAGGAACTCAGGGTAGAGTACAAGGCCAGCCCCACCCTTAGGCAGACTGAAGCAGCTGCCTCGGGTGGTAAATCTCCAGGAAGCCTTCTGACCCTGAGAGGCGGCAGAATTTCGTTTTGGCTTCCTTTTGGCACTGCCCCATTCATCAAGCATCATGGCGCTTCCCCAGGTAGGCAGTTTTCTATGGGAGGGCTGGACTCTGGCTCGGGGAAGAAAAGCACAAGGGTGGAAAGAAAACGGGATTGTGATGGTTACAAATGATAGCTATTGACTCTGTACTATGCAGGTGACTTTTGAGGAGGTGGCTGTGTATTTCACTGAGCAGGAATGGGCCTTGCTGGATACGAACGAGAGAGCCTTATATTGGGATGTCATGCAGGCGAACTACGAGCACCTGACTTCACTCGGTAAGTGCTCTGCCTAGTGTTAAAAGCTTGGGTTTCTCAGATATATGCAGGATTGTTGTTGTTTTTTCAAGGATCCAGCAAACAAGTTAAAAGAAACCCGGTTCTTTATGTCTCTAAAACACACCAGAGCCATACATTAATATTGTTAATACAATCTTACACTCATTCCTATTGTGGTTGTTGTTTAGTCGTTTAGTCGTGTCTGACTCTTTGTGACCCCCTGGACCAGAGCACACCAGGCACTCCTGTCTTCCACTGCCTCCCGCAGTTTGGTCAAACTCATGCTGGTAGCTTCGAGAACACTGTCCAACCATCTCGTCCTCTGTCGTCCCCTTCTCCTTGTGCCCTCCATCTTTCCCAACATCAGGGTCTTTTCCAGGGAGTCTTCTCTTCTCATGAGGTAGCCAAAGTATTGGAGCCTCAGCTTCACAATCTGTCCTTCCAGTGAGCACTCAGGGCTGATTTCCTTCAGAATGGAGAGGTTTGATCTTCTTGCAGTCCATGGGACTCTCAAGAGTCTCCTCCAGCACCATAATTCAAAAGCATCAATTCTTCGGCGATCAGCCTTCTTTATGGTCCAGCTCTCACTTCCATACATCACTACTGGCAAAACCATAGCTTTAACTATGCACACTTTTGTTGGCAAGGTGATGTCTCTGCTTTTTAAGATTCTGTCTAGGTTTGTCATTGCTTTTCTCCCAAGAAGCAGGCGTCTTTTAATTTTGTGACTGCTATTACCATCTGCAGTGAAGCCATACATTAATTTTGTTAATACAATCTTACACTCATTCCTCTTCTAAGGAATGTTTTACTATGTTTTGTATATGCTGTAAGCCACAATTATTATTATCATTATTAAGGCTCAGGATAGGTTATAATCAATAGGAATAAGCCAATCATAGTTGCGCATTTGATGGCAGAAAGGATCATCTTTATGATGATGATCTGTGGAGACAGAAGGTGTTTTCCTTTTG
Organism: Podarcis melisellensis; assembly: GCF_964234715.1. NCBI lineage: Eukaryota > Metazoa > Chordata > Lepidosauria > Squamata > Lacertidae > Podarcis > Podarcis melisellensis. The sequence continues at coordinate 105,371,999 of NC_138529.1, forward strand.
TATTATGCACTTTAAATCAGAAGGGCTAGGTAAAGGTAAAGGACCCCTGGACGGTTTAAGTCCAGTCAAAGGCAATTATGGAGTTGCGGCGCTCATCTCGCTTTCAGGCCGAGGGAGCCGGCGTTTGTCCGCAGACAGCTTTCCAGGTCATTTAGCCAGCATGACTAAACTGCTTCTGGCGCAATGGGACACCATGATGGAAGCCAGAGCTCATGGAAATGCCATTTACCTTCCCACCGAAGTGGTACCTATTTATCTACTTGCACTGGCATGCTTTCGAACTGCTAGGTTGGCAGGAGTTGCGGCAGAATAACGGGAGCTCACCCTGTTGTGTGGATTTGAACCACCAACCTTCCGATCGGCAAGCCTATGTTTTTCTTGCTCATGGGCACCTGCAGAATCCATCATGGTTTGTGTGAGTGAGGAAGCTGAGCTTTTGCCCTCTTTGCAGCAGCGCTCCCAAGTGCTATGCTGTCCTGATATAAGTAATGCATAAATGCTTTCCCAGGTGCAGACAAGTCATGGCACTTTCTCCCTGGTGTGGTGTCCATCCCGGGTCTGTAAAGGCAGCAATGCTCTCCAGGCTGTGACTGGATCTAGACACATCAAAAAAGCGATTCGGTTAAACGCGTTGTAAACTCTGCAAAGGGAAATCACCTTGGCGAAAGACAGGACTCCACAGCGCCATCTAGTGTGTCACAGTGTTATAACACACATAAAGCGCTTTTTCTTTACGAAGGTAGCGGAGTCCTGTGTTGTGAGTCTACACTTCCTTCTAATAAAGCACTGGAATGGATCACCCTGACGTTTTTGGCACCCTTCTTTGGTATCCCTGCACCAAACCACCCTCATAAACCCTCCTTTGCGCCTATAAATCATGACACCCCATAGGTCAGGCATAGGCAAACTCCGGCCCTCCAGATTTTTTGAGACTACAACTCCCATCATCCCTGACCACTGGTCCTGTTAGCTAGGGATGATGGGAATTGTAGTTCCAAAACATCTGGAGGGCCGGAGTTTGCCTATGCCTGCCATAGGTTGTATGTGCCAAGCCCCTTCAAACTGCTTTGGAATGGGTTAGGGTCTAGGTCTGTTAGGTAGAGGCAGGATGCTACTGCAGGGTTTTGGTCTCATGGAGGTGTTTCCTTAAAAGAAAGAGAGTGGGGAGCAAAGTCATGAGGCATGATATGGACAGATGGCTCTTCTCTAATCTCCAGGTGTCCTCCTCACCCCAACCGATGGCAGGATTTCATCTTGGCTTCCTCTGGCACCCTCCCATTCTCCTGTCACCATGGAAATTCCCCAGGTAGGCCGGAATCTGCAGGTGGGCCTGTTTCACGAAGTGGACAGGAAATATGCAAGTATAACATCTACATCTGGAGATGTGATGAGGTTGAGGTTATGTTCTTTCATATGTGGTGGACCTGTAAAAGGGTAAAATAGTATTGGGAAATAATTTATAATTAATTGGGGGGGAAATGTTTAAAAGCACCTTTCCAAAAAACCCCAGAGTCCTTTTCGTTGGGGATAATTCAGATGGAAATTCCCAGGTGTCAAAAATGGTTATTTATGTCTGCCACTACGGCAGCCCGTGTTTTGTTTGCCCCAAAATGGAAAATGATCGAGGCCCCATCTAAAGAAGAATGGCAAATTAAACTGTTGCGGATCTTAACTTATAGAATAAGAGAAAGAGAACAACCTTCGCTTAAAGAAGATTGGAAACTGTTTATTGAATATATGGGGGATAATTGTGTATACTTGAAAACGTTGGCAGCGTTAGGATAAATTCAACAGCTTAAATAAGTTTTGATGGAAGAAACAATGGAATTCTGAATGGTTTGGTTTATATAAAATATGCAGGAATTTATGCTATGCAAAATGAACTATGGAAAGAGAAGAAGGGAAGTCACTGATATTTTAAGGTCTAAATTAATATTCTAAATTGTAAGACAGTGTGTGTGTGAGAGAGAGAAATACGCAAGTGTTGAAAGAAAATGGGTGCCTCATTATTTCCGTTTCACCTATGTGAAAGAAGGCAAGGGACCAGGGGCAGCCTGGTTGAGAACTTAGGGTATTGTATATGCTGCAGTCCTGACCCAGATTTCTACTGTTTTATGTCATTGCTTCCCTAAAGCACTCTGGGATTTGTAGTTGTGAGGAGATGGAGGAGGCTAGGAGACTGTCTTATATCGAGTAAGGCCATTGGTTCATCTAGCTCAATATCATCTATGCTGATTGGCAGAGGCCCTCCAGGGCTTAAGGGAGGAACATTCCAGAGCTGTACCTGAAGACACCAGGAATTGAACCCAGGACCTTCCCCACAGGGGAGATAATTATCCTGTGGCTGCAACACTTTCACAAGATGATAAATCACAGGGTGCGAGCAGCAGTTAAAGCAGATGCAACTGAAAGCACACAAGGATATAAATACAGTGGTACCTTGGTTTTCAAATGTCTCCGTTGACGAACGTTTCGGAACTCAAACGCCATAAACCCAGAAATAAATGCTTCTGTTTTTGAACACGCCTCAGAAGCTGAACGGCTTCCGCTGAGTGCATATGTTTCTCAATTTTCTCTATTAAATTTGCAGACTGCCCTTTGCACCTCGGTTTTTGAATGTTTCGGAACTCAAACGGTCTTCGGGAACAGATTACGTTCGGAAACTGAGGTACCACTGTATTAAAAAAACCCCAATAATATTGAAAACAGCACTGAAAACATTTTCAACGTCTTCTTTTTTTAAGAATAGCATTCATCCTGCCTCAAATGCCAGTTAGTGACCAAAGGCCTACTGGAACAAAAAAGTCAAGTCTTTGCCTGTTGGTGAAAGGAACACAGGAAGGGAGTTTTCCACATGCCAGGTCAGTTAAGCCAGTGTAGGTCTATACAGGGATGTCTGCACTAGAAGCGTAGACCAGTTTCAGATCTGCAGAAACAGGCTGTTTGATGGGCTTCTTAGGCAGCAGAGGTGACTTTCAATGCCAAGCACTGAAGGAGTTTCTTATATGGCTGTTGGAAGTAGCCCTGTGCTGAGATTCTTGATGCAGGGGGAGAGGGTGGAAACAAAGAAAAAGAACCTTAATTGTGGGTGGTGGCAGAGGAGGAATTCTTAAATATGTGTGTGTGTGTGTGTATATATATATATATATATATTTGCTTTCGTAGATTTTCACGGGTACAGGAATGCAGGTTTTGGTGTCCTCGGGTGTCTTCCCGTGTAAAAGTTGGGGTGTCTAGGCGACGTTTCGACGAGGTCTCACTCGTCATCTTCAGGCTGGTGCTTTCGGCTTCTTGTTACTGGAACAGAGCAGGATCTCAGTGTTTGAGTTCCTATAAATACTGTTGAGGGGGTGTGGTGTATAGCCTCCAATGTTCTGGGCAGAGGGGAAGTTCCCAGGCTAGTGTGCCTTTTCTTCTTTTGTTCCTTAATTACTTGAGGGATATCTTGAGTGATTTCTTGAGTGATATCCTGAGTACCACTTAGGTGGGTCATTAGGTGTGGATTAGTTGCTAAAGTCTTTGTGTCTTGACCTCTTGAACTTTGTGAAGAGTTTTTCTGAGAAGATGGCTGTACTGCACTTAGTTGTGCTCTGGCTTGGCTTCGTGTATAGGGGCGAGCTGTGGTTTTGTGGCCTGTGTCAGCCAGATCTGTGTAGGGATTGCAGGGGGGTGCAGCATCCGGAGGTGCCACCATGGTTTGGCTACTGGATGGTGTCTGTAATTTATCTGTGGAGAGGGTCTGGGTTTGGGTCTGGTGTGGTTGATTGGTGATGGCGTTCTGTGTGCCTCTGGATCTGGTGTCAGTTTTTGTGGGGAGGGCTAATTTCCAGATGTCTGGCAAGCGGGATGTGTCGTCACGCTTGTTCATGTTGTGAGGGTGTTTCTCTATCTCGATGGCTTCCATGATTATTCTCTTGTGGTGATGTTCCATGTTAAAGAGCAATTTGGAATCTGCAAAATTAATTTCGTGTCCTGTTTCTTTCATGTGTTGGAAAAGAGAGGAAGTTTTTTCTTCTTTTTTGACGGCATTCTTGTGTTCTGCGATACGTGCATTTATTCGTCTGTTTGTTTGTCCAATGTACGTGGCTGGGCAGACTTTGCAGGGTATTTCATAGACCCCTTGGTTTTCCAACTGGATTTTATCCTTGGGGTTTCTGAGGATATTGGCTATTTTTTGGTTGGTGCAAAAGGCTGTTTTGATATTGTGTTTATGGAGGATTTTGCTAATTTTATCTGTAGTGCCCTTGATATAAGGAAGGAGGGCCATGCCATTGTTTTCTTCTGTGTCTTGGTTTTTGGGGAACAAACAAACAGACGAATAAATGCACGTATCGCAGAACACAAGAATGCCGTCAAAAAAGAAGAAAAAACTTCCTCTCTTTTCCAACACATGAAAGAAACAGGACACGAAATTAATTTTGCAGATTCCAAATTGCTCTTTAACATGGAACATCACCACAAGAGAATAATCATGGAAGCCATCGAGATAGAGAAACACCCTCACAACATGAACAAGCGTGACGACACATCCCGCTTGCCAGACATCTGGAAATTAGCCCTCCCCACAAAAACTGACACCAGATCCAGAGGCACACAGAACGCCATCACCAATCAACCACACCAGACCCAAACCCAGACCCTCTCCACAGATAAATTACAGACACCATCCAGTAGCCAAACCATGGTGGCACCTCCGGATGCTGCACCCCCCTGCAATCCCTACACAGATCTGGCTGACACAGGCCACAAAACCACAGCTCGCCCCTATACACGAAGCCAAGCCAGAGCACAACTAAGTGCAGTACAGCCATCTTCTCAGAAAAACTCTTCACAAAGTTCAAGAGGTCAAGACACAAAGACTTTAGCAACTAATCCACACCTAATGACCCACCTAAGTGGTACTCAGGATATCACTCAAGAAATCACTCAAGATATCCCTCAAGTAATTAAGGAACAAAAGAAGAAAAGGCACACTAGCCTGGGAACTTCCCCTCTGCCCAGAACATTGGAGGCTATACACCACACCCCCTCAACAGTATTTATAGGAACTCAAACACTGAGATCCTGCTCTGTTCCAGTAACAAGAAGCCGAAAGCACCAGCCTGAAGATGACGAGTGAGACCTCGTCGAAACGTCGCCTAGACACCCCAACTTTTACACGGGAAGACACCCGAGGACACCAAAACCTGCATATATATATATATATATATATATATATATATATATATATACACACACACACACACACACACACATACACCAACCCTTTAAAATGCAGGTGGCTTTTGAGGAGGTGGCTGTGTATTTCACCGAGCAGGAGTGGGCCTTGCTGGATGCGAGCAAGCGAGCGCTTTACTGGGACGTCATGCGGGAGAATTACGAGCGCTGGGCTTCACTGAGTAAGTATCCTGCCTGTTGTCTCTTATTAAACACTTGAGCCCTGGCATCTTAAACTGGATTTGTTTTTCTCTGGTACTTTTTAGCTTTATTGATAATGGTGGGGATCGTGAAGGCTGCCTTGGGTGTTTGGTTACAGGGAACTAGGCAGAGGGCCTTCTCGGTAGTGGTGCCCGCCCTGTGGAACGCCCTCCCATTGGATGTCAAGGAAATAAACAACTATTTGAATTTTAGAAGACATCTGAAGGCAGCCCTGTTTAGGGAAGTTTTTAATGTTTGATGTTTAATTCTGTTTCTAGTGTTCTGTTGGGAGCCGCCTAGAGTGGCTGGGGAAACCCAGCCAGTTGGGCTGGGTATAAATAAAATTATTTTTTTTATTATTATTAAGGGCAATATGGAGGGGGGTAGAAGAAGAGGAAGAGGAGTTTGGATTTGATATCCCGCCTTTCACTCCCTTTAAGGAGTCTCAAAGCGGCTAACATTCTCCTTTCCCTTCCTCCCCCACAACAAACACTCTGTAAGGTGAGTGGGGCTGAGAGACTTCAAAGAAGCATGACTAGCCCAAGGTCACTCAGCAGCTGCATGTGGAGGAGCGGAGACTTGAACCCGGTTCCCCAGGTTACGAGACTACCGCTCTTAACCACTACACCACACTGGCTCTCTTTGTTGGGTAGCCAACAAAGGCTTTCTGCTGGCACAAATCCTCTTGGCTGTGCAATGGGAATTCCCCCACCTCCTCTGCCTGCACTCCTAAATCTATTCCTAGGGGTCCTCCAAACATCCAAAGCAGATTTGAGGCAGGTGGAGAGGGCAGAGAAAACCTGTTTGCTGTTCCTTTTCTGCTGTTAGTTCCACCACATTGCCTAATGTCCAGACTCTTTCTTTGCAGGTGGTTGCTATCAACAACGAGACCTTAAATCTACAGAGCCTTGTGGGAGATTGCTGAAATATTCCCGAGAGAGGGAATCTCCGAGACCCAATCCCTGTCACAAGGACGAGAAACAACCAGTGGAGAAGTCGGGCGAAACAGCCCCGTTCAAAGGGGGCATCAGCGCTGCAAAATGTCATCCGGTCGACATGGGAGAAAGGAAGGATTCCTGCCCCAAGTGTGGGAAAAGCTTCTGTCACAAATCGGCACTCACTGCACACCTGAGAATCCACACGGGAGAGAAGCCGTACCAGTGCCACGATTGTGGGAAAAGCTTCAATCAGAGCTCAGCCCTGACCCAGCATCAGAGGATCCACACTGGGGAGAAACCCTATGCCTGCCTCAGCTGTGAGAAACGATTCAGTCAGAGCTCAGCCCTCACTCAACATCAGAGAATCCACACCGGGGAGAGGGCTTACGCGTGCCTTGATTGTGGGAAAAGCTTCATTTACCAGTCGGCCCTCATACGGCATCGTAGAATCCACACTGGAGAAAAATGCTACAAGTGCCCTGACTGTGGGAAAGGCTTCAACCAAAGCTCTAACCTTATTACACATCAGAAAATTCATAATGGTAGGGAAGCGTGGTTAACTGTCCCATTCACATGTTGTCCTCTGAGGCCTGTTAATCATTCTCCTTTGGGTTATAACAAAATTGATTCACTGACATGTTATATCTCACTAGAGAATGTCCAGAGCATGGCAAGAAAATATGATGATCCTGTAACCCACAAGCATGGGGTAAATAACAAAAGAATCCAGCTGGGTGCCTGGATTCAAAATGTGGGGCTAAACTCACTCTTCAGCAGGAGAAAGCCCTCAGCTGCTGAGTTTAAACTTATAGTAGTCAAGCAGCGGTATAGTGTGGCTAAATGTAGGCTGTTAAACCTTTTTATCCCTTTTTGTCTGCTTGCAAACTCCTGTGGCAATGAACAGAGGAGTTTTGTCCTCTTTCTACTCCCGTTAAGTAAGTTAAAAATGTTTTCCTTACAAAACGTTTCAAAGGTCAGATTCATGCCTTTATCCAAGCGGCACCAAAGAGAACACTTGCAGAATACTAATAGGTAGAAAATACAAAAAGATAGCTTCAAACTCATGCTCTAAGCTTGGAGCAAAGCTTAGACACGTCTTCCTTTGTCAGTTACGTGGTGAGGAGAGAGATGGAACAGGAAGAGAAGGCTTCACTTCCTCCCTTGTCAGAGAAGAGGAGGCATGACCTAGCTGTGTCTAGGAATCCAGCTCTGCTGTCTTAACCCTTTCATGCACCAACTAGCACTTTCTGACTGCAGTTCCCACACAGAGGACTTCACATGCATAATGGTCACGTACACACCATATATTTAAACACTAAAATACCACTCTAAACAATTACGGCTTCCCCAAAATAGTTATGGGAGCTGTAGTTTCTTAAGGGTCCTGACCCCCCCTGTGCCCCTCAAGAAGCCACAATTCCCATAGTAATTTAACAATCAATTCTTCCCAGGGAACTCTGACAGTTGTAACCCTCTCAGGGAATAAGGGTCTCCTAACAATTATCAGCTCTCCTTGGCGCACAGATTGCCCCTGTTTTAGGGATTTGCAGTTTCTACCCTACATTTTACATTCTCTCCCTTAACCTTTTCTTCTTCGTATCCTATAGGGATACCTTGCAGGAGCAAGAAGAAGACGCCTCAGCAGCAAGTTTGTGAGCCATTAGAACCACCTGGAACACTTTGTAGGGCATTACAACGAGTTTCCCCTCACAATCCTCAAGTGGAAAAAGAGATTCGGAACCAGGGAAGTTTGCAGAGAAACCCCTCAGAGCAGGCCCAGGATCAAGTCATTTCTAGAACAGGTAGTTTCATATCTCAGAAAGATGTCACGATAAAGACAAGGCCCGCTAGGGTTAAGAGGCCACTCGTATGTCATGACTGTGGAAAGAACTTCAAGTACAGTTCCCATCTGGTTAACCACCTGAGAATACACACAGGCGAGAAACCTTACGTCTGCCCAGATTGCGGGAACAGGTTCATTCAGAACTCAGCTCTTAAGAGGCACCAGAGGAGCCACAGAGGCGACAGACCCTATGGATGTTCCGACTGTGGGAAAACCTTTAGCCGGAACTCTCACCTGGCGAAACATCGAGTGATTCACACGGGAGAAAAACCTTACGAATGCCTTGACTGCGGGAAGAAATTCAGCGTCAAAATGAACCTAGTGATTCACCAACGGATTCACACGGGAGAGAAGCCATATATGTGCTTGGAGTGCGGGAAACGCTTCAGCCAGCGACCCCACTTTATGATCCACCAGAGAATCCACACGGGAGAGAAACCTTACCAATGCCCCGAATGCGGGAAAAGCTTTCGCGTGAGTTCGCACCTTGTTGCACATCAGAGAATTCACGCGGGGAAGACGTCGTTCATATGTCCAGACTGCGGGAAAAACTTCAGCGGTAGCAAGCAGTTTATTCAACATAAGATGTCCCACCTCATTGGAGAAAGCTATCAGCTGCCCATCGCAGCTGTAACCATAAAGAGTGACCCATTTGCCCCCGATTCTGTAGGTCTAGAAGGCAGCGGCTACAGTCCTGGAGCAAGTCAGTGAAGTCCCGCCTGTGTTGGGCTAAAACAAAGAAAGGGAAACCTTGATAAACCCTGTCACATAACTGCAAATGGTGAGATCCTTTCTACAATTAGAGCTTGAAGGGAAGGTGGCTGGAAAAAGGCATTTTCACTCAAACTTCAAACCCTTTTGCTGTAGTTGAGAGCCAGATGTACCGGATAGAGTGTTGGTTTTGGCCTGGTTTGGAAATGACTACTCGGCCATGATGCTTGCCGGTGACCTTGGACCAATTGTCGTGTCAGCCTAACCTACCTCACAGGATTGTTAGGAGGATGAAATGGAGCAAAACCTTGTTGTATAGACCATCTCAAGTTGTTTGGAAGAGAAGGATGAGGATACAAATACAGCCGTACCTTGGTTCTCAAACAGAATCTGCTCTGGAAGTCTGTTTGACTTCTGAAAACCAAGGTGCGGCTTCCGATTGGCTCATAGCTGTCAACTTTTCCCTTTTTTAAAGAGAAATCCTATTCGGAATAAGGGAATTTCCCTTAAAAAAAGGGAAACATTGACAGCTATGGATTGGCCGCAGGAGCTTCCTGCACTCAATCGGAAGCCACGTCGGACGTTCGGCTTCCAAAAAACGTCCGCAAACCGGAACCCCCACTTCCGGGTTTGTGGCGTTTGGGAGCCAAAATGTTCGAGTTGCAAGGCATTTGAGAACCAAGGTACAACTGTACAATAAATAAACAAGCAAACCATGTACCATTCCCAGATATCAGGTAGAATTGTCAGGTGACCCCCTTCCCAATCCACGAATACCATCAATGGATGGTGGTTTCCTGACTAGGGTCACCTTTAAAGCATCAACGGTCATGGCTTCTCCCAAAGAGAGAAGCTGTCATTTGTTAAGGGTAATGAGAGTTGTAGGGGACTCCCTATTCCCCTCACAGAACTACATTTCCCAGAGTTCCCTGTGAAGTGGGACTTATGGTTAAGCCACTCTGGAGAACTGTAGCTCTGTGAGGAGAACGGGGGTCTCCTAAGAATTCAGCCTTAAGAAACTACAGCTCCCAGAATTCTTTGGGGGAAGCCATTTTAAAGCGCCATGGCCCTGCTTAAATGCATGGTGCGAATGTGGCCTAGATTGTCCTGACCACTGCGCTCTTTCCAAGCGGCAGGGAGCATAATCCTGAAGTCCTTGGCCTAATAATCTCATATGGGTGGGAGGAGCCTGGATGGAGAGGAGGAGTCTGGGGGGAAATGAGAGGAGAAAGCCGAAACAGATGGAGTGATGGAAGGGGGAGAAGGGGAGTCCCCTACAAGTGGAAATGTTCAGGGAGGCAGAATAGGACATATTGTTTATTAATATCTTTTTTTAAAAAACAAAATAATATTTATTAACAGTTTAAAGACTATAAAAGAAAAAAAAGAATTCAACAAAACAATACAATACAATACAAAAACAAAAACACTACATAACACTGACACTAAAACATTGAATTAACAAAACAAAACAAACACAATTTAAAACACATCCAATAATTTCAATATCTTATCTTTCATTCACTTGTTTCCACGACCTCCTCACACCTCCCTTTTTGTATTCCACTTCAATTAACTGTTTCAGCAATTCCTTTCCATCTTCCTCTGTTTTCTGTCCTGTAATTTATCTTAACTTATTCTAACCTTATTTTTTCCCCTTTAATACATTAAAAATCTATTTGTACTTAATTCCTTATAACATTTATGCTAAAGCCATATAACTCCATTCCAACATTTTTCTAACATTCATTAATTTTACAGTATTTCTGTAAATAATCTTTAAATTTTTTCCAATCTTCTTCCACTGACTCTTCTCCCTGGTCTCGGATTCTGCCAGTCATTTCCGCCAGTTCCATATAGTCCATCAACTTCATCTGCCATTCTTCCCGGGTGGGTAAATCTTGTGTCTTCCAATACTTCGCGATGAGTATTCTTGCTGCTGTTGTTGCATACATAAAAAAAGTTCTGTCCTTCTTTGGCACCAATTGGCTGACCATGCCCAGGAGAAAGGCCTCTGGTTTCTTCAGGAAGGTATATTTAAATACCTTTTTCATTTCAATATAAATCATCTCCCAGAATGTCTTAATCCTTGGGCATGTCCACCAAAGGTGAAAGAATGTACCTTCAGTCTCATTACATTTCCAACATTTATTATCAGGTAAATTATAGATTTTTGCAAGCTTGACTGGTGTCATGTACCACCAGTAAATCATTTTCATTAAATTCTCTCTTAGGGCATTACAGGCCGTAAATTTCATACCTGTGGTCCATAACTGTTCCCAGTCAGCCATCATAATGTTATGTCCAACATCTTGTGCCCATTTAATCATAGCAGATTTCACCGTTTCATCCTGAGTGTTCCATTTCAACAGCAAGTTATACATTCTTGATAAATTTTAAATTTTGGGGTCTAACAATTCTGTTTCCAATTTTGATTTTTTCACCTGGAAACCAACTTTTTTGTCCAAATTGTATGCCTCCATTATTTGGTAATAATGAAGCCAATCTCACACTCTGTTTTTCAATTTTTCAAAGCTCTGCAGTTTTATTCTGTCTCCATCTTGTTCCAGAATTTCCCAATATTCCGGCCATTTGGCCTCCATATTGAGTTTTTTCTGTGCCTTTGCTTCCATTGGTGACAACCATCTTGGGGTTTTATTTTCTAACAAATCCTTATATCTTATCCAAACAGTGCTTTTCTAACAATATGATTTTTGAACGCTTTATGTGCATTTACCTTATCATACCACAAATATGCATGCCAACCAAATACATTATTGAAACCTTCCAAGTCCAGCACATCAGTGTTTTCAAGAAGCAGCCATTCTTTCAGCCAGCAAAAAGCAGCTGATTCACAGTAAAGTTTAAGGTCTGGCAGGGCAAATCCACCTCTTTCTTTAGCATCAGTTAATATCTTAAATTTTATTTGAGGCTTCTTGCCCTGCCAGACAAATCTGGAAATATCTCTCTGCCACTTCTTGAAACAATCCATCTTGTCCAAAATTTGCACTGTTTGAAACAAAAACAACATCCTTGGCAATACATTCATTTTTATCACAGCAATTCGGCCTAGCAATGATAACTTCAAATTTGACCAAATTTCTAAGTCCTTTTTCACTTCAATCCAACATTTTTCATAGTTATCCTTAAATAAGTTCACATTCTTGGCAGTCATGTTAACCCCTAAATATTTCACTTTCTTAACCAATGTTAATCCTGTCTCCTCCTGAAACTTTTCTCTCTCATTCACAGTTAGATTTTTCTCTAAGACCTTAGTTTTCATCTTGTTCAGTTTAAAACCTGCTACCTGTCCAAATGCTTGTATCAGTTCCAGTACCCTTTTAGTACTAGATTCTGGCTCCTGTAAAGTCAATACTAAATTATCAGCAACATATTGTTTATTAATATCCTTCCTAACTTGCGCTAGCAAGTTCTTTTACTTAGAAGAGTTTACATTCCCCTTTTAACATGCACAGCAGATAGCTGATTGCAGGCTTGTGTAAACCTCTCACTATCATACAATTCAGTACAGTAGTACCTCGGGTTACAGACGCTTCAGGTTACAGGCACTTCAGGTTACAGACTCCACTAACCCAGAAATAGTACCTTGGGTTAAGAACTTTGCTCCAGGATAAGAACAGAAATCGTGCAGCAGCAGTGCAGCGGCAGCAGGAGGCCCCATTAGCTAAAGTGGTCTTCAGGTTAAGAACAGTTTCAGGTTAAGTACGGACCTCCGGAATGAAATAAGTTCTTAACCTGAGGTACCACTGTGTTGAATTGTATGTTCCTGGTAAGTTCCCTTTTATCCCTCTTAAAAGAATAAACACACAACAATCTTATTTAAAGTCAATAAAAGTTGTTTACTCAGGTCAGTTCAACATTGGATCCCTGAAGGCAGACTTAGTTACAAATATATACATATGGATCTACCCCATATGGAGGAATGATTCCAGCCTCTGCTAGCTGAGAAGCTAGCTGGGCAGTCCAAGCTAGAAGCCGGTCAAACGAAGAAGGAAGTGAAAAAGAGAGAGTGTGGCAGCACGCCCAGTGGCGTAGCGTGGGTTGTCAGCACCCGGGGCAAGGCAAGTAATTTGCGCCCCTAACCCATGGATTTGCGCCCCCTAACCCGTGGATTTGCGCCCCCTAACTCGTGGATTTGCGCCCCCTAACCCTAACCCCCAGATGTTGCGCCCAGTGCGGCCGTCATCCCCCACGCTACGCCACTGAGCCCGCCTTGTCCTTTTGTTACCTGGACATGTAAGCTTACGCCCACCTCTAGTCACATGCAAAGGAAGGATGTTCCAGCCAGGAGGAAACAGGAAGTTTTCGACTGGCTGGACCAAACATTCCACCGCATGTCCACTCTAGGAAAACAAGGAATGTTGTGCTTGACTGCTCTCAGCGGATTACATCCCACAACAAGTTACCCGTTCAGACCTATATTCTCTCTACAAAGTATCTTCCCCGCTGGTGTGTAAGGAGGGAGGACATCAGGGGAGATGGAGGAGCAGCGGCAAAACCTCAAGATTTAGAATGGCACTTTCTTTTCTCATCAGATGCTTCAGATGGCAGGGCGAACTGCAAAAGCACAGGCACCAGGGACACCCCCCCCCCCCCGATGAACCAACCCAGTGGCAAGACAGAGAACCAAAGCAACTTGCTGGGAAGAGCAGGTGTGGGTGGGGTAAGTGGGAGGTGGTGAGATTTTAAGAGAAAGGAGGGCCCATAGGTGAGCAGAATCCTGGCCTCCCTACCACAAGAGGGAGGGACGTACCAAGTCTCTCCTCCAGGAAAGAGGGAGGTTTGGTTGGGGTTCTGGAGGGTATGCTTAGGATTTGACGGCCCCTCACTCATTGACTCAGCTGGGGCCCATCTTAACCCCAGGCCATTTGTAAAACACCGAAGGAGGCTGGAGGTAAGACGATGGTGTTTCCCCCGAAACCGGTACTTATTTACCTTTTTCATTTTCCGTTAGGTTTGCCTTTACATTTTGTGTTTGCTTCCTGCTCCTGGATCAATAAATCAAGCTACATCTTGCTCATTAGTTTGATTCAGAAACTGTTTTTTTCCTTTCGTTTATGACCACAAAAAAGGAGCCAGGGATTAAAAAATAGCGATTCTGTGAGTTAGTTAAATTTAGTCTGATTAGTTAAATTTAGTCTGATTCGGAAGCCTCCTTTCCCCCCTTTTAAGTAGACCAGAGCTACAGTTTAAAATAATTTCTGTATTTCGAAATGCATTGCTTTTGGTAAGCTACGCAGAGATTGTCATTACTGAGTGGCATATGAATGCTGTTAGTGAATAAAATTAAAATAATTCTGTTTGAGACGAAATCTGTTTTATAATTTATATTATGAATTATATCTGTTTTATAATTTATATTATCGATGGATTGTTTAAATAAAAATTTAATACAATTAAATCCGATTGCTCATAAGAGGCAGGCCAAATGGTGGAGGGGAACCCCACTTACTCTATATCACAAGAGAATTATTTAGATATTTACTTCCAAATGTATTTACATTTTTTTTTAGGCTAGATAAGGTCAAAGAATGAAAGACAGGAAATCTGAAGAAAAAATAGGCAATGGCTTTGATGCCTTGATTTCATATATTTTTTAAAATTCTGCTTGGGAAAATCTGTCTAAGGAGAAGGCTTAGGGTCAACCAGGGCAAACAATTTCTAATTTAAATTTGGTCACTTTGATTCATCCTGCGTTGGTTATGCACACAATAATTATGTGAGAACTCCACCCACACAATATCTAACTCATGGCTGAATCCAAGGGTGGGGAACCAGTTTCAGCCAGTGAACTGACTCCAGTTGTGGACAGTCCCCAAGAGCCATGAGTTCACCTCAAACACCAGCAAACGGCCTCAGCCCTGTATGCCTGAAGGAGCGTCTCCACCCCCATCGTTCAGTCCGGACACTGAGGTCCAGCTCCGAGGGCCTTCTGGCAGTTCCCTCACTGTAAGATGTAAGGTTACAGGGAACCAGGGAAAGGGCCTTCTTGGTAGTGGCACCCACCCTGTGGAACACCCTCTCATCAGATGTCAAGGAAATAACAACTATCTGACTTTCAGAAGACATCTGAAGGCAGCCCCATTTAGGGAAGTTTTTAATGCTTGATGTTTTAGTGTGTTTTTAATATTCTGTTGGGAGCTGCCCAGAGTGGCTGGGGAAACCCAGCCAGATGGGTGGGGTAGAAATAAATTATTATTATTATTATTATTATTATTATTATTATTATTATTATTATCTGGCTATCTCACCTCTCTCCACTAACTAGGTCAGGCACAGGCAAACTTGGCCCTCCAGATGTTTTGAGACTACAATTCCCATCATCCCTGACCACTGGGCCTATTAGCTAGGGATGATGGGAGTTGTAGTCCCAAAACATCTGTAGGACAGAGTTTGCCTGTGCCTGCACTAGGTATTAAGTTACTGATGCAGTATCATTCCACCGAGGGAGATCGTTCCACTGTCCAACAGCTCTGTCAGAAAGGTCTTCCTGATGTTTAGTGGGAATCTCTTGTAACTTGAAGGCATTGGTTCGGGTCCTAGCTTTCAGAGCAGGAGAAAACAAGCTTGCTCCATCTTCCATTTTGACAGCCCTTGAGATATTTGAAGATGGCTGTCATATCTCCTCTCAGGTCTCTGGTTTTCTCAACCATTCCTCATAAGGCTTGGTTTCCAGACCCTTGATCATCTTGGCTGCCCTTCTCTGCACTCATTCCAGCTTGTCAATATCCTTCTTAAATTGTGGTGGCCAGAACTGGACACAGCACGCCAGGTGTGGCCTGACCAAGGCAGAATAGAGAGGTACTATTACTTGACTTGATCAGGACGAGGTGTGGATTATGACCTTCTGAAGCCTATGACAACTTGGGACTAAAGTGAATCTGTCATTATTTAAGAACAACTGATGAGGGCTCCATGCATGAACATATTCATTCGGGACGACGACGACGACACATGAACATAGCAGTGCCCTGTATGTGAAGCTCTCCCACAATAATTTAATATTCCTCTTTGCTTGTGTTCCCATGGCACTTCAAGGCCATGGGTACCTTTTGTTTTTATTTAGTTAAGATGCAATGTTTTGTGAAGCCCCATCCCGCAGTGTTTTAAAAATGTGAATTCAGTGTTGGCGCTTGATCCTTGCATCAATTTGCTAGGAGTGCCTTTTTCACCCTACATTCTAAACAGAAACACACACACCTTTCCCATTTTCCCAAGAGCACCATTTTCAGTAGACTAGAGGGCACGGGCTTTAAGGACCAAGTCACACACTTGTTATTACATCGCTTGATAATTCATTACTTTGTGACTTGCAGCTAAATACAGTGGTACCTCGGGTTACAGACGCTTCAGGTTACAGACTCCGCTAACCCAGAAAAAGTACCTCAGGTTAAGAACTTTACCTTAGGATGAAAACAGAAATCGTGCAGCCGCAGCATGAGGCCCCATTAGGTAAGTGGTACCTCAGGTTAAGAATAGTTTCAGGTTAAGAACAGACCTCCAGAACGAAATAAGTTCTTAACCCAAGATACCACTGTATGTGAATTGCTTCCTCGGAAAACTAGCAATTGGAAGTGATGTCAGAGGATGGGAAAGCTGTCACTAATTTTGTGATACCCAGGTGAAATATAGAAGAAGACCCCTGTTAGATCAGGTTGATACGCCCATTTAATCCAGCCTCCAAGAGTAGCCAGCCAGAGGTGACCAGAAATCCACAATCGGGGTGTGATTGACAACTGCTCTCTGCTGCCATTGTGCTTCCGCAGCATGTGGTATTCAAACAGAGTTCATCTGGACGTGGAGGTTTCTCTGAGCATTTGAAAAATAGAATTCAGAATGCTGCAGCAACCAGTTTTGCAGATACATGCACCAACAGCTCTGAAACACGAGGGTCTTGAGATCTAATTGTGCTGGAACTGAAGGCGCACGACCTGGATAGTTTGGGGAGAAACACGTCTTGGTAAACCTTCTTGAAAGAAGGAACTGTGGGTCTGTGGCAGGTCATTTGTACATAAGGTAAAGGTAAAAGGACCCCTGACCATTAGGTCCAGTCGTGGCTGACTCTGGGGTTGTAGCGCTCATCTCGCTTTACTGGCCGAGGGAGCCGGTGTCCAGCTTCGGGTCATGTGGCCAGCATGACTAAGCCGCTTCTGGCAAACCAGAACAGCACACAGAAACGCCATTTGCCTTCCCACCTATTTATCTACTTGCACTTTGACGTGCTTTCGAACTGCTAGGTTGGCAGAAGCTGGGACCGAGCAATGGGAGCTCACTCCATTGTGGGGATTCAAACCGCCGACCTTCTGATCGGCAAGTCCTAGGCTCCGCGTCCCTAATACCACATATTGAACATCTAAAGTGTTTCACAGGCATCCTGGTAAAGAGAGCTATCGCCCCCTCCCTATATTGGAGATGGAAAGGAAGAGTGAGACAGAGAATAATGGCTTGGATAAAGCTTGAGTTAAAGACTGGACCAGGGGACTTCATCGTTCATGCCCTTAACCACGATGTTATATCAACAGATGCAATGAAAAAGGGGGACAGCCTTACAGATCAGAGGCAGAGTACCTGTTTTGCATGCAGAAGGTGCTAGGTTGAATCCTAGGCATCTCCAGGTATGGGTGGGAGAGAAACCTGTTTGCTGCCACTCAGTGTGGGCAATACTAAGCTAGATGGATCAATGGTATTGGCTTGGTATAAAGCACCTTCGTAAAATCCAGTGTCTCCTTGTGCAGTGGCATTTTTTTTTAATGTCCGGAAGCACAACCTTCCAATTTCCAGCTGTACTAGGATAGCTGACATCAAATTCAAATTAAGGCTTAACATGCATTCTTGAAAATTAACCCTATCAAAAAAATTTAAAAGCATTTGCTTCAAAGGTCATAGGTTTAGGACAGGGGTCAGCAAACTTTTTGAGCAGGGGGCCGGTCCACTGTCCCTCAGACCTTGTGGGGGGCCGGACTATATTTTGAAAAATAAAAATAATGAACAAATTCCTATGCCCCACAAATAACCCAGGGATGCATTTTAAATAAAAGGACACATTCTAGTCATGTAAAAACACACTGATTCCCGGACCCTCTGTGGATTTAGAAAGTGATTGGGCCAGCTCTGGCCCCCGGGCCTTAGGTTGCCCACCCATGGTTTAGGATGAGAGTGTTAAAATAAACCAGCAGGTTCTCTATAAGAAATCCAACAAAACTCACCTCTGCCCACCCCCCAAATTCACCTTGCACCCCTCTGGTTACTTGGATCTGCTGTCGTGACAGTATAATTGTAGCACTGAATGAGATGCGGTACAGAAAACTGAACACACAGGTGTGTGTATGATTATTGTTAATAATAATAATAATAATAATAATAATATCCCGGCCATCTGACTGGGATGCCCCCAACCACTCAGGGCAGCTCCTAACAAAGTATTAAAACATAAAACATCAACCTGGCAAAGAACAGAATCTGTGCTGTCCCCACCAGAGGCAGATGATATTCTACCCTCTTATCTCTGGGGTGGGGAACCTTTTACAGGCCCAGGGCCACAATCACTTCTGAGGGCCATGTGCCAGTGGTGGGAGGAGCCGGTGGGAGGAGCCAGGGACAAAAAGAGGCGGAGCAATGAATGTTAAACTTTGCCTTTGTACAGTAGGCAAGTTCCTGCATGCACTCGAGCCCAGCTGCCGGCATCACCGGAGTTCGAGGACAAAGTCAAGCCAGGCAAAAACACTCAAGGAGAGGGTGGAGCACTCAAGTAGTGGGTGGGGCTAGGGAAAGTCCCACGTGTCAGATAAGAGGCCTAGAAGGCTGGATTCAGCCCCCAAGGTCTAAGGCTCCCCATTCCATCTCTGTGGTGCTCTACCCCATCTGCCCGTTATTGATTGTGCACAAGCTTTGGTTCAGCCGATGACCACTGGAATTGCACTGACTTTTGTGACGTTAGCTATTTAAATGATCTGTGTGCTATTCGCCTGTCTCGCCGCCCAGCGCAGCCCCCGACATCCATGCCCTTTCCCATCACGCCCTTTCCATATTGCTCTCTGCGGCCGCTATATTTCGAAGAAGCAGGACGTCAGAAACACAGCCATCGCCAAGGAAGCATGTACAAATCGACTTTATTCGCGTTAGCTCCTTTTGAGAAAAAGCGTGCGAGTTTCTCTGGTGAAGACAGTATACAGAAGGTTCCTCATCCTATCCCACCCATTAGAGAAACAGAATTGTCAGGATTTACCAGAACCAGATCTTTCTAAGGCTAGATTTGGTCTGCGGTCCTTGCTATCCTATGCTCCATGTTCTCTGTTCTGTGTTGCAAAAGATTTTCCAGATGTTTTTCTCAGGCACCCCCCACCATGCGTCAATTTTCGTTTACAACAGCCTTTCTCAACCTGTGGGTCCCCAGATGTTGAACTGCAAATCCCATCGTCCCTAGCTAGCAAGACCAGAGCTCAGGGATGATGGGAGTTGTAGTCCAACATCATCTGGGGACCCACTGGGGACCCACAGGTTGAGAACCGCTGGCTTGCAAGCTTTGCTAGCGCCTAACTGGGACTCCATCAGCTAGGGTTGCTACTCAGAATCTTTAAGAGAGGTCTCCCTTTCGTGGATTTTCCGGTGCTTCCGAAGATTTGAACTGACACTGAAACCCCTCCCGCACTCGGCGCATTCGTAAGGCTTCTCTCCCGTGTGCACTCTCTGGTGCGTGATAAGGTGCGAATTGTTGCGGAAGGTTTTCCCGCACTCGAGACAGGCGTACGGCTTTTCTCCCGTGTGAAGCCGCTGGTGGCCCACAAGAACCGAGCTGTAAGAGAAGCCTTTCCCGCACTCGGGACACTTGTACGGTTTTTCCCCTGTGTGTATCCTCAGGTGAGTGACGAGGTGCGAGTTCGTGTTGAATTTCTTGCCGCAGTCGTTGCACTTGTAGGGTTTTTCTCCCGTGTGGATTCTCTGGTGGATAATGAGGTCTGCGCTCCGGCAGAAGTTTTTGCCGCACTCCAGGCAAAGGTAGGGTTTCTCGGTCATGTGGATTCTCTGATGACTTAGAAGACCCGATTTGACGCTGAAGCTTTCTGGGCAGTCGGGACATTGATAAGGCTTCTCCCCCGTGTGGATTCTCTGGTGCATCACAAGGGTCGAGCGTCTGCCAAAGCTTTTCCAGCAGTCCTGGCATTTATAGGGTTTCTCGCCAGTGTGGATTCTCTGATGAGTAACGAGAGTGGAGCTCCTGCTGAAGCTATTTCCACAGTCGAAGCATTTATAGGGCCTCTCTCCTGTGTGCGCCCTCTGGTGCATAATTAGGTTCGAGCTGCGGCTGAAGGTCTTCCCGCAGTCGCAGCACTGGAACGGCGGTTCCTTTAAGTGAGTTCTCTGGTGTCTGTTGAAGTTCAGGATCTGGTTGAAGCTTCTTCCGCAGTGAGGACAGAAAAAGGGCTTCTCTCGCACGTGGCTTTTCTGGTGCGCGATGAGGTGGGTACTCTGAACAAAGCCTTTCCCACACTTAGAACAGATAAACGGACGGTCTCCCGTATGGAGTTTCCGGTGCCGGACAAGGTCCGAACGCCGGCAAAAGTTCTTCCCACAATCGGGACACGTATGTTTCTTCTTGAGAACTTGTTCTTCCGGCATCCCAGTTTCATGCCTTTCCAGAAAGGCCTTCAAGTGAGGCGAGCTCCTAGCGCTGCCCTCCTCCAAGAGACTTTCTTGGTCGGTTTTCTCTTCTTCGTGTTGGGTCAACATTTTATCAATAGCTGAAAAGAAACAGAGAGAGAGAGAAAAACAGAGATGAGGCATTATTCTGCGCTGAGGACTCCAAAAATGGTTTCGTATTGCAGAGAGTCAAACTAGAGATGTTCTGTGGGGATACCTTCCATCTCTACAATTCAATAATTCATACAATCCCCTTATTGATATTCACAAGCCCTTCTTCCCATTTTCTCAGCCTTTGGTGCATTGTTTATCGATTAAATTTTTTTAAGCTGCTCTTTGGGTCTGACCTTAAGATGGAAGAGGAAAGAAAGCAGAAGAGACTGGATGTATACATTGAAGTATACACAAAGTATCAAATGTAGTGACAGTAATAATAATACAACAAAACACCACCACCACAAACTGGCTTATAAGTATAAAACCAAATTTACTAGAATAATAGCTAGAATAGAAACAATAAACATACTAAGGTGCCATGTGCAAGACAAAGCCTGGAGATGCTGTAAACATGGAGTGGATAAATGTACAACTCTATCTTAACAAGTTACATGTGCAGTAAACCTTATACATGCTGGATAAATGAACCGTTCAACAAGTAGCGTAAGTCCAATCACAGAACGGCAACCCCGTGCCACCACAACGGCAAGGGTAGCACACTGGAGAATATGAAAAAGTTTTTCAAAGCCAGTTTGTGGTGGTGGTGTTTTTTTCGTATACATTGAAGCCATCTGGACATATAAGCAGCATACTTAGGACCACAATACATCAAGGACCTCCTCTTTCCATATGAACCTACCCAGACCCTGAGATCATCTTCTGAGGCCCTCCTTCGTGTGCCTCCTCCTCGAGAGGTCCGGAGGGTGGCAAGACGAGAACGGGGCCTTCTCTGCAGTGGCTCCCCGTCTGTGGAATGCTCTCCCCAGGGAAGTTCGCCTGGTGCCTTCATCATGTACCTTTAGGCACCAGGCAAACATGTTCCTTTTTAACCAGGCCTTTGGCTGACCTGATGGACATCTTATCCCATTTTAAAATGTGGCTCTTTTTTGGAGGGGTGTTACAGTATTGTGTTATCATTCTTATTTTGATTTTGTATATTGTGGTCTTTTCTGTGAACCTCCCGGAGACCTCCAGGTATAGGGTGGTATATAAATTCAATCAATCAATCAATCAATCAATCAATAATAAATAATAAAGAAATAAATAAAGTGATAAAATGGTTTACGTGATAAAATGATTCCTTTTCCAGTACTGTTCTGAGAGTTTGCCTCTTGTTTTGTTTTCTGCGGTTATGCTACCCCCCTTCCTTTTTCTCTCTCTTCGGGGTCCCAGTAGGACTCACTCACCGCTGCTGGAGTGAACACCATGGGTGGTACCCACCCGATTGATAACGCCAGTCCTGTCCCCGACATACCACAATTAAAGAGACATATTGACAACCTGGAACGTGTGCAGAGAAGGGTGGCCAAGATCTAGGGCTCTTAGTAACCACAAGCTTAACATAAGTCAACAGTGAGATGCAGCAGCCAAAAAAAAAAAAAGCTGATGCTATTTTAGGCTGCGACAACAGAAGTCTAGTGTCCAGATCAAGGGAAGCCATAACACTGCTCTATTCTGCCCTAGTCAGACCACACCTGGAACACTGTGTCCAGTTCTGGGTGCTACAATTTTAGGAAGGATATTAGCAAGCTGGAAGGTACGCAGAGGAGGGCGACCAAGGTGATCAAAGGTGTGGAAACCAAGCCTTATGAGAAACGGCTGAGGGAATTGGGTATGTTAAACTGGAAAAGAGGAGATATGATAGCCATCTTACAATAAGCTTGTTTTCTCCTACTCTGAAGCGTAGGACTCGAACCCATGGCTTCAAGACCCTGAGCTGCCCCACACTCCCCAGTCCCAGATAAGCAATCTATACTGGCTGGTGGTGCCCTGTGGGTGGCATTACGATTGCAGAGTTAACAGGGTGGCACTGCCAGCACACATAAGCTGAGCAGGCCTGGAGCTCTGCTCGGGGCTGTTCTCTAAATCCCGCTAACTAGGAACAGGGGGAAGACGCTATGGCCAACTTTTCCCGCACTTTCTCAAAGCCTGTGGCAGTCATATGATACCGTGATACCTCGGGTTAAGAACTTAATTCGTTCTGGAGGTCTGTTTTTAACCTGAAACTGTATTTAACCTGAAGCACCACTTTAGCTAATGGTGCCTCCTGCTGCCGCCGCACAATTTCTGTTCTCATCCTGAAGCAAAGTTCTTAACCCGAGGTACTATTTCTGGGTTAGCGGAGTCTGTAACCTGAAGCATCTGTAACATGAAGCGTCTGTAACCTGAGGTACCACTGTATATCTCAGCCCGTCCTACCTCCCAGCGCTGTCCTTAAAAGCAAAACGTGGCAATCTCAATACACGCCACCCCGATTTCCTCGAAGCGCTAGGCTGGATGAGGCTGCTTGTCCTAATCGTGAGAATCCCCCCTATTTTCGCACGCGTGGAGAGAGATCGCGGGGATCTAAATCGCCTGCCTCGTTGGCGGATCTCCCCCTCTGAGCAGATCCTAGGCTGCGGACAGGGGAAAAAAAACACCCATTCCATCCCATTCCATTCATCCGTCGTTCTGCTTTTCTCCCAACCGAACCGCTTGGGCGCAGATTGGGGGGCTTCCTCGCCCCCAGCCCTGCTCGGCCGCTGGACGGGGTCTTCCCCGGGGCGATTCGCCCCCAATCTCCCCACCCTCCGGCCTTGCAAAGAGACTCGACGGGCTGCACGGGAGGAGCTAATGGCCGCCGCGGCCCAAGGGCTGCTTGCTGTGTCTCACCTCGGTCCGGCTCGGGCTTTGCAACGCGGGATCCGGGCCCTTGCGGCAGCTCGGCGTCCCCCAGATCCCTCCCCAGCAGGGGGTCCAGCTCCCGTCGATCTTCTGGGATCGTGGGCGGTAGAAGGGAAGGGCCCCGATGGATACCGTATTTCTCTCGCCACCGCCGCTTCCTTCGGAAAGAAGCGGAGGAGAAGCCCTCTGCTGGACGCTGCCTGCCTGCGCCAGGTGTCGCTCGTGGCGTCTAAAGTTAGGGAGGGCGGCGAGAGGGAGTCTATCCCGCAGCTGGGGAGAGAGATAGAGGGGGGAGAAGGTCGAGCTGTTGCGTTAAGAGTCGTGGGATGCAGAGATTTCTCTTGCAGCATTGCGGCATAGGAAGAAGAGGTCGGTTATGATTCATTGGGCTAAAGATATTAACATACAGTTGAGTGATTGGGGGAAACTATGGAAAGAAGGTTTAAAATTTACTGCATGCAATGCCTTAAAAGAAAATGTGATGAAAATGATGTATAGATCAGTGTTTTTCAACCACTGTTCCGCGGCACACTAGTGTGCCGCGAGATGTTGCCTGGTGTGCCGTGGGAAAAATGGAAAAATTCAAAAGATTTAAAAATAAAGTATTTTATAATTTTTCATATTTCTGTTTACTTACTATTTCATAATAAAGTAATTATAATTTGTGTTTATTTGATTCCTATTCAAGAGAATTACTTTATATATAGTCAATACAGGCACAGAGTTAAATGTTTTAACATTTTCTAATGGTGGTGTGCCTTGTGATTTTTTTCATGAAATAAGTGTGTCTTTGCCCAAAAAAGGTTGAAAAACACTGGTATAGATGGTATATTACACCCATTAAATTAGCTAAAATGTATAAAGTTAGTAATAAATGTTGGAAATGTAAAGAAAAAGAAGGAACATTTAATCACATGTGGTGGGAATGTAAAAAGGTGAAAAACTTCTGAGAAATGATATATAATGAGGTGGAAAAAATGTTGAAATATACATTTATTAAGAAACCAGAAGCATTTTTACTTGGCATTGTAGGAGATGATATAAATAGAAAGGATTCTAAGCTGTTCTTATACGCAGTAATGGCAGCAAGAATATTATTGGCCCAAAAATGGAAGCAAGAAGAATTACCGACGGAAG
Source organism: Podarcis melisellensis (assembly GCF_964234715.1). Classification (NCBI taxonomy): domain Eukaryota; kingdom Metazoa; phylum Chordata; class Lepidosauria; order Squamata; family Lacertidae; genus Podarcis; species Podarcis melisellensis. Next base: position 105,396,584 of record NC_138529.1, read on the forward strand.
AAGAATGGAGGATGAAATTGATGAACTATGCAGAATTAGATAAACTAACAGGAAGAATTCGAAACCTGTGGGACCAGAGATTCACGGAAGATTCTGGTGTAAATTTACAGACTATTTGAAAAGTAATTGTTATGATCAGATTACGTTTGTAGGTTTGCAGGAAGTTTTGTGAGGAGAATTATTGCAAAAATGGATAAAGGGGGGGATTGTTAGTTAAGATAATTAAAGGCAATATGAATTTAATAAATGCAGAAGAAATGATAAGAATGGTGGATCATCAGAGGTGCTGATGGAAGTCCAAAAAGATTGTATACGATGTGAAGTTTTATTGTATGTATTATAATTAATATGTTAAAATTAATTTAAAAATATTTTTTTTAAAAAAAGGAAGAAGATGGGGGGAGCCTTTGCGTGATCTCCAGCACAAAAGCATCCTATGGAGACTGCTTCGCAACCCAAGTACTAAGGGATAGGACTTTTTGCTTGCTTGCTTGTTCCCTTCTTAAAAGTTATACACACCCCTTTATTTTTTTTTGTAAAGACCCCTCAAAACGGTTTTACTAAAAGATTAAATTGAAGAAAATTTGCAGCAGTGCTTTTTAATTTTTTAATTTTTTTTTATAAATAAGGGCCAGGGCCTTCTCAGTGATGGCTCCGACCTGGTGGAATGTTCTGTCCCATGAGACCAGGGCCCTGCAGGATTTAACTTCCTTCCGCAGGGCCTATAAGACAGAGCTATTCCTCCTGGCTTTCAACTTGAACTTAGCCTGATCTTTTATTCCCCTTCCTTTCCTCCCCCTCCCCTTTTTATTAAGATTACCTGCTCTGGGATCCCACAGCTAATTCTCCCCTGGTCTCCTCGCTGGCCCAAATAGGACTAATTTAGCCAGCTAGCCCTGGTGATCATCTAATGTTTATTGGATAGATTTCCCCCCAAAATTGATTTTTGAATTCTGAATTTATTGTTATTCATGTTTTATATTGTATTTTATGCTGTTTTTGTTGCATCAATTATGTGTTTTAAATTTGTTGTTAGCCGCCCTGAGCCCGGTTTTTGAACTGGGAAGGGCAGGGTATAAATAAAAAAATATTATTATTATTATTATTAAATTTATACGCTGCTTGATTGTACAAAAACCGGTTTACAGAAGAGACAAAGTTATCCATTTAAAAAAAAGATGACAGTGATTTAAGGCCAATGCACACAGAAAGTCGTCAGCTGCCTCCACAGTAGTTCAAGTCACACATCTGCAAGAGTAGAATACAGTACGGTGTTTTGAGGTTCTTTCGGGATTTAAAACAACATCTATCAAGGTTCATGACCTGTGCATGCATGCGTGCATGAAAGTGTAGATGTACATACAGTGGTACCTCGGGTTAAGTACTTAATTCGTTCTGGAGGTCCGTACTTAACCTGAAACTGTTCTTAACCTGAAGCACCACTTTAGCTAATGGGGTCTCCTGCTGGCAGAGCACCGCCGGAGCCTGATTTCTGTTCTTATCCTGAAGCAAAGTTCTTAACCTGAAGCACTATTTCTGGCTTAGTGGAGTGTGTAACCTGAAGCGTATGTAACCCGAGGTACCACTGTACTTCGTTCTCAAGAAGCAGACGCAGAAGGTTGAACCACTAAAATGGAGGAATATGACCTCAGCTTTCTAAGTATCGGGGGGGGGGAGGCTTGTTTAAACAAGGGTGTTTTCAGCAGGCGCCGAAAAGCGCACAGCAAAGGCGCCTACTTGAGATCAAGAGGCAGGGAGTTCCAAAGACGGTCGAGGTCTTGCAGAGGCCAAAGGGCATGACGTGGCACCGGTAGCAGGGCCGATTCCGCCTATGGAAGCGGGGGGGGGGGCGCACGTGGAGTAAGGGGGTGGGTTGGTACCCCGTCTATGGAGTTTGGGTTGGGTAGCCAGCTGTTTCAAGCTGTTCAGCAGTGGAAATGGGGGTGTGCCAACCCTGGAAATGGTGTTGTTTTTTTAAGAAAGAAAATAATAATGAGGGAAAACTGTGCAGTGGCTGAGAAATAGTATCTCAGGTTAAGAACTTTGCTTCAGGGTGAGAACAGAAACCGTGCTCCAGCGACGTGGTGGCAGCAGGAGGCCCCATTAGCTAAGAAGACTTTCAGGTTAAGAACGGACCTCCAGAACAAATTAAGTACATAACCAGAGGTACCACTGTAGTTTCCACAAGCCTATCGCGAGGATAGGGACAGACAATCTGTTCCTTCCTTCCTTGGAGGTCCCTCCCAACCCTACGATCCTATGACTCTCACGAAATAGCACAGTTAATTTTTTTGTTTTTACAGGCAGCTCATATGATGCGGGTGGCGCTGTGGGTCGAACCACAGAGCCTAGGACTTGCCGATCAGAAGGTCGGCAGTTGGAATCCCTGCGACGGGGTGAGCTCCCGTTGCTCGGTCCCTGCTCCTGCCAACCTAGCAGTTCGAAAGCACGTCAAAGTGCAAGTAGATCAATAGGTACCGCTCCAGCGGGAAGATAAACGGCGTTTCCATGCGCTGCTCTGGTTCGCCAGAAGCGCCTTAGTCATGCTGGCCACATGACCCAGAAGCTGTACGCCGGCTCCCTCGGCCTGTAAAGCGAGATGAGTGCCGCAACCCCAGAGTCGTCCGCAACTGGACCTAATGGTCAGGGGTCCCTTTACCTTTACCATATGCTTATTCAGTCCCATGGAAGTGTGTATTCAGCAGCTTTGTGAGGGATAAACTACAGCTCCCATGATTCTTGGGGAGGAGAGATGTGCTTTAAATGTGTATTAAGTGTAATAATAATTATATAATAACAACAATTTATTATTTATACTCCGCCCATCTGGCTGCGTTTCCCGGGTCACTCTGGGCAGCTCCCAAGAAAATAATAATAATAATACAATAAGCGATAAAACAGCAAACATTAAAAACTTCCCTAAAATTGGTGTTTACACTAAGGGTGGAGAACCTGCTGGATGCTGTCTCCCATCACGTTGTTCGTTGAGAGTTGTAGTCATAAAAACGGCCCACCAATTTCTGCATTGCAGCGGGTTGGACTGGATGATGATAATAAATTTTATTTCTACCCCGCCCTCCCCGGCCAGAGCTGGGCTCAGAGCGGCTAACACCAATAAAATCACAGTAAAAACATAATGGGGGAGGAACCAATTTAAAATACAGGCTCAAAATGCAATTTAAAATGCAGCCTCATTTTAAAAGTAGCCGATAAATCAAGACCATAAGGGGAGGGAAACATAAGGGTCAGACTGAGTCCGAACCAAAGGCCAGGCAGAACAATAATAAAAAATTTTGACTCTTGGGGGTCCCTTTCAACTCTACCATTTCCCGGATCGCACCCATCCACCGCTTCCAATACACATTGGCCAGCAGAGGGCTCTATATGAGATTGGATTGACTTGCTGGGAAATAAGAGGAGAGAGAGAGCAAAGCGAAGATCTTTTTGAGCTTCCGGATCAAGGAATTTTCTCATCTTCTTCCTTGCAAGTTTCCGGTTTCCCAGGCACTGGAGAGGCGGAGGTCCCTTGCGGGACTAGCCAAGGTGAGGCTTCTTTCCCAGGAGACAAAATGCGCTGCTGCTTCCGCTGTTTGTCTTTGGGACTGGAGTTGGAATAATAAGGTAAGGGGCAAATGGCCATCTCCCACGGCTGTCACACCCTACCTGCAGTTCTCAGCCTGCAGAGAATATAGATACAGTGGTACCTCGGGTTACATACGCTTCAGGTTACAGACTCTGCTAACCCAGAAATAGTGCTTCAGGTTAAGAACTTTGCTTCAGGATGAGAACAGAAATCGTGCTCTGGCGGCGCAGCAGGAGGCCCCGTTAGCTAAAGTGGTGCTTCAGGTTAAGAACAGTTTCAGGTTAAGAACGGACCTCCGGAACAAATTAAGTACTTAACCCGAGGTAGCACTGTAGATTAGATAGATAGATAGATATAGATAGATGATAGATGATAGATACATAGATAGATGATAGATTAGATAGATAGATATAGATAGATAGATGATGATGATAGATAGATAGATAGATAGATAGATAGATAGATAGATAGATAGATGATAGATAGATGATAGATAGATAGATAGATGATAGATAGATAGATATAGATAGATGATAGATGATAGATACATAGATAGATGATAGATAGATGATAGATAGATAGATAGATAGATAGATAGATAGATAGATGATAGATAGATGATAGATAGATAGATAGATGATAGATAGATAGATATAGATAGATGATAGATGATAGATACATAGATAGATGATAGATAGATGATAGATAGATAGATAGATGATAGATAGATAGATAGATAGATAGATAGATAGATAGATAGATAGATAGATAGATGATAGATATAGATAGATAGATGATAGATAGATAGATAGATAGATAGATAGATAGATAGATGATAGATGATAGATGATAGATGATAGATAGATAGATATAGATAGATGATAGATGATAGATAGATGATAGATAGATAGATAGATAGATAGATGATAGATAGATAGATATAGATAGTAGATAGAGAGATAGATAGATAGATGATAGATGATAGATAGATAGATAGATAGATAGATAGATATAGATAGATGATAGATGATATATATAGATAGATAGATAGATAGATAGATAGATAGATAGATAGATAGATAGATAGATAGATAGATAGATGGATGATAGATAGATAGGAACTGCATTTTCCCAAAGGACTGCAGGTGTTTCAGAGCAGCAAGGAAGTAAAACCAGGAAGTAAAGAACTGGGCGCTTGCAAAGATTTGGAGCAGAGTCTTTTCCACGAAGCTGTGGCAAGGTTAGGCAGCTTGTAGTCTTTCAGATATATATTAAAATTAATTTTGTTTAAAATGCATGCCCTGCTTTTTGTGGAACTCCCTCCACAAAGCAACTTGTAAACTTCCAGAAATAAAAGCAGCAATTAAAAGACAGTTAAAAAGAATATTGCACGTAATGCAAAAGGCAGAAAAATCCTTAAATGCGCCACCAAGACCTTCAGCAATATCCAAGTGGTCCGTAGGGGAGAAAGTCTGGGAAACACTATAATAGATAATTATTGGTTCAAGGGAAAAAATAAATAAAGGATAATTATTGGTTGCCAAGATCCATGTTTGGGGTAAGTACTCTTTGGTGAGAGAACCCCAGTAGAGATTTAAAATCACAAAAAAATGCAGCAAAGTATGGAAATATATGCTGTTAGACCTTCCAAAGTCCCCCTCTTCCCCTAACATAGAAAAAAACCACGTGATTGGTAAGTTAAAAATGGTTTACTTACAAACTTTCCCAAGGCCAGATTCACGTGCTTTTCCATACAGCATTCCCAAAAAAGTTGCACAGGCAGTAAAACTTCCTTGGATTTGAAAGTTAGTGGTTAAAGTTCCTACATTATTGGTATAGGAACTCAAGGTTGGCCAGTGAGAGCCATGCACTCTGAGCTGGAGCAACCAGCATAGGATGAGCTTCCCAGGTAGACTGAAGTACAATAAGGCTTGATTACTTTCCTCCCAAAGTGAGGGGGAGCGACCTACGCGGAGCCTGGCAGAACAGATTACTCTATGGTCTTAACCCCTTCATGTGTTAAGTAGACTTAAACATGTTGGTTATAGGAGACTGGTTACCCCACAATAAGACCATCCATGAGCATGGTACTTTACAAATTCTAGAGGACAATTTGAAATTCCGCACAAGGAAGAAGGGAAGGGAAATAAAAGCAGGGGGTAAACTGGAAGAATATACATTTTCATTAGCATGTATCCATAGGCTTAAGCTGCAATCCTATATAGACTTATCTAGGAGCCAGACCCATTGAGCTCAGTGGGGCTTATTTCTGATTAAACGTGTATTAGCTACAGCCCCAAACCTAGTGGCCTCCAAATATTTTGGACAATTCATAATAATAATAATAATAATAATAATAATAATAATAATAGTGGTTGTTTTTTATACCATGCCCATCAGGCTGGGTTTCCCCAGCCACTTATGGGAAACTCAGATCAGTCATGATCATTGGTTGTGGTGGTTGGGCCTGATGTGAGTTATAGTCCAAAACGTATGGAGGGCACCAGGTTGGGGAAGCCTGTAGGATATGGGTATTAAGGGCATGTGAAAGGAAGGACATGCAGGCCTATGCATTAGCATCCTGTCTCCGACCTTGTGAGGATTTGCCAACCTTTGCCATGTTGGGGCATGACCTCTGCATGGAAATTCCTGGTGCAATTTAGAAATCTGGGTGGTTGAGGTTCTAAATCGCGCAGGGAGCTTCCAGTCTTAGAGAAGGCGCTCTGCATCAGAAGTTATGCCCTGATACCTGTGGGTGGGAGGGGCCGCAGGACTTTGGGGGTGGAGCTAAATGCACAATACCCACCGTCCTCTTCACCACATGTGCTCCCTTAATGGAGGTAACACACAAGAGGGATTTCCTCTCCCATCTAAATGACTGAGAAATGGGTTTCCTCCATTATCTTTCCAGGGAATGGTTTGTTTATTGCAGGCTTCCTCAACCTTCGGCCCTCCAGAAGTTTTTGGCCTACAACTCCCATGATCCCTAGCTAGCAGGACCAGTGGTCAGGGATGATGGGAATTGTAGTCTCAAAAAACATATAGAGGGCCGGGGTTGAGGAAGCCTGGTTTATTTACTACAATTAATCCAGAATGCGGCAGTTAGACTGGTGACTGGGAGCGGCCGCCAAGACCATATAACACCGGTCCTGAAAGACCTACGCTGGCTCCCAGTATGTTTCCGAGCACAATTCAAAGTGTTGGTACTGACCTTTAAAGCCCTAAATGGCCTTGTCCAGTATACCTGAAGGAGTGTCTCCACCTCCATCGTTCTGCCCGGACACTGAGGTCCAGTGCCGAGGGCCTTCTGGCGGTTCCCTCGCTGCGAGAAGCCAAGGGAACCAGGCAGAGGGCCTTCTTGGTAGTGGCGCCCGCCCTGTGGAACGCCCTTCCATCAGATGTCAAAGAGAAAAATAACTACCAAACTTTTAGAAGACATCTGAAGGCAGCCCTGTTTAGGGAAGCTTTTAATGTTTAATGGGTTATTTTATTTTTGTGTTTTGTTGGAAGCCACCCTGAGTGGCTGGGGGACCCAGCCAGATGGGCGGGGTATAAATAATAAATTATTATTATTATTATTATTATTATTATTATTATTAAACTCTTTATGTCTTGGCAGAATGAAGTGGAGAACGTGATGTAACTTTTATTTATTTCCTTTTGGCATCTGGTACGTCATCCATATCCTGCGCGGAAGAATAAAAGCGAAGGGCTTGAATGAGTGTAACTCCAGCTAAGTAAACAGACAGATCTGACTAGGGAATATTGCCGGTCAGAACACAATTTAATCATCCGTCATACAGCAAAGTCAGCTTCAAAATATTTTGACTTTGAATACATCGTTCAGCCTGAAGCTTCAATTTTACCCCTTATCGAGAAACCTGCAAAGAAGTGACTCTTTATCATTTTTTGGGACTCAGGAGACACGACTGGAGAATAAACTCGCCTGCAGCATCACATGGGAGAGAAATTATTTCAATGCCCCAATTTTGGGGAAAGCTTCCTGGGCCGCTCAGATCCTTTTGAACATCAAGCCCACGCCACAGGCGAACTGTACAAATGCCTGGAGTGTGGGAAATGTTTCACTCACAGCAAGAACTTCAGCACTCATCAGAGAATCCACACTGGAGAAAAGCCGTACAAGTGCCCCGAATGTGGGAAAAGGTACGGGGCCAGCTCAACTCTGAGCCGGCACAGAAAAATCCACATGGAAGAAAAGCCCTTCAAATGCCCCGAGTGCGAGAAGAGTTTCAGTTACAAAGCAGACCTCATTAAACACCACCGGGTTCACACCGGGGAGAAACCTTACGTCTGCGGCGAGTGCGGGAAAAGCTTCAGTCAGAGTTCAAACTTTGTGACTCATCAGAGAAGCCACACGGGAGAGAAACCTTACGAATGCCCTGACTGTGGGAAACGTTTCACTGTGAGTTCGAGCCTTATTGAACATCAGAGAGTCCACACGTCCGAGAAGCCCTTTTTGTGCGCGGAATGTGGGAAAAGCTTCAACCGGAGCTCCCATCTCAACGTGCACCAGAGAATTCACACAGGAGAGAGGCCCTTCCAGTGTCCCGATTGTGGGAAAGGCTTTACTATCCTTTCCACCCTTAGTAAACACCAGAGAATCCACACGGGAGAAAAACCGTATCAATGTCCCGACTGTGAGCGGAGCTTTAGGGTGAGCTCCATTCTTACGCAGCATATTAGAACCCACACGGGAGAGAAACCGTATGTCTGTCCCGACTGCGGGAGAAGCTTCAGCCAAAAATCGCCCCTCATCGCTCATCAGAAACTTCACGCTCGTAAGAAAACGCCGTAGGCGACTGCTCTGCGACAAAAGGGGCCGTCTGCACTGTACGTTTAAAGCGGTATCATACCACTTTGAAGACAGCCATGGCTTCCCGCAAAGAATCCTGAGAAACTGTAGTTTGTTAAGGGTGCTGTGAGTTGCTAAGGGGTGTCCATTCCCCTCATAAACCTACAATTCCCATAATTCCATGGGAAGAGGGATTGACTGTTAAACCCTTCTGAGAATTATAGAAGATGGGACCACATTGCTCTGACTGGCAAATCATTGAGTCGTAATTATCATAGCTTGGCATAAGAAAATGTGCCGTGATAGGTGATAACTTTCACTCCTGGATAGGTTTTCTTTCTTTCTTTCTATTAAAAATATCCTTCCACTTTTACTTTTTTAAAAAATACAACCTTCTCTTTCCTCCCGATTGAGGAATTGATTATTAAACCACTGTGACAACTGCAGTTCTGTGAGGGAAATAAGGGTGCTCCTTGTTGCTAGGAAACCCTCAACAGACTACAGCTCCCAGAATTCTTTGGGGGAAGCCATGACAGTGTAAAATGGTATCATGGTACTTAAAACACATGGTGTGAATAGAATGCCAACTCCCTTTTAAAAAAAAAACCTTTTAAAAAAATGAGCTTTATTTATTTATTAAATTTTGTGCCCTGCCCTTCCTCCTTAAGGATCCCAGCATGTCAAATGTCGGATGTTAAACCAGTACAATTTAAAATAAAAATATTTTTTAAACTGCCCAGAAACATTTAGGGCATCCAACACCATAGTACTTCAAACAGGTTTTTTTAATGATGAAAATACAAGTCTTTAAAATATTTTATTTACATTTTCTCAAAAGTACTCCCCCCCAAAAAAAAACCCAGAGTCCTTTTTGCTGGGGATAAACCAAACTGAAATTTCCAGGTGCCAGGAAAGGTTATTCACGTACATGACAACTGTAGCCCGTGTTTTGTTAGCGCCAAAATGGAAAGTGAGCGAGGGCAACATAAGTTGACAGAGTATGTACAACTTGCAGATTTAACATATAGAATAAGAGAGCAAGAAGAGCATACGTTTAAAGAAGATTGGAAAGCATTTATTGAATATATGGAAAATAATTGTGTACAGCTGAAAACGCTGGCAGCATTAAGATAAATTCAACAGAGTAAATAATTTTTGATGGATGTAAAAGTGGAAAATTGATTTGAAATGGTTATAGTAATAGTAATTGTAATGGTTCTAGGGGTTGCTCGTGCGTAAGTCGTCGCCACACCTGGCTGGGTTACCTGGGTGAACCCTTTCTGTCCGGACAGCCACCCATCCGTGGCTGTCTCAGTCGCTGGCAGAATCCGTCAGTGGGTGTTTCTTGAACTTCTTCCAGCAAAGAAGTTCTTTGACGCCTAGTCTCCTCCTACTCTCCCTGCGCGGAAGTCTTCTGCGCAGGGAGGGTGTGGGCAGCGGAGGACCCGTGCTCTCCCCGCTGGTCTCCGGGGAAGAGTCCTGGAGCCCCCTCTCCGATTCCCCCATCTGCCCCCCTTCTCCACTGGTGCTACGCTGATTTCCTTCCCCAGCAGATGGGCTGCCTCTCTCCCTACTGGGACACTCTCCGGCATCCCTCTGGAGCCTTCCCTCCGCCTCTGGCTCCGATGGCAGTTCCCTGACAGTAATATACGCAGGGGTGTGTGATATGTAAAACGAACCATGGAAAGAGAAGAAGGGAAGTCGCTGGATATTTCAAAGTTAGTAAAATGCTTATTTGAAATTGTAAAACAAAAATTGTAATAAAAATTATTATTAAAAAAATACATCTGAATTGTTCACAGTGTCAAATGTATATTTGTCGGAAGCTCATAAGCTACAGCAAAAATTGCAAAACGGCCCTCTGGAAAGTGCATCTGCCACAGCAAAACAACAAAATAAGATAAATTCTTACCCGTAAAATCTATGGTAGCATAAGCTCTCATGGACTAGTTAGTTCATAGAAAATAAATACTGTATTAGTATTACTACTAATTAATTTGTTAGCTGCTTGACATAAGGCAGTCTAAGTGGTTCACAATTAAGTTTTAAAAACTTATACAGAAAACATTATATTCCGCCACGGGGCGAGAGGCAGGATTCTGCAACCCAGAGCAATACTCATATGCCACCTCTGCTCGGTTGACTCAAAATCCATCAAATTCCTGGGCGAAGAAAAAGTCTTAAACCGGCCCTGTAACAAAACGTTGGCACCTCACACTGAGCACAAATTCATCAACTTATTTTAAAGCATTTATATACTGCTTTGAGGCAATCAACTGAAGATCACATAACTTTATGTTATAATTTCGCCGTTACAGCAAGACTTATTGTGCCGAAAAGACGATGCTGCCTTATGCCAGGTTTTGCCAACCTGGTGCCCTCTGTACTGGTTGGAGTTGCTGGGAGTTTGAGTCCAATCACTGCCAACATCTCTCCAAGGCTCCAAGCAGTCTTTCTCCAGAGTTTGCCACTTCTATAGCTGAAGCATTTCTATGCTGAAGGAGATAGTGACAGCATCTGTGCTGTTCTGCGAGGTTTTCTTTTTTCCTCAGCTTCCAGCTGGTGATGTTCCTTCCGCTGAGCGGATGCCTTCATAGCTCCTGGAACGAGAAGAGAAAATTAAGTGGCTTTTTCCTGGAAAGAAGCACTAGGCTGTTATCCTGACATCACTGAGGTCCAGCTCCGAGGGCCTTCTGGCGGTTCCCTCGTTACGAGAAGCCAAGTTACAGGGAACCAGGCAGAGGGCCTTCTCGGTAGTGGCACCTGCCCTGTGGAACACCCTGCCACCAGATGTCAAAGAGAAAAATAACTACCAGACTTTTAGAAGACATCTGAAGGCAGCCCTGTTTAGGGAAGCTTTTAATGTTCAATAGGTTATTTTATTTTAGTGTTTTATTGGAAGCCGCCCAGAGTGGCTGGGGAAACCCAGCCAGATGGGCGGGGTATAAATAATAAATTATTATTATTATGGCAGGCCCTATCCACATGGATAGGATTTTGGCCACGTGTATCTGATAAAACGCTCTCTGGCCAGGCAACTTTTGCACTCTGCTGACCTCTGGATGCCAAGGATGCTGCTGCTGCTCCTGTTGTTGCTGTTAAGTTTTTTCTGCCGTGAGATAACTTTCTACAATGGTCAAAGAACCATTGCGTGTTGCAGAGTGTTATGGGATTAGGGGGGGCTACTCGTGCGTAAGCGTTTAAGCCCTCCAGGCTCTGCAAATCAGTTCCTAAACTCTCCCAGTCCGCGGAGCCATGGGTGCATGGCAACCTCAATCGCTGGCAGAATCCGTCAGTGGGCGCTTCCGGAATTTACGCCAACATAAGAGTCCCTTAACGGAAACTCTCCGTCTGGATTCTCTGCGTGACAGTTTCCTGCGCAGAGTAGGCGTCCCCAGTGGAGGTCCTGAGCGCTCCCCGCTGTTCTCACTGGAAGCATCTTGGAGCCATTCCTCCGCCTGAGTTTCTGCAGGAACTCTCCCTCTCCCCCTGCTGGTTCCTTCCTCAGCATCTGAGGGTCTCCTAGCCTCCTTGAGCCCTTCCACCACCTGACTCTCCGATGGCAGTTCCCTGACACAGAGGATTCTGGGAAACGTTCTGCAGCATAAAGTCTGTTCATGGAGAGGGAGTTTCCTAAACTGGCCTATTGCCGAGTGTGAGCTGAGAGTGCAGAAGAGAAAACTCTTCTGTACAGTGGTACCTTGGTTCTCAAATGCCTTGGTACTTAAACAACTTGGAACCCAAACCCGGAAGTAAGTGTTCCAGTTTGCAAACTTTTCCTGGAAACTGAACATGCTCCATTTTGAGTACCACAGCGCACGGAAACGCCGTTTACCTTCCTGCCGGAGCAGTACCTATTTATCGACTTGCACTTTGGCGTGCTTTCGAACTGCTAGGTTGGCAGGAGCAGGGACTGAGCGACAGGAGCTCACCCTGTTGCGGGTATTCCAACTGCCGACCTTCTGATCGGCAAGTCCTAGGCTCTGTGGTTTAACCCACAGCTCCATAGGTTATTGTATTTTAATATTCTGTTGGCAGCCACCCAGAGTGGCTGGGGAAACCCAGATGGGCGGGGTATAAATAATAATAATAATAATAATAATAAATTATTATTATTATTATTATTTATTATTATTGGTAGTAGTAGTAGTATATCCAGAAGCCAGTGTCTCCTTTCCTCACAATGGCTGCCAGCTGCTTCGGGGAAAACCACAAATTGCGTGTGAAGGCAACACCACCCCCTCCCCGCTCTGGTATTCACAAGCAAACCTTGATTTCGGCAGTGGCTCCAACTCCCTTTTCTGATTCACTTCTCAAAACAAAGCCAATCAGAAATGTACATGGATGAAAGAGGCATGACCCCCAAGTTTGTGATGAATGAATTTACGGCTCAAACTGCATGAGCTTCAGCTGGTCTAAGCACAGAAATCTTCGAAATAATCTCTGCAAGTTGTAATCTAGAATTTAGCCACCCTGTGCTGTAAAGATTAGTGTTTGCCACCCAATTTTGCCCCTGCCTACTGAAACCAATTAAAATTGGTATAATGTCCTTTTAGGAAAAGACCATGACTGTGGCGTTCAGACTCTGTGGGGAGAGTCGCTCATCCTGAGGAGAAATCTGGGCCTGTTCATTGGCACACTACATTTTTATCCTGCCTTTCCTTCAAGGAGCTCAAGGCAGCGTCCGTGGTTCTTTTTTAGAGGACCGTCTCTCCTGGTATGCCCCGCAGAGGACCATAAGGTCCATGAATAACCATAGTTTAGAGGTCCCGGGCCCTAAGGAAGTCAGACTATCCTCCACCAGGTCCAGGGCCTTTTCAGTGATGGCCCCGACCTGGTGGAAAGCTCTGTCCCATGAGACTAGGGCGGTTCAGGATTTAACCTCCTTCCGTCGGGCCTGTAAGACAGAGCTATTCCACCTAGCCTTTAATTTGAATTCAGCCTGATCTTTTATTTCCCTTCTCTTCCCTACCCCTCCCCTTTTATGAAGATTACCCGCTCTGAGACCCCACAGCTAATTCTCCCGCTGGCCCAAGCAGGAATTCAGCCAGCTATCCCTGGGGATTATCTAATGCTTGTTTGCCCTAAATTGATTTCTGAATTTTGAATTTTATTGTTATTCATGTTTTTATACTGCATTTTATGCTGCTTTTATAATTAAGTGTTTTAAATTTGTTGTTAGCCGCCCTGAGCCCAGATTTTGAACCGGAAAGGGCGGGGTATAAATAAAAAATTATTATTATGATTTGCCTCCTCCCGTTTTAACCACACAAAAGCCCTGTGAAGTAGGTTAGGCTGAGAGATGGCAGCTGGCCCAAGGTCACCCAAAAACTTCATGGCTGAGCAGGGATTCGAACCCAATTCTCCTAACACTTTAGGAGGCATGGCTCTTCCCATCGCACAGGCAAAAAAAAAATCATGGGAACTGTAGTTTACCATCACAGAGCTATAATTCCCTGCACCCTGAATGTAATGGGAAAAGGGGGCTGCTCGTGCGTAAGCGTTTAAGCCCTCCAAGTTTTGCCATCAGTTCCTAAACTCTCCCAGTCCGCGGAGCCATGGGTGCATGGCTACCTCAATTGCTGGCAGAATCCGTCAGTGGGCGCTTCCGGAATTTACGCCAACCTAAGAGCTCCTTGACGGAAACTCTCCTTCTGGATTCTCTGCGTGACAGTTTCCTGCGCGGAGTAGGCGTCCCCAGCGGAGGTCCTGAGCCCTCCCCGCTGTTCTCACAGGAAACATCTTGGAGCCATTCCTCCGATTGAGTTTCTGCAGGAACTCTCCCTCTCCCCCTACTGGTTCCTTCCTCAGCATCCGAAGGTCTCCTAGCCTCCTTGAGCCCTTCCACCACCTGACTCTCCGATGGCAGTTCCCTGACACTGAACTAAGTAGACCTCCCATGATTATTGGAGGAAGCAGTGAGATTTAAATGCATGGTTCAGACATTCGACACTAACCAGTACCCACCCGCCACAAACACAAAGAGACACACTCAACTTCCTGCTTGCAGGAACCCTGGAGTCACAGCTCAGCAACCTTAGTAGCTGACGTTTCACCACTGAAATTGAGTGCTTGCAATTTGTTATATGGCAAAGGCCCAGTGATCTGCAACCACATTGGAATGCGGTGTGAACTTACTTGCTCTGTGACCTACTGAGAATCAGGCCAGATTTCTGTCCTCATATTTCTGCTCCCTTATCCTAACCGTGTCCTGGGCGCTTCTTAGTGATGGCTTCGTTGGAGTGGCCAGAGGCTAGAGAGCTTTTTGCTGACGGACTGCCCAGCTGCTAATAGTAACTTCAAGGTGAGATTACTGCAATGCGTTATACGTAGGGCTGCCTCTGAAGACAGTCCGGGAACTTCGGCAGAAGTGCAGAATTCAGCGGCCAGGTTGCTCACCGGAGCAAGATGGTTTGAGCATATTACACCGATACTTGTCCGACTGCACTGGCTACCACTAAGTTTCCAAGCCCGATTCAAAGTGCTGGTTTTGACTTATAAAGCCTTAAACGGCTCAGGACCGCAATACCTCAAGGATGGTGTCAGGGAACTGACATCGGAGCCAGAAGTGGAGGAAGGGCTCCCAAGCGATGCCAGAGAAGGGCCAAGCAGGGAGAGAGGGGACTCATCAGCTGGGGGAAGGAAATCAGCGTAACACCAGGGATAAAGGGGGACGGATGGGGGAATCGGAGAGAGGGCTCCAGGACTGTTCGCTGGAGACCAGCGGGGAGAGCACAGGTCCTCCACTACCCACACCCACCCTGCGCAGAAGACTTCCGTGCAGGGAAAGTAGGCGTAGACTTGGCGTCAAAGAACTTTGCTGGAAGAAGTTCAAGAAACGCCCACTGACGGATTCTGCTAGCGACTGAACAGTCACGAAGTGAAGGGCTGTCCAGCCAGGAAAGGTTTAACCAGGCTACCTAGCCAGGAGTGGCGGCAACTTACGCACGAGCAACCCCATATAACCATTACAGACTGCCTCTTCCCATATGAACCTATCCGGACCCCAAGATCATCTTCTGAGGCCCTCCTTCGTGTGCCGCCTCCTTGAGAGGTCCGGAGGGTGGCAACACGAGAACAGGGCCTTCTCTGCAGTGGCTCCCAGCCCGTGGAATGCTCTCCCCAGGGAAGTTCGCCTGGCGCCTTCACTACACACCTTTAGGCACCAGGCAAAAATGTTCCTTTTTAAACAGGCTTTTGGTTGGTCTGTTTGACATCCTATACCCTTTTAAAATGTGGCTCTTTTCTGGGGGGATGTTATTGGGTTGTTGTTTTTATTCTGACTATATATGTTGTGATCTTTTCTGTTAACTGCCCTGAGACATCCGAGTCTAGGGTGGTATATAAATTCAAACAACGGTGTAACTTTCAGATGGCTCTCTGAGTTTGGCTGCTCTTTCATCTGTGCATCTGGCTGAGCTACATCTTGGCGATGTGTGTGTGTGTTATTCTTTCCCTGCAAATACCAATGCCAGCACTAGTTTTGGATCCAAAGTAAAGAGCCAGTGTGTTTACAGTGGTTAGAGTGTGACTAGAGACTTTGGAGAGCCGGGTTCAAATCCCCACTCAGCCATCCATCTCGCTGCTGGTTGACTCTTGGCCACAGCCGCTGCCTCTCAGTCTAACCTACCTCACAGGGTTGTTGTGGGGATTAAATGAGGAGGGGGAAGAACCCATAGCTCTCAACGTTTTTCCTTTTTTAAGGGAAACTCCCTTATTCCGAATAGGATTCCTCGCAAGAAAAGGGAAAAGTTGACAGCTATGGAAGAACCATGTACGCCACCTCCGGCTCCTTGGAGGAAAAGGTGTGGGTATAAATGAAATAAATACGTACATACATACAATAGGCAAAATGCAAATCTTTCTCCCCCGAATCTCCCCTGAAAGCCACAGAGCTAGCGATGGCCCCCACTTGCCCCCACTCTTTGTAAATCGCAAACATTTGAAAAGGGAATAGAGGAAAACTTACCTACGTCTCCTCTGCCGGCAAATTACTACACCTGCCACAATTGCGACTACAGCTATTAAAGCAACGGAAATCCCTATTATTAGCGCAGCCTTGTTTCCTCTGCCTTCTGGAGAACACGGAAGACAAGAAAAGAAAAGGCGACAGGATTAGAGAGAGAGGAGACCCACAACAAGTCACTCCGATGTCTCCACCCTACAACCAAGCTGAGTCTAACTGAACACAGTCTAGTGTTGAATACCTACTCTGTGGCAGCGAGGGCAACGAACAAAAATACATTTTCTCTGCCTACAGAGTGTCAGTGTGAGGAGCTGTTCAGCAAGGCCCCTTTGAGTGCTCAGGGGTCTTCTCCACGCTGGCCCACGCGAGGAGAATTCAGACTACTTGGTTGCCTGCTGTGGACAATTTGCTGAGAAAACCACTTGGGATACTTTTGTTGACACAGGTCTGGTGGATGTAGCTTTGACCTCTGCTTAGTTACATCCTGTCTGGATTACTATCCCTTGAAAAGTGCCCTAAAACTTCCAACTGGCCCATCAAGCTGCAGCCAGACTGTTGAACCAGGGCTGAAAGACCTTATTCTTCCATATGAACTTGCTTAGCTTCTGCGATCTCTGGGGGAGGCCCTTCTCTATGGCCCGCCAATCTTAGGGCCACATTTGGTGGGGACACGGGAAAGGACCTTCTTGGCGGCAGCTCCTAGACTTTGGAACTCCCTCCCCAAAGCTGCCTCTTTGCTATCCTTCCACCAGCAAGTGAAGACTTTCTTGTTCCAGGTCTCCAGCTTGCGCCACAAGTCAATGGTGGTTGCCCCCCGCAGGCAGCGAGGAGGTTCAGGCAGAGGGAAACCCAGATTTATGAGGGCACACCCTGGCAATGTTCCCCAGTGGGGTCTGGGGAGTTCACTGCATCCTGCTTGCCTGATTAGAAAGTGAATAAAAAACAACAAGAACGAACGGCTGCCAAATAGATCTGGCAAGAGGCCAAATTTGAGAAAAGATTTTGTTCTTAACTGTGTGCAGAGGAAGAACTTTTAATGTTGGAGACTGGGCATGTATTCTGTGAGTTATTTATGGCTGCAGCGCATACTCTAGTTGGTGAACAGGGGAAGGAATGGAAATGACCTTGTACCATCCAGATAAACACTGCAATGAACTGAACAATGGAAGAGAGTAATAATAATAATAATAATAATAATAATAATAATAATTTATTATTTATACCCCACCCATCTGGCTGGGTTTCCCCAGTCACTCTGGGCAGTTTCCAACCGAAGTCCAGGCTGGATGATGGGGGTGGAGACGCTCCTCCAGGTATACTGGGCCGAGGCCGTTTAGGGCTTTAAAGGTCAGCACCAACACTGTGAATTGTGCTCAGAAACGTACTGGGAGCCAATGAAGATCTTTCAGGACCAGTGTTATATGGTCTCGGCAGCCACTCCCAGTCACCAGTCTAGCTGCCGCGTTCTGGATTAATTGCAGTTTCCGAGTCACCTTCAAAGGTAGCCCCACGTAGAGCGCATTGCTGTAGTCCAAGCGGGAGATAACTAGAGCATGCACCACTCTGGCAAGACAGTCTATGGGCAGGTAGGGTCTCAGCCTGCGTACCAGATGGAGCTGGTAGACAGCTGCCCTGGACACAGAATTGACCTGCGCCTCCATGGACAGCTGTGAGTCCAAAATGACTCCCAGGCTGCACACCTGGTCCTTCAGGGGCACAGTTACCCCATTCAGGATCAGGGAGTCCTCCACACCAGCCTGGCAGGTCTGAAACACCATTGTACATGAAGGACTACACTCATGAAATGGATTTTATACTTATAAGATGTAACAGAGGCGCTGTTTGTAAAGAGGGACAATAATTCAGCTGTAATGATGATGTAACTGAGAGTGAAAGATGACAACTGGACACTAAATAAATGATGCAGCTATTGGAGGAAACGATTGACATATGTTTGCAACTGGAGCGGGAAACCTGATTTCAAGAAACTGTATTAAATGTAAGTAATTTGGTTGGATTTGTAATAATTTGGAAAATTAATAAAAATGATTTGGAAAATGATTTTCTGTTCCAACAGGCCTTTGTAATTTAACAGATATTTAAGGAAAGAACTTTTAATAGTGCTGCACTGTTTTTATTGCTTGTGTTTTAATAGATCTGTTTTTCACATTCCTTTAAATATTTTAGAATTAAATTAACCTTTAATGATGACCTTTTCTATGTTTTTAGCTTTCTGCATTTTATTTGTCCTGTTTTAATTTGTGTCAGCCACCTTGCATCCTGGTTTGGGGAAAAGGTGAGATGTAAGTAAATTATAATAGTAACAACAGTAAGAATTGTTTTCGGTTTTTTGCATACCACTTTGAGAGGTGGGGTTTGTTTCTTTGTTTGTTTACAATCAAGCAGTGCATGCATTGCATGAACTAAAATATGTAAATAAATGATATGTATAGTTAAAGTCATGGTTTTCCCAGTAGTGATGCGTGGAAGTGAGAGCTGGACCATAAAGAAGGCTGATCGCCGAAGAATGGATGCTTTTGAATTCTGGTGCTGGAGGAGACTCTTGAAAGTCCCATGGACTGCATGAAGATCAAACCGATCCATTCTGAAGGAAATCAGCCCTGAGTGCTCACTGGAAGGACAGATCCTGAAGCTGAGGCTCCAGTATTTGGCCACCTCATGATAAGAGAAGAATCCCTGGAAAAGACCCTGATGTTGGGAAAGATGGAGGTCACAAGGAGAAGGGGACGACAGAGGACAAGATGGTTGGACAGTGTTCTCGAAGCTACAAACATGAGTCTGACCAAACTGTGGGAGGCAGTGGAAGACAAGAGTGCCTGGCGTGCTCTGCTCCATGGGGTCACGAAGAGTCGGACACAACTAAACCACAACAAAAATGTACTAATCCTCTCTCCAACTACAAATCCCAACTGTGGTGAAACCTTCACTTTGATTGGTTAAAGTTGTTGCTGGGGAGAGCTGAAAATATCTATGAAGTGCATGCAGTAACCAATCATGTTATGTAACCAAACAGCAGAAATAGCGCTTCATATTTCATAATCGTCCCGGCGAGGTTCAAGAGTCAACAAAAAGGCGAGGTTTCTGCAATTGTCTGCCCACTGAAAGGCTCGAGATACTGTAATCTTTGCAGGCTGGCTCAGTAAACAAGTTGGCTCAGTAGGCAAGATAGGAACTTTTCTTTTTTCTTTCAAAATAACTTCTCATTTGTGGTGAAGTTCCAGCTAACCCCAGAAACAATTTTAGCAGAATAAAGACCAGTAAGGGGATATTGTGATAGGAATTTGATAGTCTTAGATATATGGTAATGTTCATTAGTGTACCAACCAAGCACATACATAGATCAGCACAGGAAGACCGACCTGGAACCATTTCCTAAACTGAGTAAATGTATTCTCTGCAAGGTCAAAGTGGGAAACCTCCCATTGTCTCTTTCCTCCCAAATCCTGTCTTAAGGGCACATTTAAGATATGAATGGGGTGTGAGCCTGTGACCTGGCCCAGGAACTAAGTATTTATCATTACAAAAGACTAGCCAGGCTCTCCAGGAAATCCAATCAAGTAACCTGCCAGACAGGAGATAAACTACAGGAGAAAAACAACATTCAAAATTTCTGTTTTAGACCGGCTTTTTTGTGATGTAGGTATGATGTATCTGAGGGGTGGTCTTAGGTTACACTCCTTCTGTGATGTATGTATGATGTTTCTGGGGGTGGTCTTGATCTGCAGGGTGGCAATTTCAAAAGTCTTTATAAGGCCTTGCATGCCATTTTTCTGGGTTCCTCCTCTCTCCTGCGTGTGAGGGGAGCACCCTGTTACAACAGCTTTAATAAAGATCAGGCTTACTAGCTGCTTTGCTTCTCAATATTCTCTGGTTGGCCTCTGTTATTCACTCCTACCAATAGGGAACCTATGTAAGGACTCTATATGGGCTCTTGGATAACCATAAGGGAAAAGGGCAATTTTTGTTTACAACAGTGGGGTGTGGGAATTATCACTGCCATCCCTTGGAATTCAAAGATAAAGCAGTAGCTAATGCGTGCCACCTTCTGCCTAATAGAGACGTGCAATATTTTTCTGTACCCAAAGTACCTACCCCAAGGGATGATTTTCACCCCCAGGCTGATGTGCTGCACCCTGCAAGCGTAACTGTGCTCATCCGCTGACTTAATAACCAGAGTACTCCTGATCTGGTAAGTCAGGTCGTGGTTAGGCAGTATCTCGGTGGAGTTGAACTCTGAGCTGGGCAGCTCTTTCCCATCCTGCAGCCAGGAGACGTTGATGGGTTGTGGGTAGAATCCGGTGACTCGGCAAACCAGCAGCAAAGAGTCGGGGGCTGGCGGGGTCTTGTGGGTGAAGACCTCATAGTCTGGCGACACTGAGAGAGCAGAACAGTTCAGAACATGAGTTACATAAGCTTACAAAGCCATATCATGCCATGCTCTGGCTCGAGCCTCCCAGACTCTGAGATGATTTGCACAAGCACTGGGTGTGCGGTGTCAGGAGTTGTCCTACTCTCAAGTAAGACCCTGGTAGAGACACATGCCCAACTGGCATGTTCTGGTCAATCGTTCGGGAGCTTCAAAAACTTTCTTCTCCCTGAACATCACAGCGACTGATGCCTTGGAGACATCAGCACACTCAGGGATCCTCAGAGTCTTCGCAGCTTGCGTGACAGACCTCAGCATTTTGGCTAATCTACTTTATTTACTTATAAACACACACGGAGCACTGCAACATGGCTCCCTCTCTCTCTAGCATCAGACAGCAAAGAGAGAGAACAAAGGACAATAGTCCCACTTCACGGAACACAGTAACACAAACATCCTGTCTCCGTCACTTCCCACACTGTGGAATGAAAACATACACCGTCATGGGAAAGACAACAATCCAATGACTGCAGACACGGGGAATGAATCTCCAATATGCGGCACCCATTTGAGATTGCTGTATGCAGTTACCTCCCTGTCTTGTGTACAGAAGAGTCGCAAGTAGACTCAGCTGTGTAGGAGGTTATGCTTTTTATGTGTCGTTACATTTGGGGTCATTTGAGGCAGGATGTGCAACACATTTAATACCTCTTAAACCAAACGTGTGTGTGTGGTCAAGAACAGGTAAGGTGGCAGTCTCTCTTCCTGTTTCTCCAAACAAGAACAGCCCACAGGATTAGCCCTGTATCCTGTTCTCACAGTGGCCAACCAGATGCCTGTGGGGTAACCCGAAAGCAGGATTTGAGCACAATAGTGCTTTCCACCTGCCTGGTCTGTGGCTTGCAGCAACTGGGATTCAAGAGTCACAGCATTACTGCCTCGGACTGTAGAGGCAGAGCATAGCAAATGGTGCAGGGATTGTTCTTTCAAAGAACTAGTTCCAACTATTAGCTTAGAGGCTTCAGAAGAGGAGTGGGGAACCTTGGGGCCTGTTTTCCTGGACTACAATTCCCATCAGCCCCAGCTAGCATAACAATGGCAAGTGGCGGTGGGAGATGTAGTTCAGGAACGTCAGGAGCGCCACAGGTTTCCCCACACTTGTTTTAGGACCTCATCAAGGTAACTGAAGTAGCTCTAGCTTCTGCTGTAAAGGTAAAAGGTGAGGTCAAGGACCCCTGGACGGTTAAGTCCAGTCAAAGGCAACAGTGGCGTTGTGGCGCGCATCTCGCTTTCCGGTGTTTGTCCACAGATAGCTTTCCGGGTCATGTGGCCAGCAAGACTAAACCGCTTCTGGCACAATGGGATACCGTGACGGAAGCCAGAGCGCATAGAAATACTGTTTACATTCCCGCTGCGGCGGTACCTATTTATCTACTTGCACTGGTGAGCTTTCGAACTGCTAGGTTGGCAGGAGCTGGGACAGAGCAACAGGAGCTCACTCCATTGTGGGGATTCGAACCCCCGACCTTCCAATCGGCAAGTCCAAGAGGGTTTAGACCACAGCGCCACCGGTGTCCTTGCCCGTCAGGATGGCCAAGTGGTCTAAGGCACCAGACTCAAGGTTGATTCCTTCCCACCTCTTGGGTGTTCTGGTCTCCGAATAGGGGTGTGGATTCAAATCCCACTTCTGACACATCCTTCTGCTGTGACATGATCTAAGGGCCAAAGTTTAACTCAGATCAAATATGCATGAGCAGCAGGACCAATTGCAGGAGTTCTTGCTCAAAACCACAGAGCCCCTTGAAAGTGGATTATTAGCCCAAGAGTGGGAAGCTTCCAGCCTGTGCAATTGGGAAGAGTAGCGCCTGTGAGTTTTTCCTCATTTATCTCTGGGGGGAGAACATGTGCTGCCCTTTGTTGCTTGGAGTAAAAAGAAAAAGGAAGTAAATAAATTGCTACTTTCCAATCTCACCCTGCCTCTGCACAGCCTCCTTTCCGGTCTCAAGGAAGGTGTTGTGAGCTCTGATGCACTGGCCCAGCAGAAGGATCTGTAGAGTTGCAACTGTGCCCTTGTCACCGTTCAGGATCTGTTGAACATAGTCAGCCATCGCATTCTCCTGCAGAGCAACCCAGCTGCCGTTGTCTGCACTGAAGGTGACAATGGATTCCCCTTCTAAGGCAGCGTCGTAGAAGCCCCTCGTCGTGCCGTTGGACGTGGACTCACAAAAGATCAAGGACTGCACAACGAAAGGATCTGGGTGTTGAAAGGAGTTATTGGGGGTATAAAAGAAACGGGAGGGGAGTCCTTAGAAGGTAAAGAGACAGGACCTTTCTCTGCAGCTTTTATTTTTTATGTTATTTTATTGTACGAGGGTTTCCCCCCCGCCCAAAGCCCCCAATCCAGTGGTATATAAATATTTTGAAGTAAAATGAACAAAACCTTGCTTCTTATTCTGATATGTTACATCAGCTGAAAGATCTTCCAGCTTAGGATCTGGAGGCTTCCCACCGCAAATTATTCCCTGCTCCCAAAAGACGGGTATACTAGGTCGGGTGGGAGCTTCTGCTAAAGATGTACAGAAATGGTTGAGCCTCTAAGGCAGGGTTGGTGGGAGCTCTCAGCTCTCCCAATGTTACTGCACTCCCAACTCCCATGAATTTAACCCCCACATTTGCAGGGGTTGGGGTCACCCTGCAAGCCCCTTGCCCTCTCTACCCCCCCAAATTCCCCTAAATTCCACATAGTGCATTATTAAATTATGGAGTTGGCTCCCACAAAATGGAGTGATGACCACCAACTTGGATGGTTTTTTTTTTAAAAAATAAACAAATCTGTGTTCCCTGAGGCTGATGGGAGTTGTAGTCCAAAGCCTGCAACAGACCAGGAGCCCATGATACACTGTCAGGCAGCAGAGCAACCAACCCCCATGGCAGGTTGCCAGGAACGGATAAGAAAGGAAAAGGCCTTACCAGCTGCTTTTTATTCAATATTCACAGAAAAAGGCTTGGGAATGCAGCCTCTTGGGGCAATGGCGTTGTCCCGAGTGAGTCATCGCTACAGGTGCTGAGAAGTGCCCTCTGCCTTTGAGCTCTTCGCTCTCCTACTTTCAAGGTTCGCCGGGTTCTGGAATGCTTTCTAAAGACACTGTGTCCGTCAGCTGTCTCCCCCCCTGGCGATTCTTCCTCTTCCTCCTCTCCCATTATTTCCCACTTTCCCCCTCATCTGCCTCTGAGCTGTGATCTCCCTCAAAACCCTGTTGTGATTCTGAACTGTCTTCTTCTTCTCTGGAAGGGTCAGGCTGAGGAGGCGGTCTCCACCATTCCTGCTCTGCCCAGTCCCTGACCTAGAAATACCCACAATGCAACTCTATACACACAGAGAACAGGACCATACCTGAGAATATGGGGTGGAAAATCAGATAACAGAGGAATCTCCTGTCACACACAGCCCAGTAGAGGGCCATTTAGATCAGCAACCTTTTTCAGCCATGGGCTGGTCCACTGTCCCTCAGACCATGTGGTGGGCCGGACTATATTTTTTTAAAAAAATATGAACGAATTCCTATGCCCCGCAAATAACCCAGAGATGCATTTTACATAAAAGGACACATTCTACCTATGTAAAAACACGCTGATTTCTGGACTGTCTGCAGGCCGGATTTAGAATTCGATTGGGCCGCATCCGGCCTCCGGGCCTTAGGTTGCCTATCCCTGATTATCTCTCCACCAAGGAGACATAGCACTCCTAGAAGAACAGAACCAGTGGCGATACTTACAGCTGCCTTTGAGAAACACGACCATTTTGTTGATGGTTTGTACGAAGCCTAGGAAGTAGCCTTTGATAATCTTCAGCAGAAGGTCCCACTCTTGAGGCGTGAGGCCGCTTACGCCCCAAGGCTGGAGGAACTTGAACTTCCAGGTGTGGGTATCCAACGAAAAGACCGCCACGTCTCCCAGAAAACTAGCGCCCTCGATATCAGTGTCACTGGCGTTGTGGAACACCACCGTCTGAAGCACGCGGAGAACATGGGGTGTTTCCGGGAGAGGAAGGGAGGCTGGTGGGGGAAGAGTAGATAAATAATGCCTGGGTGGCTCAGTTGGTTAGAGCCTGGTGCTGATGATACTAAGGTTGCAGGTTCGAGCCCCGTATGGGACACCTGCATATCCCTGCATTGCAGGGGGTTGGACCAGATGACTCTTATGATTCTATGAATAATAAAAAGTTAAAGGGACCCTGACCATTAGGTCCAGTCGTGACCGACTCTGGGGTTGCAGCGCTCATCTCGCTTTATTGGCTGAAGGAGCCGGCGTACAGCTTCCAGGTCATGTGGCCAGCATGACTAAGCCGCTTCTGGCAAACCAGAGCAGCACACGGAAACGCTGTTTACCTTCCTGCTGGAGTGGTACCTATTTATCTACTTGCACTTTGACGTGCTTTCGAACTGCTAAGTTGGCAGGAGCTGGGACTGAGCAACGGGAGCTCACCCCGTCACGGGGATTCAAACCGCCGACCTTCTGATCAGCAAGTCCTAGGCTCCCACAGCGCCACCCGTGTCCTGTCTATGAATAATAGGCAAGAGGAAACATCTAGGTCCCACTCCTGCACCCTTCACAGCAGCTTGACGTAGAAGAAAGAAATCAGGTGGTTAATTGCTCCAGAGGGGCAGGGCTCCTCTGCATTTAATGTTAATAGTTGAGGAGAACATTTCAGCTGGTGATTGCATCAGGGGAAGACGGCCTGGGGGGGGGGGTCCTCACTTAGGAGAATGACCCGGAAAGTCCCAGCCAGACACAGCAGGTGGGCAGAGCTATCCCTCCAACATCTGTGTCTCTGCAGCTAATCTGGGCAGGGCAGGTGGGTGGCAAGGGTGAGGAGGGGCAGATGAAAATACTGCACTCCTCCCATTGTGTCCACACAGCCACTGCCCTGCTCTACACACACACCTCCCACCAAATCAGCCACAGCCACTCTTGTGTTGGTAAAGTTGCTCCACAGCTCGGCCAAGCCACACTGGTGTTTGCAACCCTAAAAAGCCTCCCACCGGCTGTCACCATTTCTTTTTTACGTATAATCACAAGAAGGCAAGTCTATCTTCCATAGCCATTGCTCATAAATAAACCTTATCCGTTAACCTTCCTGTGAACTGTTACTGGTAATTAAAAGCTTCCTGTTTGCAGGTTCTGCCTATTTTATTTCTCCTGGTGGTTCATTGTTAAGGGATTAATGAATAGGCCTCGTGGTTATCCCACTGAATAGCTTTCTCTAATGGCTCCAATGGTAGCTTCTGTTCCCAAGAAGGCAGAACTTTGATTAACGATTGCCTTGCATTATTTTTTTATTTTTTCATTATTTATTCATTCATTCAAGGATCTGATTTCTTTCCGCAGGGCCTGTAAGACAGAGTTGTTCCGCCTGGCCTTTGGCTTGGAGCCAATTTGATTCCCTCCCTCTCTTTTTTCTTCTTCTTTCTTTTCCTTCTCCTCCTGCGATGAGGCTACATTTTAATATTTTAATGTTCCATTATTTTAATGTTGTATTTTATTTTTGTTTTTAAGTTGTAATCATTCATCTTGTTTTTATTATTGCTTGTAAGCCGCTCTGAGCCCGGCCTGGCTGGGGAGGGCGGGGTATAAATAAAAAAATTATTATTATTATTATTATTATTTTCATTTAATAGCAAAATAGCATTATTTTGTTATTGAAAAGGGGGGGGGGAATGAGAGGAAAGCCTGCATAGCCTCCCCCACCCCATGAAAGAATGAATTTGGATTGAAATTCCCCATTAAAGACAGGCAAAATAATAATGATGATGATGGTGATGATGTTATTATTAATACCCCAACCATCTGGCTAGGTTTCCCCAGCCACTCTCACTTTTTGCAATGAGGGAACCGCCAGAAGGCCCTTGGAGCTAGACCTCAGGGTCTGGGCTGAATGATGGGGGTGGAGACGCTCCTTCAGGTATTCTGGGCTGAGGCCGTTTAGCATCACTAAACAAACATCACTTCTGCTGTCTCTTTGGAGCTCAAGGAAGACCTTCCTCTTCCATCAAGTCTTTTATGTAGAGATCTTGCCCAGTCTGCATGGGAATTTTTTAAAAGATGTTTTATTATTTTATTGCTTGGTGTTTGCCCCCCTGAGCTCCTTTGAAGCGTCGAGTATAAACTTAAACAATAATAATAATAACAACACCAGCTACTAACAACAGCAAGCGGTACATCAGACAGGACCTGAAAACAGGAAGCTTTAAATTACAAGCACAGGAGCACCAAAACCTTTCAACAGTGCTTTGCTTGCCTGCTCTGCTCCTGCATTCCTATATTTCATGCTAGACAGACCGGTGCTGCAACTGTATATTCTCACTGAAATCCCCAGCAAATATCAGATACAAAAAGGCTCAACACAGCAAACACGGGGCTGCAACCATTTGTCAACACCTTCGGGTGACACCAATTTTAATCTTATTCCAAGGAGACACACTGAAACCAACTGACTTAAAGCAATGGCTCTATTCTGAATATGACTAACATTGGAAATTGCCTATCATCTAGATCAGGGGTTCCCGTACTGTGGTCCACAGACCAACAGTGATCCGCGAGTTTTGTCCAGGTGGTCCAATGCATGTCCACATAAAATCTCCGTATCGTTTTTAAACTGTCTTTTATTGCTTCTTTTATTGTAATACAATTAGAATTTGGTGGCTCCCCAGCTTCTAATATTGGGTTTAAAAACAAAAACAAAAAATACCCAAGCACTTGAGAGTGATTTAGCCTTCCTGACTGGTTAAAAAGGAAGCTGAAATGCAACCACATCATTTTGGCGACGTTTCCTGTTTTTAAATCAAATGTGACTGCGTTCTTGGCAATTGGCCATTGACATGTGTATTTAATTTAGTAACGCTACCGTAACTTTTCCCAACTGGCTCAGCAACACTTACATCTTGCACCAGGTCCTGGGTGCTGCTGAAGACTAAATCCAGGGTTGCCACCCTTTCTAAAAATTCTAGGGCACAGTTGTTTAGGGTACCTAGAAATTTTGCCTCTTTGTCATGACTGGAAAACATAGGCAGCCAGTTTGTGTCACTCACGCCTTGGAACATTTCCTCTTTTGGGAGCTTCCTTGATTTCATTCCTCTTCTCAAGATCTCACTGAGCATTTTGAACAGAAGCACCCCTAGCACTAAACGACTCTTGGGGCCTGAAGTTACATGGCTTTACTAGAAATGTTATAAGGAACTAAGTACAAATAGATTATTAATGTATTAAAGGGAAAAAATAAGGTTAGAACATGTTAAGAAAAATTACAGGACAGAAAACAGAGGAAGATGGAAAGGAATTGCTGAAAGCGGACTTCCGGGATAGCGCGATCCGGTAATGGCGGATTCCCTCCGAGCTCCGGAGGGAATCGGCTCCACAGAGGACGGGTCTTGCCGTGCCGGCGACACGGGGACCCTCAAAAACCGCAGGCGCTGAAGCCTGCGGACTTGGTGACTCGGTGGGCACCTTAAACGCCCTCCCCGACCCGCGAAGAGCCTTTTTAAAGGCTGCGGAGTGGACTGGGGTGCGGCGCGGTGCTGAGAGTCCATCGCTACCTCGGCGGAGCGAAGCCGCGAGCCATGGCCGGAGAGCGCTGTCTTCCTTCCTGAAATTTGGACTGAAACAAAGAACCCGTGAGTAAAACGAAAATTCGACACTAAAATTTTACCTTTGATTGGAGTACGACCGGGGGATGTGCTAAAAGGAAGTCCGCACTCCCCCCCAAAAAAAAAGATTCAAGCAAGGAGAGGAGCACTAAGGTGGAAAGACTTTTGTGTTTAGAAAAACAACTTGCACGAAATGGATTAAAAGTTATTGTGCTGGAGAGGAAAGAGGAATATTAGAAGCTTTTGTGTAACCCCCCCCCCCATTCTGGACCCGGGAGTGTCCTGCGTGTGAGCTTGAGGAAAAAAAAAGAGAAAGTTTGACAGCTGTCAAAAGAGCTGTTAAACGGATGATTAGAGGCTGGAACTGTGATATTTAGAAATTTCTCTTTGGATTAAAGGTGACATATTGTATCTGAACTGATTGGAAACAAAGTATTTTGAACAACAAAGTAACGAATTGCTGGAAAAGAACTATTAGACTGGCAATCCCCCTGGAGGGAACAAAGGATACTGCAATGGCTGCAGAAGGAAAATTATGGGCAGAGATAGAAAGGATGTTTTTTCTCGTGGGAACTTTACAAGAGCAGACTGCAGATATGAGCAAACAACTTGTGACCTTGAATCTGAAATTGAGCAACTCTGCTGACGATACAAAGTTGGAAAAAAACCTGGCAGCCGGAAAAGAAGAGACAGCTTTGGAAATAGGGGGAAAAGAAGAAGAAGAAGAAGGAGAGGATGTTCAGATGGAAAGCACCAACCAAAAGTCTGCAGCCTTAGGAAACAAAGGAACTGAAGAAGAGGACCAGTGGACCGTAAATCTGCAAAAGGAGAGAAGGACAAAGGAAGAAGCCCCTGGAATATCTGGAATACTGGAATACAAAAAAATAAATAAACATGATTGGGACTTCTTCCTCAAGTTCGAATATGGGAGACTGGCAGATCCATGGCAGCAATTGCTATTGACTGATTCGGTGGAAGGAAAGAACAAGCATGATTGGGACCTTTTCTTTAAGATTGAACATGGGAGATTGGCAGATTCTTGGCAGCAATTGCTACTGACTTTGGTGGAAGGAAAGAAGATGGAACTTGGGACACAACTCCTTCGAGAACTGAAGGCCAATAAGCAACAAAACAGATGGAGAAAGACTAACTGGGGCTTGAGAGCCTCGGATGTGAGAAATCCGGGCTGAAACTGTTCTTTTAGAATAGTGATATGGGAAGGGACAGAAA
The DNA here is from genome assembly GCF_964234715.1 of Podarcis melisellensis. Lineage (NCBI taxonomy): Eukaryota > Metazoa > Chordata > Lepidosauria > Squamata > Lacertidae > Podarcis > Podarcis melisellensis. The sequence continues at coordinate 105,426,206 of NC_138529.1, forward strand.
CCGGGCCAGGGAGGGAGGGGGAGAGTAGAATAGTAAAAATTTATGATTTTTGTTCTTTTTAATTTTGATATGGATTGTTTAATAAAAAGGGAGGATTTCGTGGGAGAGAGGGTAGGACGACCTTAGAGAAAGGAGTTAATGTGTAAAAATAGGATAAGTAAACTTGAGCCCAACAAGAGATGTTAAATATTAAGAACAGAGGATAAAAATATAATAGAGAGAAGAGGAAATAACTTGCTGAATTAACCATTGAAATTGGAATGGGGGAAGGAGAGATGTGGGGAAGTCAAGGAAAGAGGGTAATGAACATTATATATGTTTTGTTTTGTGTTCTGTGTTTGTGTGTGTGTATGTCTATAAAATGTGAAAACTCAATAAAAAATATTTAAAAAAAAAAAAGGAATTGCTGAAAGCGGAATACAAAAAGGGAGGTGTGAGGAGGTCGTGGAAACAAGTGAATGAAAGATAAGATATTGAAACTATTGGATGTGTTTTAAACCGTTGTTGTTTTGTTATGTTAATTAAATGTTTTAGTGTTATTGTTATGTAGTGTCTTTGTCTTTGTTTTTGTATTGTATTGTTTTGTTTAATTCTTTTGCTTTCTTCTGTAATCTTTGAACTGTTAATAAATATTATTTTTTTAAAAATGACTCTTGGGGCCTAGTATTGTATCACCACCCAAAACAATTCTGTGGACAAATCTGCTTTGAGGATGTCTAACTTGCTGAAATCAATGTCCGCTTTGCCATACAGAGCCCCACACACACAGCCCAGTACGTCCTTCCCTGCCTTCCCACGTCCCATTGGTTCTCTCCATTCCACCAGGTAAATGCAGAATTGCAGCTTTTGTTTGCTGCAAGGCAATGGACATGAATATATTTGCTCCTATGCACTGCGTGTGTGCATGGAAATGTTTTAAAAGCAAGAAAAGTAACCTTAAAATCACAGACCACGCCCCAGTAGAAGTTACCCTTAAAATAGGAAAGGGAATGCAAACCACCCCATCATGCTCCTTCAGTCCCATCGTAACCACAAATTAGAGAGAGTCTCACAAAAACTTTCCAAAACTACTTCAAGGAAAACAATGTAGACAATATAACAACTCCCCTCCTATGGGATGCAATGAAAGTGGTCACTAGAGGAGCTTGCATAAAAGAGAAAACATCCCTTAAAAAAACAAACCTCCTCAAAAGTTAGCAAAATAGAACAAGACACCACGGTCCTCTCATCATGCTACAAACAAAGAGGATCTAAAAAACTCCTTAAACTTATAGAACTAAAAAAGGAGAGAACTAGACTCCCTAGAAATGAACAAAACGACGATCAACATTCTATACTCTAAACAACGCTTCTACGAGTTTGGAGGGGGAAAACTCCAGGCTATTAGCAAACAGGTGATAGGTTATCTGGCTATTATTGCACATTGGCTATCAGCTAGAGACTGTATTTTGATACAGTTTAAAATTCTTGCACCCTTGCGTTAAAGAGATGTGCTGCGTGAAGTTTATTTAGACCTTGTTTATCTGTGTTACCCTGTGAACTACCACACCTGCTTTTGGTACAGCCACCATTTACTGCCACATTAACCACAGTAACGGTTTCGTTTTAGTGCAACTTGCAGAAGTGCGGGAGCTGAGATGGAACCCCTCCTATAACCCCTCTGTAGATGGAATAATAGTGCTTATATTGTCTCCCTTTGCTGAGTTGACAGAGACAGAGAGACCAGCCCATTCCTTTCCATTGAACAGTGGTCTGTGATGCCAAAATATCTATTCTCTACAGATGTCACCAAGTGAAACATCTCCCTGGCACGGAGCAAAACGTTTAGCACCTGCTAACCGCATGAAACTGTTTCTAGATAGGCAGCTGCAGAATATGCTTTAAAAGTTGTTAACACAACCCAGCATTGAGAATTCTGCTTTTCAAAAGACTGACGGTATTGCGGAACCTTAAAAAGACTATAATCATTTCCTTGTGGCGCAAAGTTTGTGGTTTATAATACAGTGGTACCTCGGGTTACAGACGCTTCAGGATACAGACTCCGCTAACCCAGAAATAGTATCTCGGGTTAAGAACTTTGCTTCAGGATGAGAACAGAAATCGTGTGACGGTGGCAGCGGGAAGCCCCATTAGCTAAAGTGGTACCTCAGGTTAAGAACAGTTTCAGGTTAAGAACGGACCTCCAGAACGAATTAAGTTCTTAACCCGAGGTACCACTGTGATAACTTGCTCAGGGTTGTTAGAACAAAAATAAATTTTGAAGAACTCCAAAAGGCGTTCCTGCCCCACCGCCCGGCATCGGGACGATGCCCCGATGCCGGGCGGCTGGGGGAGGCTTTCCTGCCCCACCGCCCGGCATCGGGACGATGCCCCGAAGCCGGGCGGCTGGGGGAGGCGTTCCTGCCCCACCGCCCGGCATCGGGACGATGCCCCGAAGCCGGGCGGGGGGGGAGGCTTTCCCGCCCGGCCGCCCGGCTTCGGGACATCGTTCCGATGCCGGGCGGCTGGGGGAGGCTTTCCTGCCCCACCGCCCGGCATCGGGACGATGCCCCGATGCCGGGCGGCTGGGGGAGGCGTTCCTGCCCCACCGCCCGGCATCGGGACGATGCCCCGATGCCGGGCGGCTGGGGGAGGCTTTCCTGCCCCACCGCCCGGCATCGGGACGATGCCCCGAAGCCGGGCGGGGGGGGAGGCTTTCCCGCCCGGCCGCCCGGCTTCGGGACATCGTTCCGATGCCGGGCGGCTGGGGGAGGCTTTCCTGCCCCACCGCCCGGCATCGGGACGATGCCCCGAAGCCGGGCGGCTGGGGGAGGCGTTCCTGCCCCACCGCCCGGCATCGGGACGATGCCCCGAAGCCGGGCGGGGGGGGGGGAGGCTTTCCCGCCCGGCCGCCCGGCTTCGGGACATCGTTCCATGCCGGGCGGCTGGGGGAGGCTTTCCTGCCCCACCGCCCGGCATCGGGACGATGCCCCGAAGCCGGGCGGCTGGGGGAGGCGTTCCTGCCCCACCGCCCGGCATCGGGACGATGCCCCGATGCCGGGCGGCTGGGGGAGGCGTTCCTGCCCCACCGCCCGGCATCGGGACGATGCCCCGAAGCCGGGCGGGGGGGGGGGAGGCTTTCCCGCCCGGCCGCCCGGCTTCGGGACATCGTTCCGATGCCGGGCGGCTGGGGGAGGCGTTCCTGCCCCACCGCCCGGCATCGGGACGATGCCCCGAAGCCGGGCGGCTGGGGGAGGCGTTCCTGCCCCACCGCCCGGCATCGGGATGATGCCCCGAAGCCGGGCGGGGGGGAGGCTTCAAAAGCCGTCCGGGGGCTTTTAAATCGCCCCGGACAGTCCCGGGGCGATTTAAAAGCCCCCGGTTAGGCAGGCAGGGGGGGCAAAAGTCTTTGCCCCCCCTGCCTGCCTTCAAAAGCCGTCCGGGATAGCGGGAAGCGCTTCCCTGCTATCCCGGACCGCTTTTAAAATGCTGGCGGTGGGGAGCAAAGCCTTTCGCCCCCGCCGGCCTTCCTGGACCTCTTCTGAAGTCCGGAGGGGGGGGAAGGCTTTGCTCCCCACCGCCAGCATTTAAAAAAAGGTCCCCGAGATTTCCCTATGGGCTTTCGTCTTGCGATGCAAGCCCATAGGGAAAATCGTCTAGCGAAGCGTCGCAAAAACCGAAAAACCCTTTCGTCTTGCGGGTTTTTCGTCTTGCGAGGCATTCGTCTAGCGGGGCACCACTGTATGCTCATGGGGTCTGAACAGCCAGGAAATTAACAGGAACAAGGCTTTGGGTTCATCTTGATGGAGATGTTGCTGTGCCTGTGAAAAAGTTAAATTCCATGCTAGGGATAATGAAGAAAGGAATTGAAAAGAAAACTGCCAATATCCTAAAGCCATTACAGAAATCTTATGTTGTGGCCATATTTAGGAATATAGCATACAATTCTGGTCAGCTCACCTTAGAAAGGGTATTGTAGAGTGGGAAAAGGTTCAGAAAAGGGCAAGCGAAAGGGATGAAGGTAAGGAACTGTTACCCCTGTGAGGATAGGCTGCAGCCTTTGTAACTTTTTTATGTTTAGAGAAAAGGTGACCAAGATGTGACCTGATAAAAGTTGATAAGCTTGGACAAAAGGGGATGGAGGAAAAAACGTTTTCTCCCTCTTTCATAACACTGCAGCTCATGGACACTCAGCAAAGCCAAATACTGGAAGATTCAGCACAGATTAAAAAAAAAACCTTCATGCACCACATAATGAAGATGCAAAACTTGTTCCCACAGGGAGCAGCGATGGTCGTCAACTTAAAAGGTAAAGGTACCCCTGACTGTTAGGTCCAGTTGCGGACGACTCTTGGGTTGTGGTGCTCATCTCGCTTTATTGGCTGAGGGAGCTGGTGTTTGTACGCAGACAATTTCCGGGTCATGTTGCCAGCATGACTAAGCCGCTTCTGGTGAACCAGAGCAGCACATGGAAACGCCATTTACAATCCCGCCGGAGTGGTACCTATTTATCTACTTGCACTTTTGACATGCTTTCGAACTGCTAGGTGAGCAGGAGCTGGGACCAAGCAACGGGAGCTCACCCCGTCATGGGGATTCGAACCGCCGACCTTCTGATCGGCAAATCCTAGGCTCAGTGGTTTATTTATTTATTTATTTTTTAATAAATATTTATTGGAGTTTTTAATAAAAGAAATACAGAAGTATTAAACAGCGTTACTTTGTTTTTACAAGATTTCATAACATCTTTGGGCTTCCTCACATCTCCCGCTCCCACTTACATCATTAATGAATTTTTATCAAGCAAATTATCATCTTATTTTCAACTTTATAACCACATATTTAAATACAATATAATAGTTCTCCTACAAATTTTGTTTCTCTTAATCTCTCTTATCATCAAATTCTGATCCAATGTAATGATGGCCAATTATTTATAACCAAGCATCCTTCTTAATATTCCACTAAATCACAATATTTCTGTAGGTAAATCTTGAATTTCTTCTAATCTTCTTCAATCCTTTCTTCTCCCAGGTCTCGAATTCTGCCAGTCATCTCCGCCAATTGCATATAGTCCATCAGTTGCATCTGCCATTCTTCCAGTGTGGGTAGATCTTGAGTTTTCCAGTTCTTAGCGAGTAGTATCCTTGCTGCTGTTGTTGCGTACATGAAAAATGTTCTATCCTTCTTTGACACCTTCTGGTCGACAATACCCAGAAGAAAGGCCTCTGGTTTCTTAATGAAGGTATACTTAAATACCTTTTTCAACTCATTATATATCATTTCCCAGAAGACCTTCACCTTAGGGCAGGTCCACCAGAGGTGAAAGAATGTTCCTTCATTTTCTTTACATTTCCAACATTTGTTATCAGACAAATGGTATATTTTGGCAACTTTAACTGGGGTCATGTACCAGCTGTATATCATTTTCATTACATTTTCCTTCAAAGCATTACATGCAGTAAAGTTCAACCCAGTGGTCCACAACCTTTCCCAGTCTTCAAACATAATGTTATGCCCAATATCCTGTGCCCATTTTATCATAGCCGACTTAACCATTTCGTCTTGTGTATTCCATTTCAACAGCAAGTTATACATTCTTGAAAGTACCTTAGTCTTAGGTTCTAACAATTCTGTTTCCAACTTCGATTTCTCCACCTGGAACCCTAACTTTTTATCTCTTTTAAAAATTTCTTTAATCTGAGCGTAGTGTAACCAGTCTCGCACTTTATCCTTCATTTTCTCCATACTCTGCAATTTCCAATTATCTCCGTCTTTTTCTAGCAGTTCCCAATATTTTGGCCAATAGGCTTCCATATTGGGTCTTTTTCGGGCCTTAGCTTCCAAAGGTGAGAGCCACCTTGGCTAGGCTCAGTGGTTTAGACCACAGCACCACCCACGTCCCGGTCATCAACTTAGATGGCTTTAAAAGGGGATTGGGCAAATTCTTGGAGGGTAGGTAAAGGTCAAGGGCCCCTGGACGGTTAAGTCCAGTCAAAGGCGACTATGGGGTTGTAGCGCTCATCTGGCTTTCAGACCGAGGGAGCCGGCGTTTGTCCACAGACAGCTTTCCAGATCATGTGGCCAGCAGGACTAAACCGTTTCTGGTGCATCGGGACACCGTGATGGAAGCCAGAGCGCATGGAAATGCCATTTACCTTCCTGCTAGGAGCTGGGACAGAGCAACGGGAGCTCACTCCGTTGCGGGGATTCGAACCTGTGATCAGGTTTCCCCAGGCATCCAGCCGGCCACTGTGAGAAGAACAGGATGCTGGACAAGATGGGTCATTGGTCTGATCCAGCAGGGCCTTTCTTATGTTCTGACAAAGACCCATATTTTATTTATTTAGGTAAACTGCGTCACCATCACCCCAATTTCCCCAGGTTCTCCCCCCCCACATTTCTACTCAACATCACGCTCCACATTCTAGATAAGTCTCCTTTGCATGATGCTTTCTCCAAGCCAGAGACCACACATGAAAAGCCACCCCTGCTCTGGAGGGTAGGACTCGAACCAATGGCTTCAAGTTACAAGAAAGGAGATTCCGACGAAACATCAGAAAGAACCTTCTGACAGTAAGTCCTGTTTGATAGAGGAACGGTCTTCCCTCAGGAGGTTGTGGACTCTCCTTTCTTTGAAGGTTTTTAAGCAGAGGTTGGTCTGTCATGGGTGCTTTAGCTGAGATTCCAGCATTGCAGGGGGTCAGACTAGATGACTCATGGGGTCCCTTCCAACTCTACTTTGGACTTTTTTTGGGGCGGGCTTATTAATATAAATTTTTATTTCCCCAAATTTCATGAACTTACATCTAGATTAGTTCAAAAATTCAAGGACCCTGAAAGGATTTCCTGTTCCTCTATGGTTTGGAGAAAATCCAATGACAAGCGAAACCAAATAGTTTCAGTTTTCCCCACATCCTCCTTTGAGTCCCATGAAGGCAACATTGCGGCTACGGAGGAGGAAGCTGACCCCCAGAGCCGTCTTTTCCACAGGGCTTAGTGGTGCGTGGCGCCAGGGCACCGGCCACTCAGGGGCACCCCAGCGAGTGGGGGAGCTGTGTGGCTTTTCCGGCGGCCTCCCCTTTCCCTGCATGCCTGACAGCTGCGCCCCACCAACTACAGTGGTACCTCAGGTTAAGTACTTAATTCGTTCTGGAGGTCCCTTCTTAACCTGAAACTGTTCTTAACCTGAAGCACCACTTTAGCTAATGGGGCCTCCTGCTGCTGCCGCACCGCCGGAGCACGATATCTGTTCTCATCCTGAAGCAAACCCGAGGTATTATTTCATCCGAAGTCTCTTATTGCATTCACTAGGACAGATTGTGAAGCTGTGGCTCCAGTACTTTGGCCACCTCATGAGAAGAGAAGACTCCCTGGAAAAGACCCTGATGTTGGGAAAGATGGAGGGCACAAGGAGAAGGGGACGACAGAGGACGAGATGGTTGGACAGTGTCCTCGAAGCTACCAGCATGAGTTTGACCAAACTGCGGGAGGCAGTGGAAGACAGGAGTGCCTGGCGGGCTCTGGTCCAGGGGGTCACGAAGAGTCAGGCATGACTAAACGACTAAACAACAACAAGGGTCCACTTGTGAATCTCCAAAGAAGGCAAACATCAAGACCCCCTAAACCTCCAGTGCTTCTCCTTCCAAACTAAACAGCTCCATGGAGCAAGCACTGCTCCCCAATCAAAAAGTGAGGTGAATGAAATGCTGGCAAGTACAGACCATTATAATTCAGCACTTTAAAAACCGTAATTCACCAAACGGATTTCATTTTCCCTTGGCATCCTGGCATCGGCAAGCCAATTATTTATTATTTTATTATTTATCAAGTTTGTATACCGCCCTTCACCTGTAGATCTCAGGGCGGTTTGCAACATGAAAGCACAAAAAAAATCACAAAATACGTAACAGAAGCAGGGCCAGATTTAGGTTTGATGAGGCCCTAAGCTATTGAAGGTAATGGGGCCCTTTATATGTCCAGCTGTCCTTTTTCATGCAACCAGTCCATGCTCCCTATATATAGGCTCCCTATATATAGAAATGAGCAAACCAGTGATATTTGAGGGAGCAGGCTAGCAGGTGGGACCCATCACTTACATCATAGGAGCCTACACAACACAAAACACTGTGGCTGTATGTAGGATTTATTTTATTTGTTTTTATCTTATATTTTGGAAATGTACACCCAGGTTTTTTCCCCTTTAATTTTTTTGGGGGGCCCACCCTAAGCTATAGCTTGTTTAGCTTATACTTAAATCCGGCACTGAACAGAAGCAAGAACAAAACAATAACCTAAACCTTCTACAAACGCCCATAAAAAGTTGAAGAGGGAAGTTTTCGCTTAGAGCCTCTCTGGGTAGAGCATTCCACAAATACAATTAACGAGAGCAATGCGATTTAAAAAAAAAAAAATCATTTGTTTCGGTTTAATCCACAGGTGACAGCACAGAAACATTACTTCAAGGCTGGCATACTATGCCAAGCACTCCTTATCTCCAGACAACTATCTCCCAAATTTCATTTTAAAAAGGAAGTTCACATACCTGGGCTGGCTCTGCAGGGCGACGAGGCGAGGAATCCAAACAGCAGCAAGACCCAGGCTGGAGATTGCAGGGCTCGCTTCTGGCCCCTTCTCACGTGCATGCTGGAAGCAGGGGCACGCGCGGAAAGCGAAAGTAGCTCGCTTTCCCTCCTCCCGCAGGGGAGATTCCTATTCCGCAAGGAAGAACCCACCGAGCGACGGCGGAACTCCAGGACACGGTCTCGCCTTCCCCGCGCCGGGATCGCATTTCTGCATGCAAAGCGGGCGCTCCCGGGCGACTTTCCCACGCCGGTTCCGTCCGCGCATCCTTGCACCCGCCTCATTTCCCCGATGGGTGCCTTGCCACCCAGGGGTGGAGAAAGCAGTCCGAGCGGCAGCAGCACCAGCTGCAGTTTTCCTGGGCTCCTGTGCTCGCTCGCCCGCCCTCTGCAGCCACTAGGGGAGGCCGTCTCGGGACGCGGCGGAGGCGAAGGCGAAGGAGCCACCCCTCTTCCCTGCGCTCCGCTCCCCGTCCTCGCCTAGCCTGGAAGGGGCGGCGCCTCGTCCCGCCCCAGACAATGCCCGCCCCGGCTCGGCCCTCCCCTCGCCTCCCCCACGTGGTCGAGCGCTGGCGATAGACCTTGAGCCTCGCTTCCTGTGTGGCTCTGTGTGCGCGCGCGGGCCGCGGAGAGCCCGACCCGAGTGGCGACTGCGGCTCCCCCACCCACGCATCCGCACGCTCTCCGCCTTGGATCGATCCCGGGGGTGGCGGAAGATTCTCTAAGCCCACCCCTCCGAGCGCCTGATCGGGTGAGCAGGGGAAAGGGGGGGGGGGGTTGGTTCCTGGTGGCAAACTTGATCCGAACCGCAAAGTCCACTTTTACGCACCACCATCACCGTCGGCTGGGGGTCCTGGGTGGGGCCCGAGAGGCCTGTACGGGCGGTTATATCTGCTGCCCTGGGAGGAGAAGGTGGTGGTGGTGCCTAGTGGTCTCCCCTCCCCTCCAGATGAGGTGCCTGTCTCTGGGGACGGCACTTCTCTCCCCCCCCCCAACCAACCACATTTCACGGGGGAAATGTGAGCCAGCACGAGCACTGTCTTTTGGGGTGATGAATAGTGTCCTGGCTTGCCTGCCCCCATCAAGAAAACAATAGAAATACTTAACTAACTGACCAATCACGTCGGTTCTGCTGCCCCAGACAAAAGGCCTGCCCCCCCAACAAAAATCCTGGCTATGCCCATGTGTCCTGGGGTTCTTGAGGCCATGGGGTGTCTGCTAAATTGCAGCTGCCGCAGCAGTGAGAATGAGTGATGAGCAATGTCTGTGGAACTTCTATGTACTTGTTATACCCTCCTGTTGTCCCTGGAGAGACTCTGCACTTGGATCGCGAGTGAGGATCCTGTGACCTTCCAGATCCTGCTCGCATCGTCTCTGACCACTGGCTGGCTGTGCTGCCTGGGGCTGAGAGAACATGGGAGTCCAGCGATATCTGGGCACCACCACTGACGGGGTCACGTGCAGGTCTGTGGAGGATCTTCTGACTTCTCTGGAGGACCTCATGAAAGAAGCTATAGGACAGGCACCCCCAAACTCGGCCCTCCAGCTGTTTTGAGACTACAATTCCCATCATCCCTGACCACCGGTCCTGTTAGTGAGGGATGATGGGAGTTGTAGTCTCAAAACAGCTGGAGGGCCAAGTTTGGGGGTGCCTGCTATAGGATGATCTGCTCCAGACAGCAAGCCTGCAGTCCCCAACTGTGGGTTGGTTCAAATCAGATGTGTGAGAGCTGTTCACCGGGGGTTTCAGGCAGTGGCTGTTCTGAGCCCTACCTGGATTGAATCTGCGATCTTTTGTATGTGAAGCTAAGGTGGGCTGGGATTTGGCCCTTCTCAGTTCAGTGTGAGGGGCTGCGCAAAAATCCCCAGCAACAATGACATGTCTGTCTATTGATAGCTTTTATATTGTACGCTATGGGATGCGGATGGCACTGTGGGTTAAACCACAGAGCCTAGGACTTGCCGATCAGAAGGTCGGCAGTTCGAATCCCCGCAATGGGGTGAGCTCCCGTTGCTCGGTCCCTGCTCCTGCCAACCTAGCAGTTCAAAAGCATGTCAAAGTGCAAGTAGATAAATAGGTGCTGCTCCGGTGGGAAGGTAAACGGTGTTTCCGTGCGCTGCTCTGGTTTGCCAGAAGCGGCTTAGTCATGCTGGCCACATGACTCGGAAGCTATGCGCCGGCTCCCTCGGCCAATAAAGCGAGATGAGCGCCGCAACCCCAGAGTCAGCCATGACTGGACCTAAGGGTCAGGGGTCCCTTTACCTTTACTTTATATTGTACGCTGCTTAGAGATTCTTTTAAAACACTAAGCTGATTGTAACAACAACAATTGCAACCAGCTTAATATTATTGCTCCAATCAGCTTTATTATTATTATTATTATTATTATTATTATTATTATTATTATTATTATTATATTCGTAGCCCGCCCATCTGAGTTGAAACTGCCCAATTTCCCCACACACACTCCTGTTGCAAAGGGGGCTGTTAACAGTGCAGATTAAGAGAAATGTCAGGGAAATTGATAGGCCAGAATACCAGCCCTGTGGAAGTAATTTGGAAAGAGTGTCTTCCAGGAACAAACCAACAAACAAAAATGTATAAAATTTGGTAGATATGAAAACTCAGATACAAGAATGACCATATCTCTCTTTTTTGTTTTGTTTTGTTTTACTTTTCCTAGCCATGAAAACCCATGAAAACACTTTTGTGAGTATTGAAAAAAGCGTGTGGCTTTCTTCTTGGACCAAAGCAATGACAGAACGTCCTCCTGTGGCACCTTAAAGGAAAGCAAAGTCATTGTGGTAGCGGTTTTTGTGGGCCAGACGCCACTTCGGTGCATGCTTGACCCTTGGGGTCCCTTACAGCTCTACAGATCTATGAAGCAAGTCAACCTTTGTGTCAGCAAATGCATCTACTGCAGCCTGTAAACTTGACCCGTCCATCAAAATTTCATCCCACCAATGAAGAGACCTGTTATCTCAAAATGGACCGCCTACCTTCCACCTCACCTCAGGTGGCTTTCCACTCGAGTTTGGAGGTTTCGACGTTTCATATCGTGAGGTTTTCCTCAGAATTCCTGTGGTAATTTTTGACTGTTTTGCAACCAGAGCAGTGCCGGATTTATGTATAAGCTAAACAAGCTATAGCTTAGGGGCCCCCAAAAAATCACTATTAATATACATCTTCTTAATTGTATTTCAGTTCAGCAATTACTTTGATCAAATACATATTTTGTTATGTGCAAATGGCTTTAGATACCTATTAGGTCCATAAATTACCACATTGCATATATTCAACACAAAAAACCAGGGACAGTTTATTGTTGACAAAGGACAGCTGGACATAAAAAGGGCCCCATTCCCTTCAGTAGCTTAGGGCCTCATCAATCCTAAATCCGGTATTATCCCCCACTTCCCAATTTTTTAGGAAAAGCTGGAGACGGTTTCTAGGAGATAAAAATAAGGACTCTTCCTTCTGGGGCAGAAGGTTTTTCATGGAAGCACCGCCACAGCCAAGAACATCGGGTATAAGGAAGGAGTACCCGTGCCCAGACTGCGGGAGGAATTTTAAACGGAACTCTCACCTTGTCCGACATAAAAGGCTCCACACAGGCGAGAAGCCTTACAAATGCCCGGAGTGTGGGAAGAGCTTCCGGCAGAGCACGGATGTTAATACGCACCGGAGAATACACACAGGAGAAACGCCCTTTCACTGCAACCAGTGTGGGAAAAGCTTTCGCTACCGGACGGGTCTCGTGAAGCACGTGAGGGGCCACGAGGAAGAGAAAGTGAAGGCCTGCCGGAGTTGCCTGGAATGCGGGAAAATCATCAGCGGCACTTTAGTCTCCGTTGCCAGCCAGACGTCCCCTGCGGTGGGCAGATCCCATAAATGCCCCGACTGTGATAAAAACACCCAAGAGAGCTCCCATCTTGTCGTGCACGTACCGGGCCGCGCTACGGAAGAAAACTATATGTGTCCCGACTGCGGAGAAGGGTTTTGCCACAGCTTTCAGCTTATTGGACACAGGAACCTTCACGCCAGTGAGGAAATTCTGTATTGTTTGTTTCTGGGTCGCACCGCTTTGCTCCAAGGGAGCGCTAAATGCGCCGCTGTGGGATATGCTTAGCGCATTGCCGCCTCTGATCCTTATGGGCATAGGGTGCATAAACTGGGAGTCTCAGTACAGTGGTGCCTCGGTTTAAGAACAGTCCTGTTTGTGAACGATTTGGTTTACGAACTCCGCAAAACCAGAAGTAGTGTCCCGGTTTGTGAACTTTACCTCGGTCTAAGAACGGAAGCCAAACGGTGGAAGGGCACTGTGGCGGGAGGCCTCATTAGGGAAAGTGCGCCTCGGTTTAAGAACGGTTTCAGTTTAAGAACAGACTTCCGGAACAGATTAAGTTCGTAAATCGAGGTGCCTTTCTCACCACCAACACCTTGCCTCTTCCACCCCCACTGCTTATGGGGACGAGATGTGCAAGCTCTATGGCTTTTCATTGCATCTCCATTGTTTCTTTTTGCCTTGTGCTTTCCTTATGTTACAGTCTGAATTTTGTGGGATGCCAGTGTCAATCCGTTCAACTTCCAGAATGTTCGGAAACCAAGGCGCGGCTTCTGATTGGCTGCAGGAAGCTGCTGCAGCCAATCGGAAGCTGCGTCAGACATTCAGGTTCCAAAGAACGTTCGCAAACCGGAGCACTCACTTCCAGGTTTGCAGCATTCGGGAGCCAAAACGTTCGACTCGCAAGGCGTTCGGGATCCGAGGTACGACTGTACAGTAAAATACAGAATGTAAAAAATAAATGAAGCAAAAAAGAAAAGAAAAGCCGATTGAAAATCAAATCTAACAATGGCTGTGACGGGAAGAAAAATCACTAAGTGGTCTACGAAGACCACCAGCCATTTTTGAGCGGGGTGTGTGGGGAAAAGTTTGGGAACTGCTGGATTAAAAGATGTAAATGTTGTTGACCATAATAGTTTTATTACATAATATATAACGAAATAATGAAGATCTGTATCTCGGCAGTAGAGCATGCAGAAGTCCTCAGGCCCAATCCCTGGCCTCTCCAGGTCAGACTGGGGAGCAGCTGCAGGGAATACTAAACTATATGGGCCAATGGTCTGACTCAATACAAGGCAGCTTCCTAAATTCCTGCTATAATAATAAATTAATAATAATAATTTTTTATTTATACCCCGCCCTTCCCAGTTCAGAAAACCAGGCTCAGGGCGGATAACAACAAATTTAAAACACTTAATTGACGCAACAAAAAACAGCATAAAATACAGTATGAAACGTGAATAATAAATTCAGAATTCAAAAATCAATTTAGGGGGAAAATCCATCCAATAAACATTAGATGATCACCAGGGCTAGCTGGCTAAATTAGTCCTATTTGGGCCAGCGAGGAGACCAGGGGAGAATTAGCTGTGGGGTCTCAGAGTGGGTAATCTTCATAAAAGCGGAGGGGGAGGGAAGGAAGGGGAATAAAATACCAGGCTAAATTCAAATTGAAAGCCCGGTGGAATAGCTCTGTCCTACAGGCCCTGCAGAAGGAAGTTAAATCCTGCAGGTCCCTGGTCTCATGGGACAGAGCATTCCACCAGGTCGGAGCCATCACTGAGAAGGCCCTGGCTCTGGTGGAGGATAATCTGACTTCTTTAGGGCCCGGGACCTCTAAACTAGGATTTTTCATGGACCTTAAGGTCCTCTGTGGGGCATACCAGGAGAGGTGGTCCCGTAAATCCGAGGGCCCAAAGCCACAAATGCAATATAACACAATAGTAGTAATTTTGTATTATTTTTAAACACCCTTTTGAGTCACTGGCCATTTAACAACATGTATTTTCTTGACAAAAAGGTTTCTGTACTCCTGAACCAGATATTGAATGGGGAGCCATACTTAAATGAATCAGGACTTGGTGCAAAATAAATATTTGGTGGTGGTGGTTGTTTAGGATTGCATTTGGTTTTAGTTTTTCAAAAAGGCCACTCGGGTGCACTGAGTAAGTTTACCTTTTCTAGCTGCTGCAGCAGCTGTGTCATGTCCACTGATGTGAGCACAACATAGCAGGGTGAACTTACTTTGCCGCTTACTTTTGTGGCTTACAGCGGGGGAGCAATGGTTGTGTGGTGCTAGGAGTCATCTGTCTGGGCGCAGCATAAAGGAAAATCTAGCCTAGCAGAAATCTGGCCACTCCATAAAAATTGCTCATTTAATCTTGTTATCTTTCCCCGCTTTGTGCCAGGATTTCAGATTCCTAATCCCGGTACTCTCTGTGGCCTGGAGCCGGGCGTGGCGCCTTTGCCCTCGGACCATCAGGATGAGGAACAGAGGGAGAGTCCAGGAAGCATCTGTAGAGGTGAGGGACCCTGCTAGCTGAAGATCTGATGAGGAATGGGGGGCTTCTGAAGGAGATTCTCTGCTTTACATAGCTCCCTGTCTTTCCCCCATGACTCTTAGGCCCTGTTTGCACTACACATTTAGAGCAATTTTGTTGGCATCTGACTGGTAAAACTTTATTCGCATTAGCCATAGCAACAATAAAACATTACAGTACAGTGGTACCTTGGGTTACGTAAGCTTCAGGTTACAGACGCTTCAGGTTACAGACTCCGCTAACCCAGAAATAGTACCTCGGGTTAAGAACTTTGCTTCAGAACAGAAATCGGGTTCCAGTGGCGCAGCAGCAGCAGGAGGTCCCATTAGTTAAAGTGGTGCCTCAGGTTAAGGACAGTTTCAGGTTAAGAACGGACCTCCGGAACGAATTAAGTACTTAACCTGAGGTACCACTGTATTGGTATATTTTTTAATATATATAATTTTTATTAAATTTTCTGTTTTACAATTTAGAATACTTATTTAAACATTCTTAAAATATCAGTGACTTGCCTCCTTCTCTTTCCATGGTTCATTTTGCATATCATAAATCCCTGCATCTTTTACATAAACTAAACCATTCAGTACGTATTTCATTATTGCATCCATCGAAATGAATTTATCTTAATGCTGCCAACATTTTCAAGTGTACACAACTTCCCCACATACATTCGATAAACATTTTCCAATCTTCTCTAAACGTATGTTGTTCTTGTTCTCTTATTCTGTATGTTAAGTCTGCAAGCTGCAAATATTCTGTCAGCTTAAGTTGCCATTTTTCTATAGGTCCCATATATTGGTATATCACGATGTTTAGCTGGCAATATATCACGATATTGAAAGACAGACATCGCTCAGCTCTAGCACACAATACGATTTGCGATAAGATAATGAAACCAAAATCACGATATGGACTTCAATCCGTTCTTGAACAATATATCTCCCAGCCCTAGTGCTGAGAGTTGTTGGGAGACTCCCTATTCCCCTCGCAGGTACTACAATTCCCAGAGTTCCCTGGGAAGAGGGACGGATGGACTGTTAAGCCATTCTAGGAGTTGCAGCTCTGCAAGGAAAATGCAGAGCAGCAGGCATGTTTTTAAATGTAATTGCTTTTTAGCACGCTCTAAACTGCTTTTAGGGACCCGGGTGGCGCTGTGGGTTAAACCACAGAGCCTAGGACTCGCCGATCAGAAGGTCGGCAGTTCGAATCCCCACGATGGGGTGAGCTTCCGTTGCTCAGTCCCTGCTCCTGCCAACCTAGCAGTTTGAAAGCACGTCAAAGTGCAAGTAGATAAATAGGTACCGCTCTGGCGGGAAGGTAAACGGCATTTCCGTGCACTGCTCTGGTTCGCCAGAAGCAGCTTAGTCATGCTGGCCACATGACCCGGAAGCTGTATGCTGGCTCCCTCGGGAGCGAGATGAGCGCCACAACCCCAGAGTCGGTCATGACTGGACCTAACGGTCAGGGGTCCCTTTACCTTTAGCTAAACTGCTTTTAAGGTGTTCCCAATGGTAATTGCTTTTGGAATGCGCGAATCTGCTTTAGAATGTCCTTGCTTTTGTTTTTAAATTTGCGTATCTCTTTGCCATTCTGGGTTCCTTGGGGAGGAAGGGCCTGGGTATAAAGTCAAGGGCAGAATAATCGTGGCTGTCATTCACGCGCCCTCTTTTGTGACCCTGTGACTTCTGTTCCAGCCTGTGATGATGCTGTGCCCACGGAGCCTGAGGAAGAGGACCTCTCATCCCATGAGAGACTTTCTCGGACGTTACTGGGAAGGCTGCAGATACTGGATCCCCAAAGGAAAGAGGCCTCTAAGGCGAGGCCCGGCTTCTCCAGGGGGCAGTGGAAACGGCCGGCGGCGAGGGGAAGGGAATCGGCGGAGGACGGGAGTGCTGCCTCTCCTGTGTGTGAGCGGTTCCTCCGCTCAGAGAGGAGACACCTCTGCTTCATGTGTGGGAAGAGGTTCCGGTACGAGTCCCACCTGGTCACTCACGAGCGGATCCACACGGGAGAGAAGCCCTTCGAATGCAGCACCTGCCACAAGAGCTTCCGGGACCGCTCAGACCTGAGCAAGCACCAGAAAACTCACTCGGCGGACAAACCTTACAAGTGTCTCGACTGCGGCAAAAGCTTTCACCACCAGTTGACCTTTATTAGGCACCAGAGGCTTCATCCCAGGGAGAGCTCCTCTTGCGATCCGAGCCGGGTGTATTTTGCCATCCTCCCCTCGTACCACGTGGGCGCAGAGATGAGCATTGGGGATGGGACGGAGACCCCCGAGAGCCTTGGCTTTCCTTTTAAACAAAAAGTAAGTTCCTAGCCCTTAAGGTAGCGAAGGTGGGATTGAAAGCAATGGGGCAAAGGGGGAGGAACCAGAGATAGGGCCTGAGTAGGTTTCCTGCAAGGGTTCTTAAGAATTCCATATCACTTGCCTCCTTGGTCCAGTATTTTCTTTTGAATGCAAGCAGGGTGTACACACACACTGAGAGCCAGTGTGGTGTAGTGGTTAAGAGCGGTGGACTCATAATCTGGGGAACCGGGTTCGCTTCCCCGCTCCTCCACATGCAGCTGCTGGGTGACCTTGGGCTAGTCACACTTCTCTGAAGTCTCTCAGCCCCACTCACCTCACAGAGTGTTTGTTGTGGAGGAGGAAGGGAAAGGAGAATGTGAGCCGCTTGGAGACTCCTTCGGGTAGTGAGAAAGCGGGATATCAATTCCAAATCCAAATCCAAACACACACACACACTGAGAGAGAGAACCTTGTATATCAATGCTTCAGCTGTAGGAAAAGATTTCAGCCCATTTGCATCAGAGTGCTTCTTGGATATTTGAAGCTGTTGAGGATGGTGAGGTTTTAGAGTACCTTTCCAATGCCCCCTTTCCTTCTCCATCAGCTGAGGAGCCCCCAGGAGGCAAGGCTGTCAGGTCACGAGGCCAGATATGGGGTGGGGGAAACCCTAAGGGCCTAGCAAAGGTGGCTGAGGCAACCCAGTCAGATGAGAGGCATATAAATAATAAAATGATGATGATGAATTTCACTTGGGACAAATGTAAGGTTCTGTACCTAGACAGGAAGAACCAGCTGCCCAAATATAATATAAGGGACACCTGGCTTGCTATCAGTACATGTGAGACGGATTTAGGAGTCAACAGTGTGATGCAGCAGCAAGAACAGATAATGCTATTTTGGAACGCCCTCCCACCCGACGTCAAAGAGATAAACAACTACCTGACATTTAGAAGATATCTGAAGGCAACCCTGTTCAGGGAAGTTTTTTATGTGTGACATTTTAATGTATTTTTAATCTTTGTTGGAAGCCGCCCAGAGTGGCTGGGGAAACCCAGCCAGATGGGCGGGGTACAAATAATAAGTTATTATTATTATATAGGCTGATCTGTATAGTGTCCAGATCAAGGGAAGTCATAGTGCCACTCTATTCTGCCTTAGTCAGACCACACTAGAAATACTGTGTCCAATTCTGGGCACCACAATTTAAGAAGGATGTTGAAAAGCTGGAACGTGAGCAGAGGAGGGTGACCAAGATGATCAAACGTCTGGAATACTAAGCCTTATGAGGCGCTCTTAATGGAGCTGGGAATGTTTAGCCTGAGAAAGAAGAGACTGAGATGAGATATGACAGCCATCTTCAAATATCTTAAGGGCTGTCACATGGAGGAGGGAGCATCCTTGTTTTCTCCTGCTCTGGAGGGTAGGACCTGAACCAATGGCTTCAAGTTGCAAGGAAGGAGATTCTGACTAAACATTCGACTTCCAAAGCGTTCGAAAACCAGTGTGTGGCTTCCGATTGGCTGCACGAAGCCTCTGCAGCCAATCAGAAGCCGCGTCGGACGTTCGGCTTCCAAAAAACATTCACAAACCGAAACACTTCTGGGTTTGCGGCATTCGGGAGCCAAAGCATCCATGTACCAAGGTGTTTGGGATCCGAGGTACGACTTTATTTGAAATGCCAATGCTATCTCACACTTCTTTCAGTATCACTAAAAGGTATTTGTATTGAAGCTATGGCAATATGTATGTTAGTTTCGGTTTAATTGCTTGAGGAGGATCCCAGATTCCGGGTATGTACAGTTCTGGATGCCCAGTCCCTCTGGGACTGAGTCTCCCTGCATAAGCCTTGTGTTCATCACCTGAGACCCCTTCTGCGAGTGCCCCCTTTGAGGGATGGGCAGATTGTGGCATCACGAGAACAGAGAGATGCGTCTGCCACTGTTAACAGCTTTTAGGTGCTAGGTAAAGACGTTCCTGTTTATCCTCACATTTGGCTCTCAGTTGAGTGTCATGTGATTTGTTGATACCCCAGCCGCTGTCAATGATAATCTTTTAGTAGAGTGGAGCAGCGCCCACCCATTTTTATGTTGTTTCAGGATGAGCACTTTTAGTAATGTTATTTTATATTTCTGATGTTCTTTTAAATGTTGTCGTCTGTATCCTTTTATAACTGAAGTGAGGGACAAATAAATGCAATAGATAACTACTAATGGGTTCAGCTTGATAGATGAAACGATCTCATCTGTTCTTCTGCACATTCTTGGGGTTTTTTAACACTCCCCCCAGAGCCAATTTGGGGGTGCCTGAGGGGAAGCAGAGAAAGCCCAGTTGCGCTGGCAGAAACCCTTCTGTGGGCTTTCACTAGCCGGACTCATGAGTTGAATCCTGCTCTAAAAAAATAAAAATATTTGAAGCACATTCCTAACCTTTGTGGATTAGGGAAAGAGTGGGGGGTTTATTATTATAATATATTACGGGGTGATAATATTCTGTGGTTAAACCACAGAGCCTAAGGCTTGCCGATCAGAAGGTCGGTGGTTCGAATCCCTGTGACGGGGTGAGCTCCCATTGCTCTGTCCCTGCTCCTGCCAACCTAGCAGTTTGAAAGCATGTCAAAGTGCAAGTAGATAAATAGGTACCACTCCGGCGGGAAGGTAAACTGCGTTTCTGTGCTCTGCTCTGGTTCGCCAGAAGCAGCTGAGTCATGCTGGCCACATGACCTGGAAGCTGTACGCCGGCTCCCTCGGCCAATAAAGCGAGATGAGCGCCGCAGCCCCAGAGTCGTCCACGACTGAACCTAATGGTCAGGGGTCCCTTTACCTTTGATATTCTGGAATGATAGAGTTCAGTCATATGCCTTATGGGAAATGATACCTATGGTATTTTGAATTTGAACCTGAATGGTATCGTTTTATAAAAAGCAAATGGTTTTTTTACTCGGCTACCATGCTGTCCTTTCTCAGCCCCCAAAGGCTTGAGTCATTTGTGGTTGTTCTCGTTTTGGCCTTGCAGGTGACAATGTGGCAAGCGTAAGGAAGGCAGAGAACTTTCTTTGGAGTGAATGTCCAGTGCTTTCACATAAAAACTTGGGTGCTGTTGAAGAGATTTAAGAAATCACGTTCCAAGACCTGCAAAATGGGGTGGGGGCGAGAGACCACGTAAGCCACGGAACTTTTCCACAGAGCAAGACATCTTGCAGAAAGAGGAGTCCATCGCCTGCCGGAGATTTGATCGAAACCACGTTCCGGTTTAGAAGCCACGCAGCCAAGAAACCACAAATTGCTGGAAAGGTTTAAAGCGATACTCGTGCACCGTTGTGCGTCAAAGATTGTACGTTCTAGAGGAGTCCAGCCAAAGCACAAATTCTAGGAACATTTTTTTAATGCAAGTTTAAAGGCTAAGCTGCGAAGAATCCCTAGAATGGCAAAATCAGACCATTTCACTGCCTTTCTGGAAAGTATGTGGTGGAAGAGAACCTGTTCTGTGAGACCTTCTTGGCTGTTCCTTCTGTAGGGCTTCCCTCTTCCAATGTGCAAGCCTTGATTTATGTCAGAGAAGCCATGGCGGAGCAGGAACCCTTTTGATAAGAAAAGCTTCACATACAGTAGGAGAAAGCTTACGAATGCCCAGAGTGGGGAAATACTGTGTTGCCAAATCCTACTATTATAAAGTTACACTGTCAAGTTGCTTTGAGACTTTTTGGGCAAGAATGGTAATAAATAATATTAATAGTCCATGGCGCTGTGGTCTAAACCACTGAGCTTCTTGGGCTTGCCGATCAGAAGGTCGGCGGTTCGAATCCCCTCGATGGGGTGAGCTCTCATTACTCGGTCCCTGCTCCTGCCAACCTAGCAGTTCGAAAGCAAAAAAGTGCAAGCAGATAAATAGGTACCGCTCCGGCAGGAAGGTAAACGACGTTTCTGTGCGCTGTTCTGGTTTCAGTGCTCCGTTGCGCCAGAAGTGGCTTAGTTATGCTGGCCACATGACCCGGAAAAACTGTCTGTGGTCAAACGCCGGCTCCCTCGGCCTGTAAAGCAAGTTGAGCGCCGCAACCCCAGAGTCGTCTGCGACTGGACTTAACTGTCAGGGGTCCTTTACCTTTTTTTATAAGGGGAAACCACAAGTGTGATTGCACAGTATGCTAGAAGGAGTTTGCTTTTGAGGGCCCCGGCTTCACACAGGATCCCTCTGGATGAAGGACTTACGTTCCTACTTTTTTCCTAGACTACGTGGCCATATCATAGACACTCGTTCATTCAGAGGTTTATAAGCAGAGGCTGGTTGGTTGCCTATCATGGATGATGCAGCATAGGTGTTTGTGTGAGGGGGAACTTTTGGCCCTCTGGATGCTGCTGAACTACAACTCCCATCATCCCTGGCCGTTGGCTGTGCTTGTTGGGGCAGATGGGAGTTGTAGTTCATCAGCATCTGGAAGGCCAGAGGTTTCCCACGTCTGCTATAGCAGGTGGACTTCCTTTATTGGCATGGCAGGGTCAAATACAGAGTCTTTTGAGGTCCGTTCCAATGCTATGATTGCAGCATTTGGGACTTTTTAGTTTAGGGGAAATAGGAGTGAGAGACAAGAAGACGGATGTCTATAAAAGTATGCATGGGAAGGAGAAAGTGAGTTGATACAAGTTTTTCTCCCGTTCTCTCATAGCACTAGAACTAGTGCACATCCAGTGTAACTTGAATGTTGGAAGATTCAGTACTTATTCACACAGCAGCATCTAGTAAAACAATGGAATTTGCTTCTGCTGTGATGGCCGCCATCCTGGATGGCCTTAAAAGAGGATTGGACAAATTCAGGGACGACAAGGCAAACAATGGCTACTGACTCTGATGGCTGTTCTCTGCCTCTGCTTCTGAAGAGTGGTTGCTGGAAACTCAAGGAGGGGAGAGTGGCTGTTGTGTTCGGATCCTGCCTGCCAGTTTCCCACAGCCATCTGTTTGGCCACTGTGAGAACAGGATGCTGGCCTGGATGGGCCACTGGCCTGATCCAGTCAGTTCTTCTCACATTCTTATGATTCTCTGACATCATTTGTCAGGAATGAGCCAGCGCCAAGCGAAGGTTTGCAGCCAACTGCAGAAAGCAGCCAGGAACAGAGGCTTGGGTGTTAGTCAGGTGGGGAGAGCCGGCAGCTACAGACTTCGGCTCTTCCACACCTTGACGGGCAGGGTGATAAGGCAATAGCTGAGAGCAGGCTAGAACACAGCAAAGCTTGCAGGAAGGACAGATAGGAGCAAATAGATTCAGAGACAGCCTTTCAGAACAAGAAGAGGGTGGGGCTGATTCACTAAGTCCGAGGAGTCAGCAGATGGGAAGGCTGCTAGACAGGAAGTAAAACAAGAGACGGAAAGGTCGTAAGTTCAATATATTCTGTTGACGCCAGAAGGAGTCTTCAGAAGGGTCATCTTGAATAAGGATGCCGGAGGCTTTGTCGGAGCCGTCCGGAGCTATCTGTTTGTTTTTGCAATAAATCCTTTTTAATTACCGGTACCTACGCTTATTGTGTTATCAAGCTGGGAACCTGGACTCCTGATATCATCGCTTATAAAAATAGCCAACCAGACTCAGGTCCACCAGCGATGCAGTGGCCAAGCTCATGCAACCAGCATCGTTTTCAGCCCTGTGGCATGCAGCATAGATGTGTTCCTTGAGACTGAGAGGAAGACCAGGCTACTAAGTTGCATGTGAGCGGGCTACTTATTTGTCAAAACCTGTGGCTGCGAGTTGTACCCAGCGTTAACCTGTTCACTAGTGCAAGGACACGCTTAATGTTGTGCAAAAGAGAAATCCGGCACTACAGTTTTGCTAGCGGAAACTCTCTGCACAATTTGGTTTTGCTATCCATTGCACAACAAAATCACCACTTCTTGTGTATTCTGTAGGTGCAAAACATTTCGCCAGTGGAACTGCTATACTGCCAAGAGACTTTTGACTTAGCGCTGCATAAGAAGACACAACCTGTGTGTCCAGCACAGCCGCAACACATCAAAGGGCGGGGGGCAAGAGTGAAATGGAGAAAGCCCAGAGGAGCATCTCTGGGGATGCAGTCAGTGTGTGCAGGGACTAAAAGAATTCATGCTTCCTTACCCCTCAAATAAAAAGTACAGATTCTGGGGCTGCAAAGAACCTTCTGGATTTTGCAGCCAAGGTAGCATTTTGTGCCTCAAGGCTGGCCAGAGAAAAAAACGAGTGAAGGTCTCTTTGCTATGTTATACAACTCTGGGGGCAAGAAACAATGTGAATAAAAGTGTAGAGGGTCTCATAAATCCAAGTTCTGCATAGGATGCTGTTTTTGCAGAAGGTAAGAAGGCATGTGTCAGCTTGCTGGAAGATGGAGTTCTCTATCATTGAGCTTCCATCTGGTCATATCCTGTGTTGTTTTTTATTTTGTGACCAGACACTGAGGACAAACAAAAAAGGGAGAGTAAAGTGATGAAATGTGACCTTTTGTTTGTTTGTTTGTTTGTTTGTTTGTTTAGCTGCTTTTTTCTCTTGCTCTTCTTTTTTTATCCCGGAGACTTACTGGACTCTTAAAACTTAGCAATTAAAATCATTTGATGATTGCAAAGATTCCCTGGTTTATAGTATTTGTGGTGCTTTTCCATCAGCCCGCTACAGGATTCTAGTTTAATCAAATGAAAGCATAACTGACTCTTAACTGAACAGGGAACACGTTACGTCAAATATACCAATAGGGTTAGCATTAAGGTCCGGTACTGGCTTATATGTAGTACATGAAAAAATGGCATTTCTATGAATTTAAGGAGAATTGGGTCAGGAATAAAAAGCAAATATTCAAAAGAAGTAGTAGGCTTGCTCCTCCTCCAAACTCGCCAAGGTAACAACAACAGCATGCTACCCACTCTGACCCAACAGAACAACAGTCCAAGAATAAAATAGATTCTTAGGATTCAAATGGCTTCTCTCAAAGGAAGAGCCAGTGGTCTTTGGCAAGACAATAAACACCTCATCTTTCCCTGACATGGTGTTGACTAGGCCATAAAGCAACACTCTGATACCATAAGCCCTTTGGTTTAATATTACATTTCCTACTGAGAAAAAATTACGTGATGTTCCAGAATTCTGGCCTGAATGGGACAGAAGGACAATTTCTCTCCTGTTTATTTGGAATGCAGGAGGTGGAATCAGGCAGGGCAGAATCTTCCAAGGGTCTCTTTGGTGCTACTGTTAGAGCTGTCGCCCCATCCAGTTGCCCCATCGTCAGGAAAAATAGAGGACCTGTCTCCATGTTTCTTTCAAAGTTCTGTGGCAGGAAGAATGTGCTCAGGAAAGTTTGGCCTGTATCTTTTTAGCTCCCACAGCATTTAGCCTAGGCCCTGGCTCAGTCATGCTTCCTGAAAGCAAGCTTTGGTTCACACAACTGGGTTTCCTCCTTCTGTACAGCACCCTAGAATTATTGAAGGTTCCCGCCCACACACTTCAGCTTGCGCTATCTGCTTCTGTGCTATCTGCTTCTGTACCTTGGTAAAACCACTTCTCTCACGTTTATAGCAGAGTATTTCCCTGGAGGGACGTGGGTGGCGCTGTGGGTTAAACCACAGAGCCTAGGACTTGCTGATCAGAAGGCCAGCGGTTCGAATCCCCATGGCGGGGTGAGCTCCTGTTCCTCGGTCCCAGCTCCTGCCAACCTAGCAGTTTGAAAGCATGTCAAAGTGCAGGTAGATAAATAGGTACCGCTCCGGCGGGAAGGTAAATGGTGTTTCCGTGTGCTGCTCTGGTTCGCCAGAAGCGGCTTAGTCATGCTGGCCACATGACCTGGAAGCTGTACGCTGGCTCCCTCGGCCAATAAAGCGAGATGAGCACCACAACCCTAGAGTTGGCCACGACTGGACCTAATGGACTGGACCTAATTACCTGTACCTATTTCCCTGGAGGCAGGTGACAAGAACAGCAGCTATAGTCAAATTCCTCAGTCAAGAGTGTCTTTATTGCTTGACTGGTTGCACAAACATTTCTATTGCAAATATATACAAACTAGCTACATTCTTTCTACACCTCTCCAGCGTGGTATAAACTCAGCATACAGTATGTGTGTGTGTGTGTGTGTGTGTGTGTGTGTGTGTGTGCGTGCGCGTGCACTTTCTTCTTGATGAAGTTGCAGCCTGCAACTTTATTTGCACCTCCAGCTGACACCAATTAAGCCACGACTGCCACTCCCACACACTAAAGAAAATTCTGGAACTCCATTTAAAGCTCAAAGGAACGATGTTTTCCTAACAAGAACCTGGAAAATAACTGCAAAAAGAAAAGGGAAGCCAAAGCCAGCTTGAAAACAGCTTGGTGTTACACCTGCTGGATGTTTTCTACATTTGTGGAGCCACCACCAGAAAACCCCTGGCCTGGGCGCCTGGCAGAGTGTGGTAGAGAACCTACTCAAAGAGTTTGGCAGAGGTAAGTGGAAACAATGGCAGCTGGGCCTTTAGGGTAAATGAGGTATCAGAGTTTTTAGGGGCTAACCAGGCTGGGATAGTTGGGATAGCAGGCTTGTTGAATGTAGTTGAATGTAGATTTTTCAATTTCGTTGTTCTGTTTGGGACAATGACAATAAAGATTATCGTATCGTAACCTCAGTGTGCCCTCAGCCACCCTCCTGCTTTCTTGCTTGCTACCAGTTTACAACTTACTATATCACCCCAGGAGGTGGTAGCAGTGCCTTGACCGTTTCCTCCTCCTCAGTTCCAGAGACTTTCCCATCCCACGAATCCAGTTTGTGGACCAGAAAAGCGAAGGCACCCTTTCATGTGCATCAAGACTCACATCTTTTTTATTATTAATATTATTATTGTTGTTGTTATTTTATTATTATTATTATTATTATTATTATTATTATTATTATTATTTTATTTTATTTCATTTTCCTGGAGCTCTGCCCACCCCAAATCCTGGGAACGGGCAAGGGTGTAGCCAGCATAGGAGCCAACTCCTGGGCGTGGCAGCTTCGATCCCGCCCCACCAATAAATATTTGAGAATGGCATTGTCATTGAAACGGTGTGCGTGCACCACACCATGTGGTTGATTATGTGGAGCGCGGCTTACCTGCAACCCCCCCCCCCATATTTTATTCAAGTTGGTACCCCCTGGTAGCCAGGCTTTATGTTAGCGGGGGGGGGGGGAAGAACCTCAGTTAGTTATTTTGCATCGATTTACTTTATTTAGGGGGACACCTGCTCTTCCTTGCCTCCCCTTGGCAACACCCATGGGGACGGGGGGCGGAGGGGTGGGGGCTGGTGAAGAGAAACCCCAGTGCCGAAAGTTGCCGCGGCCACCAGAGGCCTCTCGCTTTCAGCTCGCCCAGCCGAGAGGAAGCTGCTCTTCTCTTCCTCCTCTGCTCAGGAACATCCTGGCTCCGAGTGGGCCACGCCGGCGCCGTCTGCAGCGCCGCTTTCTCCTCCGAGGGAGCCTGCAGGCGGGAGGCAGAGAGGCAACCGCCGGGGCGCGCTGCGCTTCCTCCGCCCTCCCTCCTCTCGGAGCCCGACCGGAGTGGGAACTGACGCGCCCCAGCCTTTGTCGAGCGGGATAGGCGGGAGGAGGGGGGGGGTGCGAGGAGGCTCTTGCGGGAACAATCCCGGGTGAGTGAGACAGATGCCGGGAGGAGGCGCGGTGGGGCAGCGCGATCCGGGATGAAAGTGGCGGGTGGCGCTGGGGTTGCGCGCACGCTTGCGCTTGCAAGGAACGCGGCGAAGGATGGAATTTGGCACGCGTTGCGCGCGGAGGAGAGGGGCGCAGAAGAGCAAGGGAGATGGTTTTCTTTTGTGATTATTTCCACGCCAGACTTAGAGGGGTGGGGTGTGAACTCTCTAATGAGAAGTAATAGCTCCGTCTGCGAAGGGGAGGTTGCACGACACGATTGGACGCCGATTGGTCATCCAGGTCACATCTCAAGCTTTGGCATTGCAGCAAGGGATGCGATCCAGGAGGAGAAAGGTTCTCCATGGCTACTACTAGCCAAGAGGGCTATGTTGCACATCCAGTGTTGGAGGCAGTATGCTCTGCCATCGAACACCAGTTTTAGGGAATCATACGTGGGGGGAGCAAGGGTGCAGTCGGGTCCTACTTAAGGGCTTTGCACTGGCGTCTGGTTAGTAGATGGGTAGTTTGCAGTAGATCAGGGTGGGTTTCTGACACCCACTGCAACACTGTTCAGCAACAGTAGCAGCAAAATAACTCTCCCCACCAAAATTAGGCTGCTGAAATGAAGAAAGCAAAGCAGGAGAGAACTTCTGTATGAAGAGTGTGTGGGCAAAATTCAGCTTTGGTACAGTTGTTGTTTAGTCGTTTAGTTGTGTCCAACTCTTCATGACCCCATGGAGCAGAGCACGCCAGGCACTTCTGTCTTCCACTGCCTCCCGCAGTTTGGTCAAACTCATGCTGGTAGCTTCGAGAACACTGTCCAACCATCTCGTCCTCTGTCGTCCCCTTCTCCTTGTGCCCTCCATCTTTCCCAGCATCAGGGTCTTTTCCAGGGAGTCTTCTCTTCTCATGAGGTAGCCAAAGTATTGGAGCCTCAGCTTCAGGATCTGTCCTTCCAGTGACAGATAGGTAGCTGTGTTGGTCTGCCATAGTCAAAACAAAAAAAATTCCTTCCAGTAGCACCTTAAAGACCAACTAAGTTAGTTCTTGGTATGAGCTTTCGTGTGCATGCACACTTCTTCAGATACTCCTTCCAGTGAGCACTCAGGGCTGATTTCCTTAAGAATGGAGAGGTTTGATCTTCTCTCAAGAGTCCCATGGACTGCAAGAAGACTCTGCCAAGAGTCTCCTCCAGCACCACTTGGGTACAGTACTGAGATTTAATTCCAGAATGTGCTCAGAGATACCCCTGTTCTTTAATTCTAAGGATGTGTTAGAATTATATATTCTAGTAGCTCTGGTTGATAGATGCTGTTCTAGTTTAAAACAAGTCTGGATTCTCTTTTCTTTCAGCCACTGAATAGAAAATGGAGGAGGCTTTTCGGAAGGAAAGTCCTGAACAGGTGAAACTGCATAAGGCAGCAGCAGAAATATCCCCGTGGAATTGTTCCCAAGTAGATGATGATTCTGAAAATCAACAGGGGTCAGAAACACAAATGAACAAATGCTCTGAATCGGAAAGGCCGAAGTGTGTCCCTTCCCAAGGAGACCCCAAGGAAGCAAGAAAGCTGCCTATTCAACAAAGAAATCGGATGTCAAAGAAACAGCACCCTTGCCCTGACTGCGGGAAAGTCTTCAACAGGACCTCGGCCCTCAACGCGCATCAGAGAGTCCACACGGGGGAGAAGCCCTACAAATGTGCAGAGTGTGGGAAGAGCTTCAGTAAGAGTTCGCACCTCATTGCTCATCAGAGAATCCACACAGGCGAAAGGCCGTACACCTGTATGACTTGTGGGAAAAGCTTCAACCACTCCTCACATGTCATTACCCACCAGAGAACCCACACAGGGGAGAAACTCTATAAATGCCTTGAGTGTGGGAAAAACTTCCGGTACAGCTCCGATCTCATCAGGCACCAGATTGAGCACGCGGGAGAAAAACCTTACCAGTGCTCCGACTGTGGGAAGTGCTTCAACCGGAGCTCAAACCTCCTTATTCATCAGAGAATACACACGGGCGAGAAACCCTACAAGTGCCTTGAGTGCGGGAGGAGCTTCAGCTACAGCTCCGTCCTCATCAAGCACCAAAAAGTACACACCTCCGAGAAGCCTTATAAATGTCCTGACTGTGGGGAAGGTTTTCACGTCAACGCAAGTCTCCTCACACATCAGAGAGTTCACACAGGAGAGAAACACTACTCATGCTCACAGTGTGGGAAAAGTTTCCGATGGATCTCGCACCTTACCAGGCATCAGAAGATCCACATGGCAGCGAAACCTGTTTAAACGTTCGAAATACTGGGAAATCATCCGTGTGTGCTCAGATCTTAAGTTGGAGTATACTTTTGTTTAGTGTATTCTTCCATATGTCTCTCCATTACCATTCCTTTGATTTATTGTCTAATTTTACAAAGTAAGACACTTGAGGGAAGGAATCTTTCCATATTATTATTTTGTATTTGTTTGTTTGTGTGTGTACACACACACACACACACACATGAAAATATCACTGTATCAGTAATAAAACACTTAAATCCAACAGCTGACTTTTGATGGCTCAGGATAAGCCGGGGCGAACCGTATTTGTATTTATTTATTTGAAAAAAAATTGTTTGCATTTTATATTTGTTACCTTCCTGAGCCGAAGAGATTGACTCAAATAAATACCGTAGGTGCTACCTCCTCCTCCTCCTCCTCTGTGTTGTCATCCTGGTGCCCTTCTGCTTAACAAATAAGAACTGCAAAGTAAGGGAAGTAGGATGCAACTCTGGAATGTCTTTTGTAAGTCTCCCATTGTAAGACCTCTTCCCAAAGCTTTGGAGAGTCGCTCAGGCCTGCTTCCTGAAATCCTTCAGTGGCAAATGCCAGAGACCTACACTGGTTCCCAGTACATTTCCGAGCATAATTCAAAGTGTTGGCGCTGACCTTTAAAGCCCTAAACAGCCTCGGCCCAGTATACCTGAAGTGTCTCCACCCCCATCATTCAGCCTGGACACTGAGGTCCAGCTCTGAGGGCCTTTTGGTGGTTCACTCCCTGCGAGAAGTGAAGCTACAGGGAACCAGGCAGAGGGCCTTCTCAGTAGTGGCGCCCACCCTGTAGAACGCCCTCCCATCAGATGTCAATAAGCAACTATGTAACCTTTAGAAGACATCTGAAGGCAGCCTTGTATAGGGAAGATTTTAGTGTTTGTTTTATTATGCTTTTATATATGTTGGAAGCCTCCCAGAGTGGCAACCCAGTCAGATGGGTGGGGTAAAATAATAACAATAACAACAATAACAAACTACTGTTGTTGTTGTTTCGTCGTGTCTGACTCTTCGTGACCCCATGGACCAGAGCATGCCAGGCACTCCTGTCTTCTACTGCCTCCCGCAGTTTGGTCAGACTCATGCTGGTAGCTTCGAGAACACTGTCCAACCATCTCGTCCTCTGTGGTCCCCTTCTCCTTGTGCCCTCCATCTTTCCCAACATCAGGGTCTTTTCCAGGGAGTCTTCTCTTCTCATGAGGTGGCCAAAGTATTGGAGCCTCAGCTTCAGGATCATTAAGGCAGAGAGTTGCTCCAGGTAGGACACTCTTATCTTTGCAACTCCCTTGTCAGATCCTGGCTTTTTAATCCTTTGTGTGCTGCTAAACACCTATGGCAGGGCTGGTGGCCTTTTTGCCCTCAAGGCCAATTACAGCAGTGGGTGAGTCCATGGAGAGCACAAGCTAGTGGGCACTGGTGGGTCCACCGACTGGGCATGGCTTGGTTCCACTCTTGCCCGTTGCCTCAGGCAACACACTATTTTGGTCCAACCCAGCACTCCAACATGAAGCATCTAATCTTGGAAAGCTGCAGAGGAAGAATGTGAATTCTAGCACACATATGTAGGGGCAATAAGTCTTATGAGTTCTGCAAATCTAGACGGGAGTTAAGCGCAGTGTTAGGTTGCAAGGAAGCAATGCCTCTTCTGCATACTTTCAGTCAGGGCCAGATTTAGGTTTGATGAGGCCCCAAGGTACTGAAGGCAATGGGGCCCTTTATATGTTCAGTTGTCCTTTGTCAGCAACAAATTGTCGCTGTTTTTTTGAGTTGAATATATGCTATATGTTCCTTCCAGTAGCACCTTAAAGACCAACTAAGTTAGTTCTTGGTATGAGCTTTCGTGTGCATGCACACTTCTTCAGATACACTTCTTCTGTATCTGAAGAAGTGTGCACGCACACGAAAGCTCATACCAAGAACTAACTTAGTTGGTCTTTAAGGTGCTACTGGAAGGAATTTTTTTTGTTTTGACTATGGCAGACCAACACGGCTACCTATCTGTATATGCTATATGGTAATTTATGGACCTAATAGGTATCTAAAGCCATTTGCACATAACAATATATGTATTTTATCAAAGTAATTGTGGAGTTGAAATACAATTAAGTATATTAATAGTGATTTTTTTGGGGGGGCCAAGAGAGTGGGGGCCTAAGCTACAGCTTGTTTAGCTTATACATAAATCCGGCACTGATTTCAGCATGCATATAAGAAAATTACGCTTTTGAATAGTCCCTACAGCATTATTCTTTTAAACCTCCCTGCGATAAGAGTAAACCCGCACTGCAAGCAAATGACTGGCAGGGACGCTCCCCCCCCCCCAAGCACTGGCTTTCTGCTTGCGAGGAGCTTTCGGCATTCAGAAATGTAATTCGAAAGGGACGCAGCGTGCGCGTTTGGTCCTTCCCTCCCTGTTTAAATACTCAGCTGGTTAAATTATATTCAAAGGGGGGGGAAATGAAAAAGAAAGGAAAAGCTGGCGATCCCCTTTAAAAAGTCTCTGGACCGGGTGCCAAAATCGGGTGCTTTCCGGTCTGGCGCCGTGCCAGCAGAGGGCTCTTGCTCGTCGATCCCGGGGAAGTCGCTGCTCTTTCTCCACCCCCAGCTCCGATCAGCTGGTTTGGGA
The DNA here is from genome assembly GCF_964234715.1 of Podarcis melisellensis. Lineage (NCBI taxonomy): Eukaryota > Metazoa > Chordata > Lepidosauria > Squamata > Lacertidae > Podarcis > Podarcis melisellensis. The sequence goes on from NC_138529.1 coordinate 105,457,977, forward strand.
GGACGGAGGAACTTCCTGGAGTATCATCAACAGAGCGGCCGCCATCGTCCAACGCCGCGGCTGCAGCGAGCGCAGAGCCGCCAGGCCAAGCCCGCTTCCTCGGCGGACCGGAGGGAAGACTGCCCTCGGAGGACGCGCCGGGCTTGGCGAACGCTGCCAGCTGGAAACTGCTCAGGTGAACGAGCGCGCGGGGGGCGGGGCAGGATCCGTGGGGCGGAGGGCAAGGAAGTGACTTGCTCTCTTTGCAGGTAACGCTTTGAAGCGGACCGCCCACCCACTTCCAGGGTGGGCTTCTGTCCGGCGCTGCGCCCTGTTAAAATCAAAGTTTTCCAATACCAAGAAGTCCAGAGTTGCTTGTTGTTAACTGTGTGAAGAATTGGCAAACCCACCCTCAAGACCCACCCCCCGGGGAATGTATATTTAACTTGGCATGTGCTGAATAAAATTATACTGGATTTTGCTAGGAAGTATGAAAAGAAGATACACACAAACATTCATTCATTCATTCTATTCATACGTGTGTGTGTATACAGTCATACCTCGGGTTGAATACGCTTCAGGTTCAGTGGCGTAGCGTGGGGGGTGCAGGGGGGGCCGGCTGCACCGGGCGCAACATCTGGGGGTTAGGGTTAGGGGGCGCAAATCCACGGGTTAGGGGGCGCAAATTACTTGCCTTGCCCCGGGTGCTGACAACCCACGCTACGCCACTGTTCAGGTTGCGTGTTTTAGGGTTGCAAGTAAAGACTCTCCAATCAAAAGCACAAACGTTGCTAGGTTTGATAACCTCTTAGAGGTGTCGTTTGCTGTTTTAAGTGGTATACAAATCTGGTTAAATAAACAAAATAGCATAAAAATATCTAAGGGGTAAAAATGGAAGAACTGCCATTGGTTACTACCATTACCGCGTACTCAACTTTCCCAAATGTATTTTTGTCTCTTGATGTTTTTAATAGCTGGAGTTAAGTATTGGACACATGTAATTTTTGATGATACTTTGGGATGCATTCCGTTAGCAATGTCACTCAAAACCTCTGATTGGGTTGGCATCTAGATACCCCCAAAAAGTTGTTTATTGTGTGCAATGAACATTATCAGTGCAGCCAGGCAAGGCTGGTAGGCTTGTGGTAAATATTTGCATGTGTTATACAGTACTTCTGCTCTCTCCATGATCTGTGGCAATTGTCTATTCTCCACACCTTTCACCCACACTGGTGTATTTATTATTATTATTATTATTATTATTATTATTATTATTATTACAGTGGTACCTCTGGTTGTGAACGGGATCTGTTCCAGAGGCCCATTCGCAACATGAAAAGCCCACACCCTGAAGTGCCATATCTGCGCAGGTGTGCAGCGCGATTTTGTGTTTGTGCGCATGCGCAAAGCACGATTTAGCACTTCTGCGCATGCGCCAGTGGTGAAACCCAGAAGTAACACTTTCTGGTACTTCTGGGTCACTGCGGGATGCAACCTGAAAAAACGTACCATGAAGCAAACGTAACTTGAGGTATGACTGTTTATTTGTTGTTGTTATAGTGCCCTATACCAATAGATGTCAGGGCAGTTCACAGCATAAAATTTAGAAAATGCTTCCCTCTCACTCAATATCAGAACAGTGTAGAGCAACTTTTTAAAAAAGTTGAAAGCAGCATAACCCTGTAAACAAAGTTTACTGGTTTAAAAATGTGGGTAAGCAGGTGGAGATCTGGGCCTCAGTAGTGTCTGCCTTGACTACTTTCTAAAAGTCCCTGAGGGGAGATGTTGGAGCAGGAATTGAGAAACCTAGAATGTTTCTGGTTTTGAGCTCTGTTTTGTCTCAACAGGCGATGGGATGGCAGCTGAGCTGAAGGAACAGAGATGTGTGAAGGAAGAGCCCAGAACGACGGCGGTGCTGGCGGGCGGCTCGGAAGAGACGGTCTCCCACAGCTGCAAGCGGGAGAGAGAGAACGGGGGCCGAGACTTGCCAGAGAAGCGAGAGAGAGCCGAGAAAAGCCGAGAAGGAGCTGCTCTGCCACGCAAGGAGCAGGGCTTCGGGAATCTTGACCAAATAGTGATCCAGCAGCTGATCCACATTGGAGGAGGCGGGAGGAGGCGCGGCAAACAGGGGGAGAACTTCAGCCAGGCCTCGGGCCTCGGCAAGGCTTCAATCGTCCACCTGGGAGAGAAGCCGTACCTGTGCATCGTCTGCGAGAAAACCTTCCGCAACCACTCGGGCCTCATGGTCCACCAGCGGATCCACACGGGGGAGAAACCTTACAAATGCCCCGACTGCGAGAAGAGCTTCAATCAGCGCTCGCACCTGACCTCCCACCGCGGCACCCACACCGGAGAGAAGCCCTTCAAGTGCTTTGCCTGCGGGAAGAGCTTCAGCTACAACTCGGGCCTGGTGATCCACCAGCGCATCCACACCGGGGAGAAACCGTACCAGTGCCCCGGATGCGAGAAGAGCTTCAGTCAGAAATCCCACCTGCTGTCGCACCAGAGGACCCACGTGGGGGAGAAGTCCTTCAAGTGCCTGGACTGCGGGAAGAGCTTCAGCTACAACTCGGGCCTGGTGATCCACCAGCGCATCCACACCGGGGAGAAACCGTACAAATGCTCGGACTGCGGGAAGAGCTTCAACCAGCGCTCGCACCTCGTGTCGCACCGAGGCGTCCACACGGGGCGCAAGCCCTACTCGTGCCGGGATTGCGGGAAGAGCTTCAGCTTCAACTCGGGCCTCGTCATCCACCAGCGGCTGCACACGGGGGAGAAGCCTTATGAGTGCTCCGACTGTGGGAAGAGTTTCAATCAGAAATCGCACCTTATTTCACACCAGAGAGTCCACGCCGGGCAAAAGCTCTGACTGATACCATATGTTTCTGTGTATAACACCCCCCCATGTATAAGACACCCCCTGTTTTGGGCGATTACATTTTAAGAAAATGGGGGGATATGGCCCAGAGTTGTTGAGCTTTTTTGGGGGGGGGGAGGGAATGCAGAAAATCACTCGCCCGACTAAAAGATGCTGAGAATTGAGAATCACACACGTCGCCAAAGCTAACAAGCGTCTGCCCGCCTGCCACCAGCAGCCAGCAATCGCCCGCCCAATTGGCACAGCAGAAGCCAATCTGAAACACCCCTTGCCACAGCCACCAATCACCCACCCAATTGACGCAGTAACAGCCAATCCAAAGCAGCCCTTGCTGCAGACACCAATCACCCACCCAATCACGGGTGACAAGCTGCTGCTCGCAGTTGAAACACATCGCCCGTCCCTCCTCTGCACTATCTGTGTATAAGACAAACTCCATTTTTAACATTCTGTTTGAGTAAAAACTCTTGTCTTATGCACGGAAAAGTACGGTATGCCTGCTATTTAGCTATGGTTCCTGCACTGCAGGGGGTTGGACCAGATAGCGTTTCCAGCTCTTGACAGGACTATAATTTCACCTCTAGAAAGGATCCAGAACAGGGTTCCCCAAATTTGTGTGTCTAGCAGTTTTTGGACTACAGTTCCCATCGTCCCTGACCCCTGGTCCTGCTAGCTGGGGATGATGGGAGTTGTAGTCCAAAAACAGCTGGAGACCCCCTGATCTAGAACACTGGTCTCTAAGCGGTAGCTTGCAGGTAATGGCGCACCGCCAGTATTCCTCAAAATTAGAATTTTGAAGGTGAATTTATACAGGTGTGTATAAACTGCACATTCGATGACAGCTGCCTTTCTTTTTGCTACAGATCAACAGCACTGCACTGAGAAGGAGGGCTGAAGGGAGAGAGAGAAAAATCTAGGCATTCAACAAGAAGATAGTTACTGTTGAAACCCAGTATTAAAAATCCAACATTAATCTCTCCCTCCCCCCCACTTTTCTGAGGTGAAAAAACCCTTAGACTTAAAGCTAAAGGATTTGTTGATCAACTGCTATAAGAAAGTATTTAAAACTACCTGTTAAACATTTTATATTGGCCTGTCAGGGTATGCTTCTTAATTGGTGTGGAATCTCTAGCCTGTTTCAGAAAGTTGCATCAGTGTAGGGGAGTGAATCTTACTTGCTGGCTCTTGTTTGTCATGCCTGAAAAAGGGATCCTACCTGTGTACAGCTGTGTGTGAGTAGATCACCTTTTCAGATGTTACACTGAATGCAGGGCTGATGAGCCAGTAAAGGGTGCAATGCACAAGGCACATTCCCCCTCTCTCTTTACCTGTTCAGCCTGCAAGTGGAGGCAACTTTGGGAAGAGGGCTTCTTAAGTGGAAAAAATATAGTCAGATGTGATGTTGGATCCTCCAGATTGGATTACTGCAATGTACTCTGCATGGGGCTGCCTCATGGGGCTGGCCGCAGCAGCCAAGTTTGTGACTTGGGGCCCTGTTTCTTTAGAGCAGCCTTTCTCAACCTGTGGCTCCCCAGATGTTGTTGAACTACAACTCCCATCACCCCTAGCTAGGACGGCCAGAGCTCAGGGATGATGGGAGTTGTAGTCCAACAACATCTGGGGACCCACAGGTTGAGAACCACTGCTTTAGAGCATATAACTACAGTCTGCAACCCAAAAAAATGCAACCTGAAGCGGACGCAAGATGAAGTATGACTGTACATTTTTCAGTTACCGGTTTGTTTGTGAGCAAAACTCAAAAGTGTTGGTTACTCTACAAATGCCATTAGAAATCGTTTGGGACCAGAAAATCTGAATGGCCATCTGCCACCTGAGCCCACCTACCCACTGCAGTTGCCCTCAGATGCTCTGCTTCTTGTCCCAACTCTGACTGGCTGGCACATGAGGCAAGCACTTTTCGGTTCTGGCACCTAGTTTGTGGAACTCCTCGCCAAAAAGGCCCTGTTGGTCCCCCTCCTTCTTAGTCTCTTGACATTTTACAAAAGGAAAACATTTTGTTCCGCCGTGCCTTTTAATACCAGGCTTTTGTTTTTGTATAGGTGTTTTGTTTTTTTTAATTTGCAGATTGTAGTTTGTGTTAACTGATGCTGTGAACTGCCCCGATGCCCATGTGAAGAACCGAAAGCTGGGGGAAGTAACTATTTTAATACATAAAACAGTATTTATCAATATTTTGTTATAAAAGACTGTTACGGCTTAACTGGGGGAAAACCCAACATCTATATACAGCATGTTGCTGTATATACATTTACTAGTGCATATTACAGTACTGTAGTCTCTCAAGTTGGGACGCAGGTGGCGCTGTGGGTTAAAGCCTCAGCGCCTAGGACTTGCTGATCGAAAGGTCGGCGGTTTGAATCCCTGCGGCAGGGTGCGCTCCCGCTGCTCGGTCCCAGCGCCTGCCAACCTAGCAGTTCGAAAGCACCTCCGGGTACAAGTAGATAAATAGGGACCGCTTACCAGCGGGAAGGTAAACGGCGTTTCCGTGTGCGGCTCTGGCTCGCCAGAGCAGCGATGTCACGCTGGCCATGTGACCCGGAAGTGTCTCCGGACAGCGCTGGCCCCTGGCCTCTTAAGTGAGATGGGCGCACGACCCCAGAGTCTGTCAAGACTGGCCCGTACGGGCAGGGGTACCTTTACCTTTACTTTTTTAGTCTCTCAAGTTATAATATATAAACTCTATTCGGAAGTTTCCCTTGCACTTTGGGCAAACTTGGGAGGTTGGGAGCAGGGCTGTGCTGATGAGCCCCATCCGTGGGGCCCACGGAGCCTTTGCCTGCATGAACAAAGGGGGCTACACTATCAGGAATCCTAGTTGTGCAGGATTCCTGATTGCATGGAGGCCTGTGTGTATGTTTGTGAAGGCTGCCTCCCTGCACGTTTGACTGTCCCTCCAGATGCCAGCAACTTGCCAACTTATTAACGGAGGCCAGGGCTGCCTGATGGTTGCCCTCTCTCTTTCTTGCATTTGTCCAACTTCTGAATAGGGCTATGAACGGTTACATTTCTGTATCTGAAGTATAGACACTGCCTGTAATCACCCACCTGCTTGCAATAAATGGAGTGTGTGCAATGACCAAGAGCCTTACTTTGTATTCTATTTTCACAATAGATATTGGTTGCATCCTCAGATTTTTTTTACTCCCCTTTCCCCCCCCCCCGCCACTTCTGCCACCAGGCAAAACTTCATGAAGGCAGCATCACATGGATGTGTGAAGGAACCATCAAAGATCCAACAGCACAAGCAGAATTTTGGAGATTGCTTCCCGTTGCCTCATACGTTAGATTTTTCCAGCAGAGCAGATCATAAAAAGAGCCTTGTTGATACAGGACAAAGGCCTGTCTGGTCTGCGTATATAGCGTCTTAATTTTGTTGTTGAATGTTAAGAGTGTTGCCACTAGCGATATATTGCAGTTTCTACAGTCTACATATAGTAGGGGTATTTAAAAAGAGTCTCATAGTGATCCCATAGCTAAAAGTGGAAGCCGGTAAATGTGTCCTCCTTTTAACTCTTCAAAATATGGTAACCCTATCTCCCAGAGCTTTCAACTATGATCTGCGCAGCCTTGGTCGCATGTATAAATAGTCTTATCTGCTCCCTTTGGGATTTCGGCACCTAGAATTCCTGAGCCGCCTTGTTCTTAGAAAGGAAAATGTCTCGGAGCTTTCCTGGTGGCGCCACCAGAGGGAGCTCAGGAGCCGGGGGAAAGGAGCGGCGGAAGTGGCTGCCCCGCTTTCTCCTTCGCCAGCACTGAGCTTCCGGGGTCAAGCGCGGTGGCAGGATGCGGAGTTTCCCCGGGTGCCTCCCCAGCCTGGGATGACGCTGCCTTGGTTCTTGTTCGTCCTGCGCATGCTCAGAGGAGGAAGCGGCTCCTGCTGGACCCAGAAGGATGGAGGTGGCGTCCTTAACTCCCGGAGGAGTGGGAGCAACTGCAGCCGGCTTGAAAGTGAGCGAACTTCCCCAAAGACTTCAGGAATGTCCTCCCCCCCCCCTGCGGTTGTTCAGCAGAGCATGTGCGGATGCGGATATATGAGCCATACAAACAGGCGGCAGGCAGAAAACCAACAGGCGAAGCTTTCCCACCACCTCTTCTTCCTCCTTTCTTCCCTCTCTTTCCCACTTGTTCCTCCAGCTTATTTTTTCGAGGGGGGGGTTGACCCACTTTCCCTTTAAAAAAGGCTTTTGCGGCTTTCCACAACTGCACAACGCTTATAGAAACTTGGTGGCTTTCCGCTCTATTTCCATGCAGGAAAGCCGCTGCACCTCCTGAATGCCTGCCTGCCAAGCAGCTGTTAATGGCACAGGAGTGGGCAGGTGGGCGGGCATGGATTAGATCTTTCGGAGCATTGTTGGAAGGGGGGCTGTGTTCTCTCTCTCTTTTTGTATACATAATGTTAAATTTTCTGTTTTACAATTGAAAGTACTGTACAGTGGTACCTCGGGTTATATACGCTTCAGGTTACATATGCTTCAGGTTACAGACTCTGCTAACCCAGAAATAGTACCTGGGGTTAAGAACTTTGTTTCAGGATGAGAAGAGAAATTGTGCTCCGGCGGTGCGGCGGCAGCGGGAGGCCCCATTAGCTAAAGTGGTGCTTCAGGATAAGAACAGTTTCACGTTAAGTACGGACCTCCGGAATGAATTAAGTACTTAACCCAAGGTACCACTGTACTCATATTTACATCCTTAAGATATCAGTGACTTCCCTTCTTCACTTTCCATGGTTCATTTTACATATCCTAAATCCCTGCATGTTTTACAGAAACTAAACCATTCAGTATTCCATCAGGACATCCATCATAACTTATTTACACTCTTGAATTTAAATTCAACAGGGGGTTGTGTTCTAACATTCTGGTTGCATTCAAGCCAAGGGCCCATCTTGGCCAGCATCTGGTTCTCACAGTGGCCTTTTGGGAAACTCTCAAGCAGGTTCTTGGTGCAACAGCCATAGAATTGTAGAGTTGGAAGGGATGAGGCCCTTAGGGACTGTCCCCGTCACAGTCCCTGGCAGAGAGCTGGCGGAGCCATCCGGAACTCCATTCCAGGGTCGCTTTCTCTTTGCCGCAGGTGATGTTTGAGGACGTGGCTGTATATTTCTCCCTGGCCGAGTGGGCAGAGCTGGCCAAATGGCAGAAGGACCTCTACCGGGCTGTGATGGTGGACAACTATGAAGCGGTCACCTCTCTGGGTAAGGATCTCCCTTGCTTGGGTGTGGGTGTGTGTCCTGTGGTGTTCCAGAGAGTCTGGAAGCAGCGGAGAAATAATGCTGGTGCCAAGGTTTGCAGAGGGGAGAGCACATCTTTGTTGAACTGACCTTGGAGGCAAACTTAAGGTTTTGCAATCTGCAAATTGTAGTACAGGCACCAGTCTGAAACGTTTTGTTTGAACCAGCATTTCCTCAACCTGGTGCCCACATAAGAGCATCAGAAAAGCTTGTGCCGTCAGTTAAGGCCAAAGAGGCCACCATCCTGTTGTCACCAGATGCCCCGATGGGACGCCTGCAAGCAGTGCAACAGCAGCAACTCTCTCCATTTGCAATTTTATTTATTTGCATTTATTTCCCTTCTTTTTCTCCAAGGAGCTCAAGGTGGCCCTGTGGTTCTCCACACCCCACTCCCTTTAATCCCCACAACAACACTGCGAGGCAGGCTAGGCTGAGAGGCAGCCGCTGCCTCTAGGTCACGCAGAGAGCCCCCTGGCCGAGTGGGAACCCAAACCTCAGTCTCCCAGGTCCTAGTCCAGCACTCTAACCACTCGTGCACCACACTGGTTCTCAATTCCCTGCAACCCATATTCAAAAGCATTGCTGCCTCCCAAGTGTGGAGGAGGAACATAGCCATCACAGCCAAGAGCCGTAAGCACTCCAATCTGTGGGCAACCCAATTCATGCACCTTGCAAGCCCTTCTTGAATCCCAGGAAAATGCAGCTGGTGTCTTTGTGGTTTGCTGCTGCTGCTGTTTCCCTAACCCAACCACGAAAGGGAAACCAAAACATGCATCTCTGGCGATTGGCTTCCTAGCTGGATGTGTGAGTGAGCAGCAGTGCCTCCTCTCTTCCCTCCAGCAGCACGCCCCCCCCCAGAATAGTTGCCACCCCACTGAATCAGCCTAGCCTGCATCCTTGGCTTAGTCTTCAGTTCTTGCAAATGTGTTATGGGTACAGTCATACCTCGGATTGAAGTAGCTTCAAGTTAAATATTTTTGGGTTGCACTCTGCGGCGACCTGAAAATAACGGAGTGTGTTACTTCCGGGTTTTGCTGCTCGCGCATGCGCAGACGCTCAAAATGACGTCACACGCATGCGCGGAAGTGACGAAACGCGACCCGTGCACACGCGCAGTTGTGTGTTAAGTTTACTTCAGGGTGTGAACGGGGCTCCGGAACGGATCCCGTTTGTATCCAGAGGTACTACTTCTGTTTATTTACCGTATTTTTTGCTCTATAAGACTCACTTTTTCCCTCCTAAAAACGTAAGGGGAAATGTGTGTGCGTCTTATGGAGCGAATGCAGGCTGCGCAGCTATCCCAGAAGCCAGAACAGCAAGAGGGATTGCTGCTTTCACTGCGCAGTGATCCCTCTTGCTGTTCTGGCTTCTGAGATTCAGAATATTTTTTTCCCTTGTTTTCCTCCTCCAAAAACTAGGTGTGTCTTGTGGTCTGGTGCGTCTTATGGAGCGAAAAATACGGTATTTTATGAATCTCTTTCCACGTGCATCTCAAGGCAGCTTACAAATAAGTCATAGAAACCAGCTAGAAATTGTTTTCAAAATGATACAACCCCCTCCTTAGAGACTTTGTGTCACTAGAGCTGGAAAAGCAGAGGGTGGGAGTCTTCAGATGTTTCAGGAAAGTGCAGCTAGGAGGTGCCTTGTCAACATCTCAAGGGGGATGCTGTTCCATAGACCAGGGGCAGCCACGGCAAAGGCCCTGCTCTGAGGTTTTAGTGGCACGTGTTTCTGTGGCGGCTTGCAAGAGACACTCTTCTGCAGAACACAGTGACCTGCTGGGTGTATGAGGGATAGGAACAATTGTCTGCCATCGTGCTTGGATGACGTATTTGGAAGGGAGGAGCTGTATCCTAGTGTGGTACAGTGGCTAGAGTGTTGGTCTGAGATTCCCCACTCAGTCATGAAGCCCCCTGGGTGACCTTAGGGCCGCTGTGAGGATGGAATGGGGAGGAGGGGACCCTGGCACGCCACCCTCAGCTCCTGGGAGGAAAAGGCTGGTAATGAGTAAAGTAAGAAACGAGTAATGAGTAAAGCTGCTGTCTTCTGCTCCCACAACAGGGCACCTGTCCACCAAACCAGAGCTCATCTGCAAAATAGAGCGCAAAGAGGAGCTATGGATGGAGGAATCCCCGGAGCCCCTCAAATGGAAGAGACCTTGGTTGGGTGAGTTGATTTAAGGGGTGGTGGCTTTTGCCTTCCTCAGCCCTTCAAGGGTTCCCCGTTAACTGGTTCTTACCAGTGTTGTGATCAGGCCGCCCTCTTGTGTATGTGATGCTGGCCTCGCCGGTGATGGATAACAGACATTCCACCTCTCTTGCTCTGACTGGCAACATCTTAGGACATGGACTAGGACTTGGGGGGACCCAGGTTCAGATCCCCCCTCCCCATTCACTGATGAAATTAACTGGGCAGATTTGAGGCAATCGAGTTCTCTCACCCCTGCCTACCTCGCAGGAGGACGGGCCACATACGTAATCATAGAAACTAAGTAGTTTTATGCAGTAGGGTAATTCCAATCCATCCTTTAGGCCAGTAGTTCTCAAAGGCAGGAGAGGATGGCAAATGTAGGAAGAGTCAAGAACAATCAAATAAACATTTACACATTTCAGTCGAGTCTAGTCCCAAAATATTTTGTTGTTGTTTGTAGAATATGGATCTCTCTTCAAAATGAGAGCCAAGAGCATCAAGTGATACTGCAAGCTCACACTTCTCGTTGAGTTTGTATACATACTTAAGGTACATCTGTACCTTATAGGCTCGTTTATAATAATATTTTGGCAACGATTTGTGTTTTTATGTAGTTGCATTGTTTTATACTTTCTGGACACCCCATGATCAGATTGTTGTGTTGTGTTCTATGCTATAAATAAAGCACTGCTAGGAGCTTTTTCTTTTGTTTGCTACTGCATCTCTTATCAATAAAAAAGATTCAGTGTGGTGTGAGCAAATGTTCATTTCCAAAAGCAGTGGTTCTCAAGAAAGTTTTGAGAACCACTGCTTTAGCTGTCATGACTAATGGGTCATTGGCAGACCATCCTCTTTGAATTTACCTTTAAAAAAAGCTAGTGGCTTTTTTTCCTGCAGGGCTACAGGTTCCCCAGACCTGGGTTAGGGCAGTATCTTCTCTAAAGCTTTTAATTTTTCCCTGCAGTCCTCAGGCTGAGTAACAACATGAAGCAGAATTCTCATCGGGAAGTTTCCAGGGTGACGACACTGCAGAATCCTGAGCCGGGAGAGACTTTGAAGAGCTGCTTGCCTCATAGATCGGTGAGGCGAATAAATGTGGAGAGATTCACTGAGTGCTGCCAAGGTTTTAAGACTTGGAAAGGACCCAGAGTCCATCAGGACCAAGGTGGAAGTAGGAACGCACACGCCGTCTGCGGGCAGAACAGCCGGAAGCATCCGAGACGCAAGGTAGACGAGAGCCAGAGCCTTTGGAAGTGCCCCGATTGCGGGAAAGGGCTCTCCAGTCAAAACGCCTTCAAAAGGCACCAGAAATTCCACACGGGCGAGAAGCCCTACCAATGTCTAGAGTGTGGGAAAAGCTTCATGGAGAGCAGTCACCTCACTCAGCACCAGAGGATCCACACGGGGGAGAAGCCCTACACATGTTTGGACTGCGGGAAAAGGTTCACTCAGATCTCACACTTCATTCACCACCGGAGGAGCCACACGGGAGAGAAGCCCTACGGCTGCCCCGAGTGCGGGAAAAGCTTCAACTTCAAGTCGGCTCTGATTCGCCACCACCGGATTCACACGGGAGAGAAGCCGTACGAGTGCCCCGCGTGCAGGAAAAGATTCAATGTCAGCTCCCACCTGGCTCGGCACCAGAGGAAGCACCTCAAAGAGGCAGCGCTCGAAGCTGTAGAAGGCTTAAGAGGAAACCCGGTCTTTCTCAGGCGCTGTGGAGCACCACAGCCGTACGACTGCATGAACTGCGAGAAAGGTTTTTTCCGGAGCGGAGACCTCGTGAGACACCAGAGGATCCACACGGGAGAGAGACCCTATCTGTGTAGCAAATGCGGGAAGAGCTTCAGCTACAAATCCAGCCGCCTGAGGCACGAGGCAGGACACATACGAGGAGTTGCCCTGAAGTGCTAGATTTCCTGATGTCGAGAGGAGCTCTCCTCCGGCTTTGGTGATGGGATTCCCAAGAATGCGGCGTGCAGAGACTTTCCTGCATACCAGCAAAGCAGCAAAGGAATTCTGCAATGTCAACATTCTGCAACCAGAATGAATTCTGCAACCAAAAAATGGACAGCCTTTTTCTGAAGTGCACTTAATTTGCACACCTTGTTCTTTCTGGACATGTTTGTTACTGAGAATTTTTGTAGAGAATTTGCCTCTATATCAAACTCCTTGTTTTGTTTTGCATTGTTTTGGTATGTTACAAATTCAGCTTGGGGGATGTACACAGGGTTGGAAAGGATATTGTAATTCTCGTAACAGATATGAAGAACCCTGCTGTTGACTTGGAAATGGCACACATTTCTTGGAAGGTCACAAAGATTCCGTGCTATTGAAGTGTCCCTTCAACCAGGCAATACAGGCAGAGGGCCTTCTCAGTAGTGGTGCCTGCCCTGTGAAACGCCCTCCCATCAGATGTCAAGGAAATAAACAACTATCTTGACTTTTAGAAGATATCTGAAGGCAGCCCTGTTTAGGGAAGTTTTTAATGTCTGATGTTTTACCTTGTTTTTAATACTCTGTTGGGAGCCACCCAGAGTGGCTGGGGAAACCCAGCCAGATGGGCAGGGCATAAATAATAATAATAATTATTATTATTATTATTATTATTATTATTATTATTATTCAGTCCCCCAGCAGTTCTCCCTCCCCTTCTGTATGTTACAACAACACCTTGAACTTTGTAGCGATCCAGTTGTGAACCCAACTAGAAACTTGGGGTGTAGAAAGTTCAGCTAAAGCAGGATCCTGAAGCAGGGATTTTCAGATTTTCTCCCTCTCTTTAATGTGAGAGAGATCCCTGCCCAGCTCTGCTCAGGAGTTAAGACAACAGAGATGGTCAGTTCAGTTGGTCTTGTTTGTCCTTACCCCAAGCTTGGGGCGCAGGGGTTACAGTCCAAAACAACTAGAAGGCACCAGCTTGGGGAAATTTGCAGTAATTGGTAAGCGAACTGTGTAAGCCTGCAAGAGACGATGCGGGGAAATTAAAACCCTCTCCTGTCGGAGCTCAGATTTGTAAATAAAATCTGAAACACAGCAGACACAGAGAACCATTGGGACCAAGTGCGTAAGGTTGGCTACAAGGGGAAGAAGCAGGATCCTTGCCACTCTTAACTGTTGCCTTTTTGAAGCGCACTACGGGGACGCGGGTGGCGCTGTGGGTTAAACCACAGAGCCTGGGACTTGCCGATCAGAACTGTTCAGCTCTTGTGATCCAGCCCAATGCCAAAATGGAGAAAAGAGAGAGATGGGGGCGTCCCACTCACATTTGGCTGTGCCCCCTGCCACCCGCATGCGGTCCCCTGCAGCCCTTGGCAGGAAAAAAAAAGATCCCCACTCCTGGACTAAAGCCGCAGTTTTCACTTTGGGTGAGAAACGTCCTGGGTTCAACCCTCAGACCAGCCCATGCGTTGTAAATACCGGGACTCCATGCAGATAGTCAATTGAATGCATTGTGATTTATATTCACAATGGGTATGTTGTGGAAATGGGGGTAAGGAAGTCAATTTCATCTATGAACTTAATGCACACATATTTAGGAGTAATTCTCTGGACCTTTTTTTAAAAGAAATAAACTAAATCGAGACCCCATACAGTAATTTTCAAATTGTTCTCCGTTTCTTCTTACCTGTGGGCTAAGCCCACTGAAATTACTGTACAAGAATGCCATTCAAAACATGTAGCTCTTCAACAGATTACTGCTTGACACATGTTGCAGCAGAGGGCCAATCATTGGAGTTTGCCTTTCTAGGGCAAATTTTGTGAGCGGCAAGTATTCTGCATGCATATGCGCGAAAGGAGATATATATATATATATATATATATATATGCTTTCGTAGATTTTCACGGGTACAGGAATGCAGGTTTTGGTGTCCTCGGGTGTCTTCCCGTGTAAAAGTTGGGGTGTCTAGGCGACGTTTCGACGAGGTCTCACTCGTCATCTTCAGGCTGGTGCTTTCGGCTTCTTGTTACTGGAACAGAGCAGGATCTCAGTGTTTGAGTTCCTATAAATACTGTTGAGGGGGTGTGGTGTATAGCCTCCAATGTTCTGGGCAGAGAGGAAGTTCCCAGGCTAGTGTGCCTTTTCTTCTTTTGTTCCTTAATTACTTGAGGGATATCTTGAGTGATTTCTTGAGTGATATCCTGAGTACCACTTAGGTGGGTCATTAGGTGTGGATTAGTTGCTAAAGTCTTTGTGTCTTGACCTCTTGAACTTTGTGAAGAGTTTTTCTGAGAAGATGGCTGTACTGCACTTAGTTGTGCTCTGGCTTGGCTTCGTGTATAGGGGCGAGCTGTGGTTTTGTGGCCTGTGTCAGCCAGATCTGTGTAGGGATTGCAGGGGGGTGCAGCATCCGGAGGTGCCACCATGGTTTGGCTACTGGATGGTGTCTGTAATTTATCTGTGGAGAGGGTCTGGGTTTGGGTCTGGTGTGGTTGATTGGTGATGGCGTTCTGTGTGCCTCTGGATCTGGTGTCAGTTTTTGTGGGGAGGGCTAATTTCCAGATGTCTGGCAAGCGGGATGTGTCGTCACGCTTGTTCATGTTGTGAGGGTGTTTCTCTATCTCGATGGCTTCCATGATTATTCTCTTGTGGTGATGTTCCATGTTAAAGAGCAATTTGGAATCTGTAAAATTAATTTCGTGTCCTGTTTCTTTCATGTGTTGGAAAAGAGAGGAAGTTTTTTCTTCTTTTTTGACGGCATTCTTGTGTTCTGCGATACGTGCATTTATTCGTCTGTTTGTTTGTCCAATGTACGTGGCTGGGCAGACTTTGCAGGGTATTTCATAGACCAAGGGGTCGGCTTTTGAAGCCTCCCCCCCCCCCCCGGCTTCGGGGCATCATCCCGATGCTGGGCGGCCGGGCGGGAAAGCCTCCCCCCCCGCCCGGCTTCGGGGCATCGTCCCGATGCCGGGCGGTGGGGCAGGAAAGCCTCCCCCAGCCGCCCGGCATCGGGGCATCGTCCCGATGCCGGGCGGTGGGGCAGGAACGCCTCCCCCAGCCGCCCGGCTTCGGGGCATCGTCCCGATGCCGGGCGGTGGGGCAGGAAAGCCTCCCCCAGCCGCCCGGCATCGGAACGATGTCCCGAAGCCGGGCGGCCGGGCGGGAAAGCCTCCCCCCCCCGCCCGGCTTCGGGGCATCGTCCCGATGCCGGGCGGTGGGGCAGGAAAGCCTCCCCCAGCCGCCCGGCATCGGGGCATCGTCCCGATGCCGGGCGGTGGGGCAGGAACGCCTCCCCCAGCCGCCCGGCTTCGGGGCATCGTCCCGATGCCGGGCGGTGGGGCAGGAAAGCCTCCCCCAGCCGCCCGGCATCGGAACGATGTCCCGAAGCCGGGCGGCCGGGCGGGAAAGCCTCCCCCCCCCGCCCGGCTTCGGGGCATCGTCCCGATGCCGGGCGGTGGGGCAGGAAAGCCTCCCCCAGCCGCCCGGCATCGGGGCATCGTCCCGATGCCGGGCGGTGGGGCAGGAACGCCTCCCCCAGCCGCCCGGCATCGGAACGATGTCCCGAAGCCGGGCGGCCGGGCGGGAAAGCCTTTGTCCCCCCTGCCTGCCTTCCCAGGGGCTTTTAAATCGCCCCGGACAGCGGAGAAGTCCTCCGCTGTCCCGGGCGATTTTAAAATGCCGCCCGCCAGAAGAGGTCGGGGGAAGGCTTTTTCCATAGGAACGCATTAATTGATTTTCAATGCATTCCTATGGAAAACCATGCATCGCAAGACGAAAAACTCGCAAGACGAAGAGACTTGCGGAACGAATTAATTTCGTCTTGCGAGGCACCACTGTATATATATATATATATATATGCTTTCGTAGATTTTCACGGGTACAGGAATGCAGGTTTTGGTGTCCTCGGGTGTCTTCCCGTGTAAAAGTTGGGGTGTCTAGGCGACGTTTCGACGAGGTCTCACTCGTCATCTTCAGGCTGGTGCCTGAAGCCGAAAGCACCAGCCTGAAGATGACGAGTGAGACCTCGTCGAAACGTCGCCTAGACACCCCAACTTTTACACGGGAAGACACCCGAGGACACCAAAACCTGCATATATATATATATATATATATATATATATATATATATATATATTCCAAATGCACACACCATAAGGAATTCACATTCTACCATCCGAATCCAGTTCATACAGTTTGAGTAGGATTGATTGATTGATTGATTATTTATTTATTTATTTATTTATTTATTATTTAAAATGGGTAGGAAATGAATTGGGGATGAATCAGAAGGGAGGGGGAGAGTTAAGTGGAACTGGAAATCCACAGAGGAGCAGGGGGAAATCAAGGCCACGGCACCCTCCAAAGCATTAAAACCATGCCCCCTTAATGAAGGAGAATTCTAGCAAGCCCTCATAAACTAGGCAACCACCATTAGAGCCAGACACCTGGATTGTGGTTTTTTAAAGATGATTTTAAAGCTGAAATTCTTGCACTGCCGACATCTTTCTTGTACCAAATGCTGCATGTGCGACTCATCCCACAGATGTGAAACATTTCCTACACCCTTGGAAATAACGCCCTGAAATGGACCGTGAAAGTGGACTGCCTGCCACTTGCTTTTAAACACTTCCTCCCTCTGCACCCCATGCTTTTATCCACCCCACTTGGGAGACCGAATGCACACAGATTTTTATAAAGAGGGAAAAACATAAGAATCAACAACCTTGCGCCAAGAAAAGTGGCATTCCTTTGCCTTTATAAATCATAGAATCATAGTGTTGGAAGAGACCACAAGGGCCATCGAGTCCAACCCCCTGCCAAGCAGGAAACACCATCAGAGCACTCCTGACATATGGTTGTCAAGCCTCTGCTTAAAGACCTCCAAAGAAGGAGACTCCACCACACTCCTTGGCAGCAAATTCCACTGTCGAACAGCTCTTACTGTCAGGAAGTTCTTCCTAATGTTTAGGTGGAATCTTCTTTCTTGTAGTTTGGATCCAATGCTCTGTGTCCGCTTCTCTGGAGCAGCAGAAAACAACCTTTCTCCCTCCTCTATGTGACATCCTTTTATATATTTGAACATGGCTATCATATCAAGCAAACATACCCAGAATCCTAGTATTCTAGAGTTGGAAAGGGAGCACAAGGCCCAACATGGAGCTTGAGTCTCATGCTCTACAGACTGAGCTATCCCAGCAAGAATATATAATTGATTATTATGCACCACTGATTCTGTTTCAGCTAGTTGCAGAGAGGAGCAAAAATCCATGCATGGTGCTGACTGCCTTCCAAGGTCACCCATAAGGATTGCTGCTCATCATCCCTCCTGTGGCATCTTGGGATTTCTCAAGGCATGAATACCGTGCACTGCCAAGTCCATCTCCATAGCATTATGGGATGGATAGAAATCTTAGGGCACCACCCACCCATTACTTCCAAATCCTTCATGGGCTTCAATTTCAAGTTAATAATATGTGCCCCGCTCCCAGTGCAATAATTGGGAGTATTATTGCAGGAGTGCAAAGGGAATACAGTGGTACCTGGGTTCTCAAATGCCTTGGTACTCAAACAACCTAGAACCCAAACACTGCAAACCAGGAAGTAAGTGTTCCGGTTTGCAAACTTTTTTCGGAAGCCGAACATGCTCCGTTTTGAGTGCCACACTTCTGTTTCGAGTGTTACGCTGAGGTCTGTCTGTCTTTTCTATTTATTTTGCGTTTTTGTTTTCACAGCTTTTTTTTCTGACTGTGTGGAACCCTGTTCTGCTACTGACTGATTGTGTGACTGCAGTACAGTGGTACCTCGGGTTACATACGCTTCAAGTTACATACGCTTCAGGTTTCAGACTCTGCTAACCCAGAAATAGTACCTCGGGTTAAGAACTTTGCTTCAGGATGAGAACAGAAATTGTGCAGCGGCAGCGGGAGGCCCCATTAGCTAAAGCGGTACCTCAGGTTAAGAACAGTTTCAGGTTAAGAATGGACCTCCGGAACGAATTAAGTACTTAAACCCGAGGTACCACTGTACATTGTTTATTGCTTTCATTTTATGGATCAATGGTTTCGTTAGATAGTAAAATTCATGTTAATTTGCTGTTTTAGGGGTTGTTTTTAAAAGTCTGGAACGGATTGATCCATTTTGCATTACACTCTATGGGAAAGCGCACCTTGGTTTTGGAATGCTTTGGTTTTGGAATGGACTTCCGGAACAGATTAAGTTTGGGAACCAAGGTACCACTGTAAACACGCTTTTAAGGACATCCCCTGTAGCTCTCCAGATGTTGCCGAACTACACCTCATTGTCTCTGACCACTGGTTATGCTCGCTGGGGCTGATGGGATTTGGGAGTCCTACAACATCTGGGCAGCCACAGGAAAGCTACCCCTGCTCTGGTGCAATGGCACAACTCTGCTTTCAGAGCACTCCATTTCTCACAGCTGTACAGTATCACACCAACCCACACATTCAAACATCATTAGTCTGAGGAAAGCCAAAGTTGACATGTGGGGTGGATGGGGGGAGAGAGATAGATCCTGTCCCTATAAAAAGAATACTGCAACACTGTCTTTTGCCTCTGGGAAGCAGACAATCAAGACTGGAAGGCAAGAGTTCTTCCCTCTTGGTCCATCCCCATTACTTGGTAAAGGAACAAGCGACAAATAACACAGACACATAAAGGTCCAGCTTGGGGATACCTGAATGTATTTTGCATTCCAGTGATTTGCTCTTGGTACAGATCCCCATAGACAGCACAAGGCCCCAGGCCTTCAACTCGGCTGTAGGAAAAGTGAAGATTCAGAGTAACAAGTTAACACTTTTTCTAGGCTTTTAAAAAACCAAAAACAAAACCCACACCGAATTACATGATTTCTCTAACTTGTGGGCTGATGTGAGTAGTGGAAGGGAGGCAAAATCTGGCTAAGCTTGTTGCTACCAAGCTAGAGGAAACATCCCACAGTACATTTCAGAGAACAATTCAAAGTGTTGATGGTGACCTTTAAAGGAGCATCTCCACCCACATTGTTCAGGCCAGACACTGAGGTCCAGCTCCAAGCGCCTTCTGGCAGTTCCCTCATTGCAAGAAGCGAGGTTACAGGGAACCAGGCAGAGGGCCTTCTTGGTAGTGGCGCCCGCCCTGTGGAACACCCTCCCATCAGATGTCAAGGAAATACACTCACTATCTGTCTTGTAGAAGACATCTGAAGGCAACCCTATTTAGGGAAGTTTTTTATGTTTGATGTTTTACCGTGTTTTTAATATTCTGTTGGGAGCAGCCCAGAGTGGCTGGGGAAACCCAGACAGATGAGCGGGGTATAAATAATAAATTATTAGAATAAACCGACTTGTTTTTAGTGTTTAGACCTTCCTGACGGAGCCATTCTCTCACCCGTGTGTGAGGAGGCCTGAGCTGGGTGCTCCAGCTCAGCTGTGTATGGTTTTAACCAGCCTCTTTTGTTTCAGACAAGAACGGAGTCTGAAACTAGTGTTTTTGTATACCAATTACTTGGGAACTTTTTGCCATTTTGTAACCAAGCAACATTTTACTGCCTTTGCAACTTTTTTTATTGCTGTATGGAAAAGCACATGAATCTGACCTTTGAAGAATTTTGTAAGTAAAGCAGTTTATAACTTACTAAATGTATGGTGGATCTTTGTGCTAGGGAAGTGAGATACTTTGGAGAGGACTATTAAGAAGGGACGTTTTGGAATTCATTTGAAAGGGCTTTTCTTTGCTGTGTGTTTTGACATGTTAAATCTCTGCTGAGGCTCTCTCACCGGAGAGTAGTTGCCCCAAAAGTGGGTCTTGGCTTCCAAGGTTCCAACAGTTTCCCCCCTCCTTACTACCCCCTCCTTTCTGCCCAACACGGTAACTATATATACTAATGCCCACCCCTCACAAAAGGGGGGTAATTATTTGCTACCCTCCAATTCCAAGAAGTTACTCCCTCCACTCTGCTGTGCCTGGCGAGGCTGCCGTTGTATACTGCTTGCCGAACGCAGGACCTCCGCGACGGACACCACGGCGTCAACCATGGGGTGGAGGATATCCCTTGTGCGCCGAAGCTCCGCCTCAATCATGTTGAGCTCCTTAATCCTAATCTCCCTCTCCAGATGGCTGTCCCTGGCCCTCGCCTCTCTATCCAGCTGGGCCTCCCTTGCCCTGGCCTCGCGGTCCAGCTGGGCCTCACGTGTCCGGGCCTCCCTGTCCAGAAGCATCTCCCTCAACATCGCCTCACGGAACTCCCCGGCGCTGATCTCGCCCCTCTCGTGAAGCGCCTCCATAGTCTCCCAGGTCCGCCGGTAGTCGGTCATGATCTCATGCATCATTTCTTCGTGGGACCGCCTTTTCCTCTCCCGCATGGACGCCATCCTCTCGGCTGTCGTCAGGGGGCGCCCCAGGGAGTTGTCCCGCCTGCCTCTGCCTGAAGGGAGAGGGGAAGCAAATTGTAATCTCCGGTGAGCTCTGTCAACTCCAAAGTTGTTGTTTTTTAACCAATCGCTCAGCCCCGGCTGGCATAGCTGCAAAGGACAGAGAATAGCAGGTGGCCAAGACTCCAGATTCCCTCTTTCCCTTTGGGTTAATCAGGGGAGCAGGGATTTACAGAAGCCTGAAGCTTTGCAAAGGTAGAGCATGCTAGCACTGGGGGTGGGTGCAGGGGTTATAAGATGACTGGCAGGTGGTTTGGCCTGCAGGTTGGGAAGAAAATCTGGTCCGCTGGGCCAAAACACATCCCCCACCCCTGTGTTATTGAGGGCCTCACTAGAGCCAAAGAGACCCAGGTTCAAGTTCCCCTCAGTCACAAAGCTCACTGGGTGGCCTCGGGCAAGTCACTGCCTCTCATCCTAAGCTGCATCCATCACATGTCTGTTCTAAGGATGTGTAGGAGAGAGCCATGTACTGATCTCCTTGGAGAAAGAATGGAATAAACATTCAATAAAGAGCAAGTCTCTTGTGCTGATCTTTAACATTGGCAGCAGGAGGCCCCATTCCATTCCCTTGTTCCTGGGTGCCAGGGCCCAGACTGACAATGTCCCACAGAGCAGCATGAACCACATACCGTATTTTTTTGCACCATAACACTCACTTTTTTCTTCCTAGAAAGTAAGGGGAAATGTCTGTGCGTGTTATGGAGCGAATGCCTGCAGGTGGTGGTGGGGATCTGCTGCAGTCGTGAGCAGAGGATCCATGGTTCCCCTTCCTTCCCTCCTCCGTGGTTACAAACATGGATTCACATGGATCCTCAGGATTTTTGCATTGGGCTTCTCCAAACTCACTGTCAGATCACATGTCTGTGGCCACAGCATGAACCACAAAAATCATATACTCACTATTTCGTTTAGAATATTTTTTTTCTTGTTTTCCTCCTCTAAAAACTATGTGCGTGTTATGGTCTGGTGCGTGTTATAGAGCGAAAAATACGGTATGTGCTTGCCTTGAGTTCCCAGATAGGTAGGATATAAAAATAGGAAAATAACAAAATGAATAACCCTAGTTGTATGCTACCATGTGCCACTGGTGAGTGTGTATTATGTGGCAACATGAGAAAAGGCCGTCTTTGTGGTGGCACACCTGGTGCTGAAACACTTGCCATTGCAGCACCTACTGAAGAGATCTGTTTGCCCAGGCATTTTTGGCAATTCAGGGCTGTGCTAGGGAGCCTGCTCTATGGTTTGCACTTCCAATTTACAACCGTTTCGAATGTGATCTTATGGAATCTGCATCTCGCACCCTATCCTGGGATCCACTGAGGTGAAGGGAAGGTTACAAATGCTCTCAATAAAATCATATCTAAGCCACAAAGGCAATTTTGTTTGGGTTTATAATGCAACCAAGCGTCATAATACATCTGCTGCCAATAATCAATGTCATTGGTAGCATAGCTGATATCACATCACCTGTGGAATCAAGCCCACTGAGCTTCTCCCTCTCTGATAGCCTTTCCCCACCCTCTCAGCCAGCCGAATCCGCCCCACAGACCCTTTCCCTCCCGCCTCCATTTTCTGCCCTTCCTATACCCCTTGCTTCCTTTTTCCTGCCTGCCTGCCAGCTTATCCCACCATCCAATCAATTTGCCAGGGTGGAGCTGCCGTCGCCCGGAATGAATGCCGATTGGCTGCAAGGATGAAAAGCTAAGTAACCTCCTCCCAGGCTCCTTCAGAGCCTCCCAGGCCCCCTCCCTCTCACATTCTGACCAAAATTGGCCAGACCTAGACACACAGCACCATATGGCATTCCCGGCTAACCGGGACGGTTTGCATAGCATCCAACCTTACGCAGGCTCCACTCCTGAGACTAAGTTTCACGTCAGTTCCTCTCTGGCAAGGCACATCTAATTCGGATGTCTAAACAGGGGGAATTCAGGTCATGCTACCCTACCCCACAAGAACCCAAAATTGTTCTTGTCGGTTCCCACAGCCGGTTGACACCTCGCCGGCCAAACAGCCAAGAGCACCCACAGAAAGGCCACAACATTTGCTCACCAGCCACAGAATGGTGCCCATCTTCGCTGGGGCCAGCCACCGGTTGCCCGTATAAAGGCAGAGATTTGTCACTGGGGCACTCCTCCCCTATTTTGGTTTCAATCACATCCGGGTCGCCGGCCACCAGCTCTCGCGAGACCCCGAGGTTCGGTTCCGTTTCGGTGTCTGTGTCGGCGTCCATGCTCGAGAGCGTGTTTGGCGGCGTCATCTGGTTGCCCTCCTCTTCGGAGACCTGCGCCTCCATGTCTTCCGCCTCTTCCGTCTTCACCACCACCCGGGCAGACCCGTCCATGCTGGGCAGGCTCCGGTTCGCCACTCCGTCCATTTCTCCGCCAAACATCCGGTCCAGCTCTCGGAAGTAGCGGCAGGAAACCGGCTCGGCGCCGGCGCACACCTGCGCGTCCTTGGCTCTCCGGTAGCTGCGCTTCAGGTCCCGGGCCCGGTTGCGACACTGCGAGGCGTTGCGCTCGTGACCCCTGGCGATCATCTGGGCCGAGAGGTCCTCGTAGATGTCGCTGTTGGGGGGCCGGTTTTCGATCCATCTGAGAATCAGCAGCTCACCCCAGAGGGCGAGGAAGTTCCGCGTCTCCATCTCTGACCAAACCGGGGCGCGGGGCTGCAAGCGCTGGCGCGGGGTGTGTGGCATGCCTGCTTCGGCCTAGCCAGCCCAGGATTATCAGCACTGGACTCCAGGCAGCTCCAGGTGCCCCCACTACCTGAGAAGTGCCAAACTTCCCTCAGGAGACCCAGCAAGCCACAGCTGGAGGAAAAGAGCCCACAGCTTGCATGGAACAGGAAGGCACCAGAAGAAAGCCAAGATGGAACCTTTTGCACCAGCGAGTGTTCACATGAACAGTTGTTAGTCAGTAGTAACGTCGTGGGCGGAGCTTTGGCCGGGACTTGCAAGGATCTCTTTCGGACACTTGGCATGGCCAATCCCGCCTCGAGGCGTCACGGCCCCCAACCCACCGAGTGGCTCCTTCCAGGGAGAGGTGGAAGCAGCTGCGCCAGCGAGCCAATAGGCCAAGCGGGGAGGCGGAGGCGGCTGCTGCTGCTGCTGCTGCAAGCAATGGATCCACCCTGCCTTTGCAGACAGGAAAAGGAAGGCTTCCCGGCGGCGGCTTCCCGCACACCCCTTTGCTCGCCTCGTCCGGCTTTGCGCGCTGCAAGCGGTGGGAATCCATCGGAGCGCCTAGCGGAATCTGGGGAGGCTTCTCTTTGGAGCGCATTGTGCCTCTAAAGGAAAGCTACAGGGTCTTGCCCCCCCCTCTCTCCAAGCCCCTGGATCTCTTGCTTTTCTTTCTGTGGTCGGGAGCAAGCAAAGCCATGTCAGCGTAAACATATATTTCAAACAGCGCGAATGTTGACCTTGGAGAACTGCTTGCAGTTGCGCCGCTGTTCTCCCCCTGCAGGCTTCGTTAGAAATTTGCAGAGCTGCAAAAAAGGGACGGGTGCTTGCAAAACAGCAGCGGCAGCCGCCCCTGGATCAGGCCCTGAAAGAGCGTTGAAGAGAAGCTTGCAAACTTTAGCAGTTGGAAGGAATGCAGCAAATGGTCACGGAGGGCAGCGGGATTGAAGGGGCGGGGGCTGCTTGCAAATGTAATTGTGGAATGCTACCATTAATGTGTGGGGAGGAGACGAGGAGTTGGGGGGGGGTGCCAGTGGGAAGCCGGATGCATATGGCTGGTACTGCAAGAGCTTGCAAGAGATCCCGATCTCCGCCTCCGCTGATGTTTGCCTTAAAGATTTCTTACTCCGTTCCCCACGATTTTCAAACGCTTTGTTTTTGCCCTCCGGGGGGCGCCCAAGCTCATTTTGTTAAAGCTGCCTTATATATCATATAAGGCATATGTATCTGGCTGTATACAGCCCAGCCAGATTGATAAAGGACTGGGATTTTCCCCTCCAATAGTTTAGACCTGGAATTAAAGTTTAGGAACCAGCAAACCTCCCAGAACCGCCTGCTAATAACATTCTTTTTTATAGTTACAGATAGGTAGCCGTGTTGGTCTGCCATAGTCAAAACATTTCCCCCCCACCCCCTTCGAGTAGCACCTTAAAGAGCAACTAAGTTAGTTCTTGGTATGAGCTTTCGCGTGCATGCACACTTCTTCAGATTTCGTGTGCATGCACACTTCTTCAGATACGTATCTGAAGAAGTGTGCATGCACACGAAAGCTCATACCAAGAACTAACTTAGTTGGTCTTTAAGGTGCTACTGGAAGGGGAAAAAAATTTGTTTATTTTTTTTTTTATAGAGACGCCTACCCAGAAATTTAGACTGTTGCTGTGTGTTTTAATCTGTTTTGGGTTTGTTACTGATTTTATTTTTCTGGGTGTTTTGAATTATTGTTAAATCTTTTTACCTTTTCCGTGAATTGCTTCGAGGGTTGTTGTTGTTGTTAGCAGTGTATATGTTTCTTTAATGAACAAATAAAAAATAAAATATCAGGGGGTTTCCCCAAATTACTATTTATTTTTTTACTATTTTTAAACCAACCCAGATTCTTCCTCACCTGCTTGAAAGCAACTGAAGACCTTTCTCTACCAGCCTGCCCCACACCGGGTGACCTCGGGCCCCCTCACTATCCTCCAGCCTAGCCTACCTCCCAGGGATGTTGTGCGGAGGATGAAACAGGAAACGGGCGCGCTGATTGGTTGGCCGGCCGGTTGGGGCGGCGTCCCTACGCGCGCCGCGCGATAAACCAGCTCCGCGGGGTGAGGGCTCGGGCGGCGGCTTCGCTCGGCGGTTCTGAGCATGCTCGCGGGAGCCGGGCATGCTCAGTTAACACCGAGTCATGGGCTCTCTGGACCTGCGTGCGTCCGTAGATGTCGATAGATACAAGTAGATAGGTAGATGGACACGCGAGGGGGCACCATGTGAGTAACGAGCGGCGGGACTGCGTGGGCCCCGGGCGGAGGAGGAGACGCGAGGAGGGAGGAGCCCGGGCAGGTCTAGCGACCGCCGCTCCTGCCTCCGACGGGGGACGGCTCAGGCGGAGGGAGGTCGAGGCGCCCTCTGCTTCGCTGCCTCCCCCTCCAGCGCCGGGTGGGATGGGGATGCTTCCCCTCGGGGGAAGGGAAGCAGCCCCCACGGGCCTGGCTGCTATTAGTCCGTATTAAATTACACACAAAAAAACCACCTCTTTGTGGCTACTTTTGTCCTGCCTCATAATAACCCAACGACGTAAGTGCTGCTGCTGCTGCAGCCTCTCGACTCCAGAGAGTAAAGCAATGGGTGGAATAATAAGAAATAATAATAATATCATTTATACCAGTACCAGATTTACATATAAGCTAAACATGCTATAGCTTGTGCCCCTCCAAAAAAAAAATTAAAGGAAAAAAAAGATGTACATTTCCAAAATATAGTAAAGGTAAAGGTAAAGGTACCCCTGCCCGTAGGGGCCAGTCTTGACAGACTCTGGGGTTGTGCGCCCATCTCACTTAAGAGGCCAGGGGCCAGCGCTGTCCGGAGACACTTCCGGGTCACGTGGCCAGCGTGACATCGCTGCTCTGGCGAGCCAGAGCCGCACACGGAAACGCCGTTTACCTTCCCGCCAGTAAGCGGTCCCTATTTATCTACTTGCACCCGGAGGTGCTTTCAAACTGCTAGGTTGGCAGGCGCTGGGACCGAGCAGCGGGAGCGCACCCCGCCGCAGGGATTCGAACCGCCGACCTTTCGATCGGCAAGTCCTAGGCGCTGAGGCTTTAACCCACAGCGCCACTTTCCAAAATATAAGATAAACTTTTTTTTGTGTGTGTGTGTTGAATATATGCTATATGGCAATTTATGGACCTAATAGGTATCTAAAGCCATTTGCCACTGTTGCTGTATGTAGGCTTTATTTTGTTTCCAAAATATAAGATAAACAAAATAAAGCCTACATACAGCAACAGTGGCAAATGGCTTTAGATACCTATTAGGTCCATAAATTGCCATATAGCATATATTCAACACAAAAAAATGACAGTTGGTTGTTGATAAAGGACAGCTGGACCTATAAAGGGCCCCATTATCTTCAGTAGCTTAGGGCCTCATCAAACCTAAATCTTCAGTAGCTTAGGGCCTCATCAAACCTAAATCCAGCCCTGTTTATACCCCTCCTATCTGGCGGGTTTCCCTAGCAAGCCACTCTGGGCGGCTTCCAGCAAAATATAAAAACGTGACAAAATGTCAGACTTTAAAAACGAAACAAAAAGGCTTTATTATTAGTATTAAGAGCCTGTAAGGTCTTCTTGAGGACTGCAGTCGGCTTCCTCCGCTGCAGTGTTGGGTGGTTTGTTTGTGTGTGTTGTTTGTGCACAAACAGGTAATGGGGTGGGGATACTGTAGTTAAACATTTCAAATGGGTAATTGTATGATGTGACAGTTGCAAAATTAGGTACTGCCAGTTTGCAACACCAGCAGTTGGTTTGCACCTTGGGAGATGAGGCTTGTTAAAGAGCAGACCTTTAGTTCTGTGAATAGCATGGTTGCGTATAGATAATGCATTTATTTGAACCAAGTAAGCATTGAAGTGGCTTGCTTGAGCCTGAACTTCAGAATGTGGTACTGTGTTTTTAAAATTATTATTATTATTTAGCTGTTTGAACATTTTTATTTATGGCCCTCTTAGCTAAGGATGAAAAGTTGCATCAGAAAGCGGTAACGGTAAAGGGACCCCTGACCATTAGGTCCAGTCGTAGCCGACTCTGGGGTTGCGGAGCTCATCTTGCTTTATTGGCCAAGGGAGCCGGGGTACAGCTTCCGGGTCATGTGGCCAGCATGACTAAGCTGCTTCTGGCGAACCAGAGCAGCACATGGAAACGCCGTTGACCTTCCCGCCGGAGCGGTACCTATTTATCTACTTGCACTTTGACGTTCTTTTGAACTGCTAGGTGGGCAGGAGCTGGGACCGAGCAACGGAAGCTCACCCTGTCGTGGGGATTCGAACCGCCAATCTTCTGATCGGCAAGTCCTAGACTCTGTGGTTTAACCCACAGCGCCACCCGCATCACTCTTTCTAATATTATCCCAGTCATGTAAAATACAGTAATTAATGCTAAATTAAAAGTTTTAAAATTAAAGAATGTTCATTTCTGGAGTGAACCCTGTGATATGACTCTCACATTCTGTGTTGTTCTAAACGACAGAAATCAAATTAAGGCCACAGTCCTGTGCACTGTTACAAGAGAGTAAATTACATTGCTCAGTGGGACTTTTGAGTGATATGCATAGGGTTGTTCCATAAAACGCTTGCATTTTCTATTATATCAATTGGAACGATAATCTGTAATGAAATTTCCCGAATGGGAATTAATTTTAATTCAGGCAGGCCAAATACTATACATATATATTTAGCTAAAATACCTTACTGTTTTGTTTCAGCTAAAACAAATCTGGTTTCAATCTTTTCTTACACCCTCAGTTTTGATTAGGATTGGCCAGTCATACCATGTCTCCCAGATACACAGCTTAGCACTTCATGTTCTTATAAGAGAATTAGACAAGTTCCTGGAGGACAAGGTTTTCTATGGGCCCCATCCAACTCTACAGTTCTATGAATACCAGGAGGGGAGAGTGCTGTTGAACTCATGTCCACTGTAAGAACAGGATGCTGAACTAGATCACTGGCCCAATCCAGCAGGTTCCTGTTATGTTCTCATGTTTAGGGAGAAACTGTATATTACAATTGGCAGTTGGGCCAATTAATGTGAGATTATAATATGTTTGGCTCCTCTCCTATGAGCTGAAAAAACAGTATGAAAGATGTGAGGACATCAGGGACAGGTAGGAGCCTTATGTGTAGCTATTGAGCATAGCTCAGTTGATAGATCACGAGACTCTCAATCTCAGGGTTGTGGGTTTGAGCCCCACATTGGGTAGAATATTCCTGCACTGCGGGGGGTTGGACGAGATGACCCTCGTGGTCCCTTCGAGTTCTGTAATTCTGTGAGTCTGCTGCTATCTAGTCTTCATGTGCAAAGCCTGTTGCCACACTCTACAATCCCACATGCACAAGCTGCTCCTTCCAGCCACGCTCATTGGCTTTGCATGGCCAGAGCCAAATGGGCTGGGCGGATTGGTTGGCACTTCTAGCAGTGGGTGACGAAAGGCAAGAGGCCTTTTCTGAAGGCTGCTTGAGATGTAAGAGGGTGGCTTTCCCAGCCCAGAATGTCTCCTGTGCCCAACAAAGCTACAAGCGATGACATTTGGTAGTATTGGATCGTTTGGTTTTCCCTCCCTCACCTTTGATCTCTTATAATGAATGGTATTAGCAGTTCGAAAGCACGTCAGAGTGTAAGTAGATAAATAGGGAAGGTAAACGGCTTTTAGGTGCGCTGCTCTGGTTTGCCAGAAGCGGCTTAGTCATGCTGGCCACATGACCTGGAAGCTGTATGCCGGCTCCCTTGGCCAATAAAGCGAGATGAGTGCCGCAACCCCAGAGTTGGTCATGACTGGACCTAATTGTCAGGGGTCCTTTTACCTTTACCTTATGTGACATGTATTTCTCCTTTTTGGTATTTGGATATCTGATGTTGTTACTGTTTCTCTTAGGCCTCACAGAACAGAACTCTACCACGACATCCCGCCAACATGCTGGCCGATTGTGTATTCTCCAGATTACAATATTACATTCATGGGACTGGAGAAACTACATCCATTCGATGCTGGAAAATGGGGGAAAGTAATAAATTTTTTGAAAGGTAAAGTGCGTGCTGAACGGAAAGCTTTGTAGAAATTGTGTTGTATCGGTATTCTGTAAAAAGTCAACCTGCAAGAAGTAGATTGTTACTGGTGTGTGCAGCTGTTATGATTACTTTGGTATTTTTATTGTATTTTATATGGACGATTAGTATGCCTTCTGTCTGTTAAATCTGCAGTACTGCACTGCCTTAAAAGCAGCAGTGGTATAGCCATCGGTCCTGAATAAACTATCGTTTTCTGCTTAGTGCGCAATGGAGTTTACAGCAAAGCAGAAGCCTAATTTAGTAATGGAAAATCCTATGTGCTGGCTTCTGCAGTATTGAAATGTGTGCCTTATTTACGTAAGATTTTGGGTGTAATGTGCTTTTCTTTTTCAATTCAGAAGCAAAACTAATTGCCGATGATTTGATTGTACAAGCTCGAGAAGCAACTGAAGAAGACCTTTTAGTTGGTCACACCAGAAGCTACTTGAATCGATTAAAGGTGTTGTATCTTGTGTTTGAAACAAACTTTGACCCCCCTGCTCATCCTGTATGTTTCTCCCTCTCACACACACAGAAAACAAAATCCTCAGTACATGTAAGTGAACATAAAGCAGGAAAGGGCAAAAACATTTTCTTTCATAGCTTTAGAATTCTTGTTTTCATGATTTCCCTCCTAAGTCTTAGGTTAAAACATAGGTTATAGTGACGGGTGGGAGGGGTATTGAATAGAAAATAGAAAATAGAAATTTGCCACAAATTATCTATAAATAAAAACCCCCTGAAATCATTAGAAGTTAATATGTATTTTTAGAACTATGCTTTGATAGGGTTTACCTTGTGTCTATGGAAAAGAGAAGTTTTATATTTCTGGGAACTCAAATGGCAGTACAGACCAACAGTAAGAGGAACGTGAGTGTCTAGATTGAGAGACAGGCCTTAGTCATACTCTCTTCTTGGTACCTCTGTTTGAAAGCTGGAAAAGCCAGTTTCATATTGAAGCTTCACGGAGATTATCACCTGACTGCCTTTAATTGGAAAGGCTTGTTTGTATTGAACTATCATATGACCAATTAATGCAACTCTGATTTAATGCAGAGAACAATTCCCTTGAGATCCGAATTGGGATGTTCTCCAGCTGCGTTAGTAAGCAGAAGAAGATAGCTGATGTTCTTAGGCTTGTTTTCACGTCACAAAAAGGCACGGCGTGTTTTAAACTGTAGTTTAATTGTATGGGTGCTTCCGTCTTCCCATGGGAGTCCCTCCCTGCACAGCTTTCCTCCCTGCTCCCTATCCACGGCTCAAACAAGCTATATACTGTCTCATCGGAAACCTGATGTTGGTCTGTCTGTTGGTTTTCAAACAAAGCATGAGAAACAAGCAATAAATAAAGCAATATCCTATCTTGTTGTAGTTGCTCATTTGTATAACCCAGGCTTGAAAATTTTAAATGGAAAACCGCACCATTGTTGAGGGAAGTTGAATTCCTGTCTCCTGAAATTGGTTTTATATAAACAGTCACTAGGGTGCGAGTACTAACAAAGCAAAACAAAAACATTGGGAGCAATTGAAGCAACCACAGGGTTTCCAAGCCACCAAGTTTCTCCCTGTCTTTCAACTCAAGTTCATTCAGGTTTTTAGGTGACAGTTTTGAAGCAGTTATGACTCTTCTCAGGAATCAATTTTATTTTGCATGACTCAGCGTTATATTGCAGACATTTTGGGGGGAAACTTAATCCCCTTCTGATGTATACTGCTTTCCTCTTTACTGTAGAATATTTACAGAAATCAGGAGTGTGTTATGGTTTTAATTGTACAATTTTTATAATTCTCAAGAATTGCCTTTTTTATTGCCATTCCATTTCTTTGGCATTTACTGGGTCCTGTTCCTGTTCTTGACCTTCTCGCTAACTGTGTGCATTTCTTGCTTGAAATGTCTGGAAGATTCCCCACCACGGCTACTACTCCAAATCAGCCAAATTGGGCTGGTTTTTTTAAAAGAGTATATATTTTTTTGAAATTTTGAAATCACTGAGATTCTGCTGAATGCAAGACCGTGTGTCATTTGGCTGATTTTTCTTCAGATGATATCTTTTAAAGCACCACTTAAATTATATTGTCCGTAATTCGTATACAGGTGCAAAACTTAGGTTTGTGAGAATCTCCCAAAGATGGTTTTTACTTGAGAGCCCAATGCTATCCTTTACAGGGGTGCATTCTCTATGCATGCATGTTTTTAAATCTCAGTGATGAGAAAAGATGATTAAAAACCCTAAAGAGATGTGCAGTTTATGCTCACATTTTAACAGTTTCTACACTGTAATTTTTATGCCTTTCTACTATCTTAGTTCCAGACAGTGGAAATCCAGTCTGCTAAATTTGCATTTATTTAACACTTGGGCTCAGTGCAGACCATAGTTAAGACATCCTTTTCCTTCCTTCCTTCCTTCCTTCCTTCCTTCCTTCCTTCCTTCCTTCCTTCCTTCCTTCCTTCCATCCATTTTTGGACCTGTGAATGGTAATAAGAGTTATGCATGCCCCAGGTTTTTTGTTTTTTTTACTAATAGTCCTTAGCCTAAGGACTGTGCAACTCCACTTTTGATTGTGTTGCAAACTCTGGTTTAGATTTAACCACCTTTAGAGAAAATGCTTCTGTAGATGCAATGCTATCCCTGGTTCATTCAGAAAATGAAATAAAGGGTGAAGTTCAAGCAAAAGGAGAATTGTGTGTAGCCATTGCTTAAGTCTGAGAAGGAGATAAGGCAGTATTACATTTGCACTGGCCTGTGTGCAAATTTTGCTGACTTCTGATAGCTCCTTGTTTTGAAAGTCCCCCCCCCCAGGAGCTGCATTTGTTTCTTCCTAATGAAGAGTAAAGTTCCGCATTTCATGGATGCGATTTTAGGACTGCTGATATTCTCCCTATGAGAAGTTGGGGGACTGACAGTGGGCTTTTAATTTCTTGATGCTTGTCCTTTACTGGGGTGAGTTTGTCATAGCTGTCAACCTTCCCTTTCTTTGTGGGAAATTCCCTTATTCCAGCGCCGTTTCCCGCTGCTTCCAGCCGCTATCCCGGATTGTTAGATATCCCGTAGACTGTCCCCAGGACAGGTGAGGCTGCTGATCCCTTATTTTCGAGGCTGCTGATCCCTTATTTTTGAGGCTGCTGATCCCTTATTTTCAAATCTGAAAGTTGACAGCTATGTGTGTTTGTGTCTGGATTTGATTTTGAGTTTAGGAATCGCTGTCAATAGCCAGATAATAGCAGTTTGACTTTGCTTTTGCAATGGAGCTAGCAGCAAGATTTGCGTCTTGGCCATTCCCTTATCCTCCATCCAGGGATCCTTTACCTCCATGTCCTGCAACGCAAACAGAAATAGAACAGGTTATGTACTGTTTTATATGATGGGTAGAAGGGAAATGAGAAATTAAAAAGCAACCAGAGGTTCCTAGGTTTCCTAGACCTTTAACTTGACTAACCCTCATTTTAGTCAGCTTCCACACCAGTGGCATTGTCTAAGATAGGAGAAGAAACCCATTCCCAACTCTGATCATGCAGTTGCGCTTATCCTGGCCATATAATCAAGCCAGACTAATAATATTTCTCACCGTATACCACACTGGTTATTTTTTCCTATGGAGAGACAATGTTTGGGTAGGTTAGTAGCAGTGCTTCTCATGCAAAATGATGAAACTCGTGCTGCTTTTGTGGGACGTCTATCAAGACAATTTGCCATATAGATTTAATACTTCTCTCAAATATATCGGTAAATTATATTTCAGTAGATTGTCCCAGAACAAATTTGCGACACTGGCAAGAAAACCTTTCAGTGCTTAAGAGTCGCGTCGCAAACCACTCTCTGAAACATGGTAGAGTTTGCAGTTTAGTTATGGCTGTGAGTTGTTCAAGATGTTTGAATATATTTTCTTCCAACTTTCTTTGTACTGCTTACAGAATCATATACTGGAAAGCGTTGAAGAGGTATTCCAGAAATCATTTTGCGCTTTTGCTGTACACTTGAAAGTGCTATGAATATGAAATACAGTTTAGTTATTTGTTGTACCGTCATTTTAAGTGTGCTGTTTTCCTGCATTAGCTAATTATGGCACTGAAATCATTGCCCTTATCCATTGTTGCTCTGTACTTTTGCCTTCGTAGTTAACGTTCTTCTGGTTTTTTTTATGTTTTCTAAATTACTTTTAGATTGGGCACAACTACTCCAAAGCATTATCAAAGAGCAGCAATAGCTGCTTTATTTCTGAGACCAGTGATCTGAATTAAAAGATTTATTATATAGCGATTTAATCTGCTCTTCTCCTTCGCTCATCTGCACTTTCCCTGGATGTCATTGGTGCTTTTTGTAATTTTATTATTTCTTTAAATGCACACGTTTTTGCTTCGCATATAGCTGTATTTTGAACAGATATGAACCCTAAACTGTCATACTAGGGAGTAAGTCCTATGTGCAACACTGAGGAATTTACTTCTGAGTAGACATGTTTAGATGGTGCTGCTAATAAATCAGTTATTTAAGCAGCCCACCTGTAAATGCTGACTTGGGAGCGAGTCCTATTGAACTCAGCAGTGCTTACTTTTGGGTAGACATGAATTGCCCTGAGAGCAACTAATCCGTAATCTTTTGTTTTCTTTCCAGTGGTCCTTTGTTGTGGCTACAATTACAGAAATCCCACCTGTTCTTTTTCTGCCCAATTTCCTTGTTCAGAGAAAGGTGCTGAGGCCCCTGAGAACTCAAACTGGAGGAACAATAATGGTAAATATTTTGTTTCATTTTCTCTCTCTTCTCTTGATTCTAATTCTAAAGCAATTTTAAAAGGGCAATATGCATATTTAATTATTATAATTTTTAGGTCTATAAATAGATATGCCCATTGGCCCTACGTGCTATGAAAGGACAAAACTATCTTTGATGGAAGGAATGTAGGAAGCTTTGTTATACCAGATCTAGTGACGTGAAATTCTCGAGAATAATCTTTTGGAGTATATTCTCGTTTAATGAGAATATTAGAGAATTTTCATTTGAAATAGGTGAATGCCACATTAACATTAAATATATTATCATTATATGATAATACATTTCAGTATGTCAATCTCTGGTAAATGGCGCCTTGTACCATTGAATGGCACTGCAAAAACCAGTTACTGGCACTAAATAAAAATATAGAAACATCAACTGTTTAAATCAAGGCCACCTCACATGCTGTTACACATCACTGTATAGGCCTAAGTACTTTAAGTGTATAAAGCATTAAAGCTTGTTGTTTAGTCGTTTAGTCGTGTCCGACTCTTCGTGATCCCATGGACCAGAACACACCAGGCACTCCTGTCTTCCACTTCTCCCGCAGTTTGGTCAAACAGATGCTGGTAGCTTCGAGAACACTGTCCCACCATCTCGTCCTCTGTCGTCCCCTTCTCCTTGTGCCCTCCATCTTTCCCAACATCAGGATCTTTTCCAGGGAGTCTTCTCTTCTCATGAGGTGGCCAAAGTCTTGGAGCCTCAGCTTCACGATCTGTCCTTCCAGTGAGCACTCAGGGCTGATTTCCTTCAGAATGGATAGGTTTGATCTTCTTGCAGTCCACGGGACTCTCAAGAGTCTCCTCCAGCACCAGAATTCAAAAGCACCAATTCTTCGGCGAACAGCCTTCTTTATGGTCCAGCTCTCACTTCCATACATCACTACTGGGGAAACCAAATGTTCATCAAATTAAATGAATAGCATTTTTTAAAACTAAAAAAAAATGTTTTCTGTAGTTCACATTTCAGAACCGCCTATGGTGAATGTTACAATGCCCTGTAATGTAACTGGATTTTTAAAAAAATCATTATTCATTACTTAACACTGGCAATATCACAGCTTGACATACGATAAAACGGAACGGGTATGAGTGCCCGTGGAATTTTAAGGGAGCGGCTTATATTCGGCTATTGTCTTTTTTTCCTTTCCCCCCCTTGAATTTTAAAGGTGCGGCTTATATTTGGGCCAATACGGTAAAGGTGGATGTCCATATTTTCAGGGTGCGTCATCCAGCCAGGTAGCATAAGAAATGAGAAGGTTTTAGATCTGGAAGAAGGGGGAAATTATTTGTCATTAATGTGTTTCCGTATGGCGTTTCTGCTTTGACTTGAATGACTTAACTATTTATGTTTGCTGGACAGATTCTACAACCTTGACCCATGTTTCAGAGTAGACTCACATTTGATTTTTGACCTTCTGTGCTTTTCCTTGCTTTTGAATCTGAAGCGCATCTTTCCCCCCACAGCTTGTTCATAAGTGTATTTATTCAGGAGGGAACATAATTGATCTCACTTAGTATTTTCTGTGCCTTGTTTTGGAAAGTCTGATCCAGCATGCTTTAGTTTTGTAAACATTCAAGTTTCCAAGCATTTGGGTATATTAAAGAACAATTCAAAACATCCAGATTGAGATACAAGTTGGACACCTCTGTTCAGTGGCGTAGCGTGGGGGGTGCAGGGGGGGCCGGCCGCACCGGGCGCAACATCTGGGGGGGGCGCACTCGCACTCGCAGCTCTCTGTCCCTACCTGGCTCACTCTCTCTCTCTCACTGCAGTGCTGGCTGTGCGAATCCAATCCGAGCCGCCGCCCACTGTGGAGGGGGTGGGTGCCAGGCGTGCGGTGTTGAGAGAGAGCGAGGGACTATCTGGGGGAGGGACAGTGCAGCGGCCGCCCAGCGCAGCGCTGAGCGCGGGAGAGAACCACACCAGACCAGACCAGGCAGCAGCAAGAAGAAGCTGGCAGCGGCGGCAGGTTAGGGGTTACGGGGCGCAAATTACTTGCCTTGCCCCGGGTTAGGGGGCGCAAATTACTTGCCTTGCCCCGGGTGCTGACAACCCACGCTACGCCACTGCCTCTGTTGCATGAATTTTGAAAATAATGATGATGGTGATGATGATGATAAAGATTTCCCACTCCCCTATTTCATTTTTTTTGAAGGCAGGGAAACTGGCCATTGAGAGAGGATGGGCAATTAATATTGGTGAGTAGCAATGTATCTTCCTCCTTCAATGCCTCTCAGCAAAAATTTTGGTCCACATTCTGGTCATTTTTTTTTATCTGCCCCGGTTTGTTCCTCTTTAGTCTTCACTGACCACATCTGATTCCCTCATTCTGAATAGGATTCCTCGCAAGGAAAGGGAAAAGTTGACCGCTATGGCAATAGAAGGCTTCTTTCAAGCCTAATTTCAGTGGGGCAGGGGCAGGAGGGGATCCTGCAGAACCGGGGAATATATTTTGGGGTGTATTTTTGCCCATGGCCACCACATTGGTGACCCATAGGCTCAACCATGATTCTGAGTGCCATAACCCTCTGCCTGCATGCTCGCCGCTCCCCAGTGCTCTGATGCAACTCAGGAGTTCAGCGGTTTCTGCTTAGGGTGAACTGCAGTTTGCTACGTCCTCCAGGCTGACAAACTCTGCTTAACCTTAACGAGGGTTGCTTTTTAAACAAGCCAGCTTCTGCCTGTGTCCGATAATGAAAAGGATATTGAAACTCCTTTTGATTAGAGAAGCTGCCATTTCCCACTTCTTTTTTTAAACACATAGGAGCAAAGAAGGTTTAGACATGCCTAGGTATTTAAAGCTTTGTCCTTCTCAGGACAAAAAGCAGGACAAACAGGAAAAAGTGTAAGGTTTTTGGAGAGTTTGCTCATTAATGTTGTTACGGAGCCGGTTAAAGAAGCATGGCTCATGAAACAACCTGCTCATCAGCTGCATATTTACTGTATTTTTTGCTCTATAAGACTCACTTTTTCCCTCCTAAAAAGTAAGGGGAAATGTGTGTGCGTCTTATGGCGCGAATGC
The DNA here is from genome assembly GCF_964234715.1 of Podarcis melisellensis. NCBI lineage: Eukaryota > Metazoa > Chordata > Lepidosauria > Squamata > Lacertidae > Podarcis > Podarcis melisellensis. The sequence continues at coordinate 105,495,209 of NC_138529.1, forward strand.
AGGCTGTACAGCTATCCCAGAAGTCAGAACAGCAAGAGAGATTGCTGCTTTCACTGCGCAGCGATCCCTCTTGCTGTTCTGGCTTCTGAGATTCAGAATATTTTTTTTCTTGTTTTCCTCCTCCAAAAACTAGGTGCGTCTTGTGGTCTGGTGCGTCTTAAAGAGTGAAAAATACGGTATATAATGACAATTGTGTTTTCCATGGCATCTGGTAGTTTATTTAAATACATTATTCATTATTTACCATTTCTTTTTCCAGGTGGTGGCTTTCATCACTGCTCAAGTGATAAAGGTGGAGGGTTTTGTGCATATGCTGATATCTCATTGGCTCTGAAGGTATGGAAGATCCACTGCAAGCAACAACATCATCATTATTATTTTTGCATAAACTTAACAAATGTCAGCATATACCTGTAGCCTAAATTTGTTATTAATGAATCAGATAGTGTGGAAATGGAGTACCGTCTTCGAAAGCTGCTGTAATCCTAGTAAGATAGGTATGTCCTAACAGTGTATCGAGGAAGGTGGACTTTGTCTTACTTGGAATGCTGTTGATTCAGTGAAAGGGATGGACACAGTAATGCAGAAACTCTCATCTGAAGTCCTATGAAGTCATAAACACAGCAGCCCCAAGCTAGAGAATTGGGTTTAGCTGGGGTGATCCAGGCAGTCTCTCATTGCTTGGGGCTAGACCTGTTTAGCTGTAGCCACAGACTACAGCTTCCTTTAAAGCCTTTAAATTATTGCTTAAAGCCTTTAAATCATCGTAAAATGTGACAGATCCCAGATGGATGAACACTGACCTTGTATTTAGCCATTTAACAAAGCACCAAAATCCCTGAGGCGAGGCAGAGAAAAGCTATATTGGAGCCTATCCATGGACAAGTAAACAGTATGAATCTCATGGAAATGTTTGGGCTTATTAGTCTGGATCAAGGTGGATTTGATTTAAATCACAATTTAAATCACTAGTCGGTAAGACTTGATTTAAATCTTTTTTTTTTTTTTTTAACAGAAAGACTCATTCTTGCTGGTATAATCTTAATATTTGCATCCAGATGAAGGTTTCGTTTTTGGAATAATAAATTTTCAGAGTAGTTTTTACAGTTATATAAAAAATTTACTGATTTGGTTGTACTGTTAGAAATACATAGACAGATAAATCTGAAATTATTGTGAGGTTTAATAAGTTAACTTTATATTTGGAAACTTTTCTGCTGCACTTTATTGGAAGGAGAAAAATAATCATTAGTAACAATTTATTTAACTAAGACAGTAACATGATAGCATATGTATCCATGTTTGTTAACTGATGTGGTTAAACGATTAAAAAAAAAAACTTAGACTGAGTTTTAGCACACATGGAAAACTTTAAATAAATCCTTATTTCCTGATGAATAGCCTTTGGACTATAATATAACTTAAATCGAAAACTATCTTTAGAAATATTTTTCCTCCAAAAGCATTTTATTTTAAAAATCTGATTTTTTTTTTTTAAAAAATCCGATTTAATTTTTTTTAAAAAATCATTTTTTCTTTATTTCTTTTCTCTGTATTCCAGTTTTTATTTGAAAGGATGGAAGGAGTTTCTAAGGCAACTATCATAGACCTGGATGCGCATCAGGTGAGTGATCAAATGCGAAAAGTTTAATTCGAAACAGAACTCCTGAATCAGGTAACGGCAGAATTGTGCCACAAAGTAAGTTGATTGATACTGAACAAATTGCAAAAGCAAAACATATATAGGAAACTTGATATGTGAGACTTCTAATCTCGGAGTCGTGGGTTTCAGCTCCACGTTGGGCAAAAGATTCCTGCATTACAGAGGTTGAACAGTGTTTCCCAACCTTGGGCCTCCAGCTGTTTTTGAACTACAATTCCCATCATCCCTGACCCCTGGTTTTGCTAGCTAGGGATGATGGGAGTTGTAGGCCAAAAACATCTGGAGGCCCAAGGTTGGGAAACACTGAACTAGATGACCCTTGCGGTCCCTTCCAACTCTACAATTCCATGATTCTATGATAATGGAGTGGCATTTGGGGGAAATTTTGAGATCTGCAAAATAGGGAAATGGTCAGACTTCCAGTGGGGGCATATTGCACATATTGACAGAGGCCCAAAGAACCCTGACCAGAAGCAAAAAATGTATTAAACTGTAGCTAAGCACAGCCATTTCTGAACCTGCCGATGCTCAGATGTTGTGGGCCACCTCTCCTAGCAGCTGGGAGTTGTAGACAAAAGCATCTGGACACATTTTTGTCTACTTGAAGAAGCCATGGTCTGATCTGAAAAATACAAATATTTAAGTTACAAAACAGTAAAAATAAAGAAAAATTAAGTTTGCAAAACAATAATTACCATGTGGTTAGGGTAGATCAAAACAAAAAAAATTCCTTCCAGTAGCACCTTAAAGACCAACTAAGTTAGTTCTTGGTATGAGCTTTCGTGTGCATGCACACTTCTTCAGATACACTGAAACAGAAGTTTCCAGACCCTTCTAGATAGTGAGAAGGTGAGGAGGGGTATTACTCAGAAGGGTGGTGGGAATGGGTGAATGGCAGATAGCTGTGATGAGCCTGTTGACGACTCTTAACGACTGCAATAGGTCTTACAGGAAAAAGCAAGGGGTGAGAAGGTGAAAAGTGGCTTTGTCATGTATAATGAGATAAGAATCCAATGGCCAGACCTTACGCCAAAGAATAAACGGACATAAATCAGACATCAGGAATCACAAAACAGAGAAACCAGTAGGAGAACACTTCAATCTCCCAGGACATTCTATACAAGATCTCAAAGTAGCTGTTTTACTACAAAGGAATTTCAGAAATAGACTGGAAAGAGAAGCTGCTGAATTGCAACTTATCACCAAACTTAAAACCATGGAGAAACCTGGCCTGAACAAAGACATTGGATTCTTATCTCATTATACATGACAAAGCCACTTTTCACCTTCTCACCCCTTGCTTTTTCCTGTAAGACCTATTGCAGTCCTTAAGAGTCGTCAACAGGCTCATCACAGCTATCTGCCAATCACCCATTCCCACCACCCTTCTGAGTAATACCCCTCCCCACCTTCTCACTATATAGAAGGGTCTGGAAACTTCTGTTTCAGTGTATCTGAAGAAGTGTGCATGCACACGAAAGCTCATACCAAGAACTAAATTAGTTGGTCTTTAAGGTGCTACTGGAAGGAATTTTGTTTTGTTTTGACTATGGCAGACCAACACGGCTACCTATCTGTAACTGGAACCATGTGGTTAGGGTAGATCAAAGTGTCAGTGTCCACTTATCCCCAGTGTAAATATGACATATTGTCTAAAGTCGGAAATCAAAAGATAATTATAGCATGTACACGAAAATCGATTTCAGATTTGAAATCAGCATTGAAAGAACATAAAAGAAAAGTTGAAAAATCTCATGCAAAAGAATACATTTTTTTTTTGCATACCTCTAACTGTACATAGATATACATGGCATTTTCAATGCTATACATGTCATGTTCAATGCTATATAAGTCACTTACATTTATACTCATATTGTACTACTTTGGCTATGTGTTTAATAAAATATTGAATTCTTGCCTTGTGAAAAACAAAGATTATGGTGAAAAGTGAAAAACATGAATTGCAAAAAAAGCCCTAGGGCTTGGAGAACAAAACCAACTTCAGATATGAAATCAGCACGTCAAAATTAGGTTAGAACAACTGCACGTGTCAGTGCCACAACAATTTTGTTCCCCAGTGTTATGGGTTGCTTGAAGCGAACTTGAAACCTTGGGTTAGTCCTCCCTCTCCACTACCCCTTATCAGGCTTTACAAAACCATAAAACCTCCGCAAGGGATTGAAAGTTAAGGCAAGGCCATGCTAGCATTCGGAGTTCCTTGGCTCCAAGCAGGCCAGAGGGAGGAGAGAGAAGATAATTCCTTTCCCTTGCCCCAAAACCTAAAGAGAATTTTGCAGGAGCAGTGATATATACTGCTTCCCTGTTTTGCAAACCTCTCTGGCTCAGTGTAAGGGACGCAGGTGGTGCTATGGGTTAAACCATAGAGCCTAGGACTTGCCGATCAGAAGGTTGGCAGTTCGAATCCCCGCGACGGGGCGAGCTCCCGTTGCTCGGTCCCTGCTCCTGCCCACCTAGCAGTTCGAAAGCACATCAAAGTGCACGTGGATAAATGGGTACCGCTCTGGCAGAAGGTAAACGGTGTTTCCATGCACTGCTCTGGTTCGCCAGAAGCGGCTTAGTCATGCTGGCCACATGACCCGGAAGCTGTACGCCGGCTCCCTCGGCCAATAAAGCGAGATGAGCGCCGCAACCCCAGAGTCAGCCACGACTGGACCTAATGGTCAGGGGTCCCTTTACCTTTACCTTTTACCTGGCTCATTGTAAGTTGAGCACAAAAGACCTCATTCCTTTGGAGCAGAGCAAACAAAGGAAATTTCCAAAAGCATTACAGTGCTTGTGTTTCAGCTGCAAGGAGGAAGTGAAGGGAGGGGAAATCAGGGCTTTTAAATAGAATGGGGGAATGGTAAGGAGTGTGAAGTTAAAGGGATCTATACCAGCTGGGGTTTAACTGCTTCTCCACCTCCCTCCTATGAAACCCCCACCCAACCTCTCTCACCACCAAGGAAATATAATAAACAGAAAGAGAACCTACGCAAGTGATGCAGATGTAACCTCTCCCCCCAAAATATAAGAATAAAAATTCACACAGGATTATTACTATTGGTGTTTATCGGCTTAAGGAGACTATCAGAAGAGATCATAAAGAAAAAAGAGAAAATATATGAACAAGATGTGATGTGGAAACAGCAAGATAAGATGGGATAAGATGGGATAGAATTACGAACTCTGTCTGGACTGATTTGGACATTAACGCAGCAGTAAGAAGATGATCAGAATTCCCCTTCGGATCTTGAAGTATGGGACCCCCCAACAAAATTCAAAATTTGGCTTGTAATTCGGAATTTATGTGATGTGATTTAATTTGATGTGATTGGCCAGTTAATAATTTTTTAAAAAACAAAGAATATAAGTGTATCACTTCTCTCCTCCCACCCTTTTCTTCTTCCCCAACCTTATTCTGTGTGCAACACTAATGTCTCACGTCATATGTAACTGGTATAGTGGTAAACCTCAGTTTACAAACAGTCCTGTTTACGAACTGTTCGGTTTTCGAACTCTGCAAAACCAGATGTAGTGTCCCGGTTTGCGAACTTTACCTCAGTCTAAGAACAGACTTCCAGAACGGATTAAGTTCGTAAACCGAGGTGCCACTGCATATAGAAAAGACTTCACAACCTGAGAAAAGAGACAACGCACATACTTTTGTAAATCGAGTAAATTTTTAATATATATTTTTAAAGAAACCCATTTGCATTAAATGAGCCGACAAATAGAAGGCAGAGAAAACAAAGGATCAGTGGTTTTGATGACTGCATCATTTGAATGATCTGCTGAAAAATGAGTCTTTAAGTATTCACCGTTATAGGAAACTTCTGAGAAATAAAGATGAGGCTTGAAAATTTGGAAAATACCTCTTTGAATCTAGATTGTATGTAGACTCTCCCCCCAAAAAAGAAATCTGTCAGATTGGTTATTGTATATGGAGAAGATAAGGAAAACATTGGGTATATTAAACTTTTGAATGTGTGCCTATATCCATATCTGTATCTTCATATTTGCATACTATTTTACGGCATAATAAGCATCATAATATCCTGTGCACTCTTTTCGTAAGGAGCAAAAACAAATAGTGAAATTCCATTAATCTATGTTACTCACTAATTGGGCTTGATTTGCATTAACTTGGTGTTGGTAAACTTACAGGGAAATGGCCATGAAAGAGACTTTATGGATGACCGACGAGTGTATATTATGGACGTTTACAACAGGTATATTTATCCAGGAGATGGATTTGCTAAACGTAAGTGGGTGATCTCCCCAGCTTTTGTGACCTTAAAACAATTCAAAATAAAACTTGCCAATAGAGGAATTGCCTTTTTTACAATTGAAATGTTGCTCTTTGGTGAATAAAACTATTTGCTGTTTTTTCCCCCCATTGCACTGTTCAGATATATGAAATCTTCTCTGTGTGAGACATCCTTGGGATCTTGTTTTTTTTAGATAGTGGTATGCTGCTGCTAGAAATCTCGAACCAGCAGCTTGGAAAGCGGGACCCAGACATGCATTCCCAAGTTTTCTCTCTGCTGTCTAAGGCTCACTCCAGATTTTAAAAGTGGGGAGAATACATGGATGCTGTTGTTGGCACCCGTCTCGGGTGACCATGGAGGACTGACTTGCCTTTGGGGGATGCTAGCTTGACTAGAAAGCGACGTGGGTGGCGCTGTGGGTTAAACCACAGAGCCTAGGACATGCCGATCAGAAGGTCTGCGGTTCAAATCCCCGCGACGGGATGAGCTCCCGTTGCTCGGTCCCTGCTCCTGCCAACCTAGCAGTTCGAAAGCACGTCAAAGTGCAAGTAGATAAATAGGTGCCACTCTGGCAGGAAGGTAAATAGCTTTTCCGTGCGCTGCTCTGGTTCGCCAGAAGCAGCTTAGTCATGCTGGCCACATGACCCGGAAGCTGTATGCCAGCTCCCTTGGCCAGTAAAGCGAGATGAGCGCTGCAACCCCAGAGTCGGCCACAACTGGACCTAATGGTCAGGGGTCCCTTTACCTTTGCAAGCTTGACTAGAATGGGGAAGGGAAACCAGGATACACTGTACTAAAAAAAATATCCAAATATCTTAGCCAGGGATGACCAACTTATGACTCTGCATGATGCTGTTGGACTTCTAGTCCAGCAATGAAGTGGCTAGTCATGGTTTGACTGGGACCAGAGAGCCCAGTGTCCAAATGACCGTGAGGCTCAGTTCACTGATTTTGGGCCACTTGTCATCTCCCAGCCTCATTTGCAGCCCAGGTCGTCACACTCCTTTTGAGCAAGAGAGGAAGGGAATAAGTGCACATCACCCCTTGCATAGTTCTTTGGTGGAAGGGTGGGAAGTAAATGTAAGAAATCAATAATAAAATATTTGATGTTGCATCATTTTTATAAGCTACAGTGTCTGGTTACGAATGCTTCTGTTTATGAACGCTTCAGGTTACAAACTCTGCTAACCCGGAAGTAGCTGCTCCTAGTGGCAAACTTTGCCCTAGGATGCGAACGGAAAACGCGCGTCAGAGGTGCGCACACAACAGGAGACCCCATTAGCGAAAGAGCACCTCAGGATAAGAACGGTTTCAGCTTAAGAACAGACCTCCGGAACTAATTAAGTTCATAACCAGAGGTACCACTGTATATTGGACCTCGTCTTTTGTACTTTGCTGTAGCTTATTTGTAGTTATGCGTGTGGCGCTGTGGTCTAAACCACTGAGCCTCTTGGGTTTGCCGATCAGAAGGTTGGCGGTTTGAATCCGCACAACGGGGTGAGCTCCTGTTGCTCTGTCCCTGCTCCTGCCTACCTACCTAGCACGCCAGCACAAGTAGATAAATAGGTACAGCTGTGGCAGGAAGGTAAACGGGCATTTCCTTGCACTCTGATTTCCGTGACGGTGTCCTGTTGCACCAGAAGCGGTTTAGTCTTGCTGGCCACATGACCCGGAAAGCTGTATGTAGACAAACGCCGGCTCCCTCAGCCTGAAAGTGAGATGTGCACCGCAACCCCATACTCACCTTTGACTGGACTTCACCATCCAGGGGTCCTTTACCCTTTACCTTATAGCTTATTTACTTTGGGTGGCATTCAGTGAAGCTTTACTTAGAGTAGACCCACAGAAATGAATGAGCACACCACCAGCCACTGGGGGCTGATAAGCCTGGAAACAAATCCCACCTATTGATTACTAAAATAACACAGAGCTTGTAACGGAAGTCTGACTCAATATCAGAAACTGTTTTACCTTTATTCCACATCCAAATCATTGTATATATGACTCATGGTAACTTTCAGGAGCCATAAGGCGGAAAGTTGAATTGGACTGGGGCACAGAAGATGCAGAGTATCTTCAGAAAGTAAAAACGCATGTGGAAGGTGCACTGAACGAAGTAAAATCGGACATCATTGTTTATAATGCCGGAACGGACATCTTGGACGGTGACCCCTTGGGAGGCCTGGCTATTTCACCTCAGGTTCGTAGCACACAGAGTCTCCTCTAAAATCAAAGTCAGAGTCTGGACTGAAGAGGACGCTTGATCACCCTGGGTTCCTAAATGATTTTGTTTACTCCAGCATATATTATGTTAAAAACATGAGCTAAAATGGTTTATGAACCACAATGACGTTCAGCAATGTGCTTCCTTTTTTTTTTTTGTAACTGCAGGGGATTATCGATCGTGATGAAATTGTGTTCAGAGCTGCAAGGAAACACAGAATCCCTATTTTGATGGTGACCTCTGGAGGCTATCAGAAGAGGACAGCAAGGATTATCGCAGATTCCCTTCTCAATTTGCATAGCCAAGGCCTGATTGAGAAGGAGACTGCCTTTGGTGAAGGTGAAGGGGCCAAGGTAGAAACGATGCATGGAAAATAAAAGGGAGATCGGCTAACCTGTCACTGCAGAACGAGGACGTTGGGGTTATTGTAGAAGGCAACTCTTAATTGTTTAATATTTAAACCGAGAGACAAGAAATGCTCCAGTTCTCGTAGAATTAATGTATTCTAATGGCGAAATTAATTTGCTGTACTTACCAGCGGCAGTCAGTGGTCCCACAAGGAATACCAACAGATTATGTTTCTCTCTCTTCCAGTGCTTTTAAAAGATTAAGATGGGCATAAATTCTGGATTTGGTTATTTCTTGCTGTGGTCAGAGTGGTAAAAAAACACTAATACTCTTTCTTACAGTAGTCCGTTTTTCTTTTCAAAAGAGAATTATGTAATATTTTAATTTTTTAACTTATTATTTTTTTATCTGGGAAACTTCCATCCGGCTTAATTTTTCAAAAGAAACTCAAGGTAGCTAACAAATCCAGCCAGATGGACGGGGTAGAAATAACAAAGTTATTAAAATTATTATTTATCCAAGCTCCACACAATAGTAAAAGACGTCACAATCCCCATTCCTAGCTGCAGTCAAAAGGCCAAAGTATTGGTGTGAAAAACGAGTAATTTCAAAACAGCCAGTAAACAACAACACCCTAAACCAGGCATCCCCAAACTCGGCCCTCCAGTTGTTTTGGGACTACAGTTCCCATCACCCCTGACCACTGGTCCTGCCAGCTAGGGATGATGGGAGTTGTAGTCCCAAAACATCTGGAGGGCCAAGTTTGGGGGTGCCTGCCCAAAACAGTCTCAGGAATAAACCAGAACAAATAAAAACAGCCAGATGAAAACTTTAGTAAACATCCGTGTTTTTTGCCAGCCACCTGAAACATTACAGTGATGGGCGCCTGAGGTCCCTCACCTGGTTGGAAATAACTTTATAGTCCTGGTTGTCACCAGCCGTGCTTCATGGAGTTGAGGCATCTGGAGCAGGACTTCAGATGCTGACTGCAGCATATGAGGAGAAACACACAGGAAAGTAGGCCTCCTTCCAAGGGTACAGCTATTTGTTTAGGCGGATCAGAGAACCCATTTAAAACCAGCAGCAGAAGTGTTTTTGAGAAACATTTCCCGGCTATTGCAAACGTAAGGAGGTCATGTGTGTGTTCTGAATTGCAGCAGGGGCTACTCTTCCCCAAGCAGATTCATGTTCGACTGGGATGATTTATTTTTAAAACAACCCTAACAGGTTTCCCCTGTTATTGTGAAGTGATTATGCTTCACATTGTTACACCTGTGGTTCTCTGCATCACAAGGTGAGAGAGATAATTTATTACGGTCGGAGACTAGCTTATAAAACACACTTGGGGGTACAGTCACAGAAGGAAAACAAACAATTAAAACATTGTACAACAATAAATTTAACAACAATGTACAACAGTAAACTACCGCAGGGAGCTGACCCAGAGTCACTCATAGAACCGAGTTTGGGGATTTTCTTTACGAACTAGTTTGAGTTGGGCGATGGTCTGCGCCTACAGATCTGTACACAGAATCTGGCGACCATCCAGGTCGTCTTCTGATCTTTGCTCAGAGGAAAAGGTCAAATTTTTGCTTTTCCGGGAGGTCCGCAAGCCTCACCAGGAGGGGATCAATGGTCTTACTACGTGCCTGTTCATAAAAGGGACATCTAAAGAACAAGTGCTCTGGGCTTCCTATCTCCTCCAATGAACGGCACAAAGTCTGAGCATATGGGACTTTTAGGCTCCTTCCAGGACCGGTGAGGGCAGGGCCGAGCTTCTGGCGAGCGTAAAGGCCCTTCTTGCATTTTTAGATACAAGAAAGAAGAGATATGCTGCCGGTGCGGCTATATATCTCTTGATTTCTCCAGTTTTATCACAAGGTGGCAGAATACTGTTCTTCAGCTTTAGCACCTCTTGTACGTCCGACGTCAAAATATATTGGAATATAACTGCATGCCCGGAAACCTCCTGCTTATCCACCTGCCAGACGATCGGTGCGTTTCCTCGCCACAATGGCATAACAAACTCTTGCTGCCTGGTTGGTTTTTGTAGTTGTGGTTGTTTGCAACTGAGAAGATACATATTTATTTATTTTCTGCTTCAGGTGGACACAGTAAGTCAGAACTGCACAGCTAAAAGTGCACAGCTAAAAGCTCCGCTTGAGTTTCCCATGAAATCGACGGGAGGTGCACTTAAGTAATTCATCCGATTCCCCTTAGGACTTAAATGGCCTAAATAAATAAATACCGTATTTTTTGCACCATAACACTCACTTTTTTCCTCCTAGAAAGTAAGGGGAAATGTCTGTGCGTGTTATGGAGGAAATGCCTATGGGTGGCATGCCTACGGATTTTCCTCCTCTAAAAACTACGTGCGTGTTATGGTCGGGTGCGTGTTATAGAGCGAAAAATACGGTAATAATAATAATGGATTGTGCCTCTCAAGACTGGGTTATCCAGGCACTCTTTATTTTTCTAAACTAGGAGGACTTGTGTGATAATGACCTGCAGTAGATTTTGATTGTAGATCTCTCTTAATGTTAACCTGTGACATTATGTGGTACTACTGTATAATATTATGAGCAGTGAAGTCTTGAAGCATATATAAAATAGTTGCGAGATGTAAAATAGATAAAAGTTTATGTAAAATAATCAGTTTACATTTTTGTGTCTACACTAGGATGCTTTTGCAACTGTCATCTAATTTTGAGTGGATGCTCAAATAAAAAGGGGGTTTTAATCTTGTTCTTTTTACTTTAAAAGTCTGTTTTTTAAAATAAACGTCTGCTGTTGGATGACTCTATCAGCCCCAGCCCAGCCAGCATAGCCCAAGTGATCAGGGAGGATGGGAGTTGTAGTCCCAACATTATCTGGAAGGCCAGAGATTCCCCACCCCTGAATTAAATAAAGGTTTTTACTATATGAAAAATGAGGCAGTCTGTGGAGCTGAACTTTAAATTGATTTGTGGAGCCTCTCCTTCAGTAGGTGGTAGGTAAAACGTGCCTCTTGCCTCACCAGCTTTTATCAACCTTACAGCTGGGAGCAATAGCTAAAATACAGTGTGTTCCATACTATTGTTAACATTAAATGGATTTGAATGGATTGCTGAAATAAGCTACTAACCCGCTCTGCCAGCAATGCCAAAGCTGTAGTTTTATAGCCATTTTACAGAGAAGCAAGTTCCATTGTGCTCTTCTGAGGTAACGAGCAGAATCCAGTCCCTTGTAAATGTTGTGAAAAAATATGTTGTGAATATATATATATATCTATATACACACCAAATCAAAACAAACTTACAAGTTTGGGGGCCTTGTTTTAATTCAACAAGAATTTGCCGCAGGTGTCGGGGGTCGCTCCAAAAGGGTTGTTTTGCACAAAACACTTCTCATTTGGAAAGTGTATTTTTTTTTTTTACTCTTAAGTTGCATACAGGTCCACTGCTAGTTTATGGCATGTTTAAAGGATGTATGTGTATTTCAGTGATAGAATAATCAGCTTTTCATAGTACTTGAACAATGTTATGATGCAATATAAATACTTGCTGTGCAATCCTATATTTGTCTACTCAGAAGTCCTATTGAATGAATGGGCGGGGCTTCTAGGTAAATAAAGAATACGATTGCAGCCTTAAGCTCAGTTACTAATAGTTTTCACCCTGGGCAAGGTAGCTGTGGATAAATTTCTTAACTTGCTGTGATTTTTTATTTTAATGAATTTGACACTGGGTTAACATACGTACCGAATAGCAATACCGTCATTTGCACTTTCTTCTAAGGAGAATGTTTAAAGCACTATTAAAATATTGAGATGTATTTTCTACACTGTCTAATGTGTTACCTAGAGCTATTATCATTTGAAATATTTTTTTAATACTATGTTTACATTTGTATTGAGCTTAAGCACAGTAATGCCATGTAGCATACGGAAGATAATGTTTAATGTTCTTATTTATGGATAAAATTAAAACTATGCTAATTTTTCTGCCGGTGCGTTTTCACTTCTTCAGCTTTTCATGAGGCGTTTCTTACAACCCAGGACCAGATCACTTGTTCCAAGAGGAACCCAAAGCCACAACCACACCCTTACGTTTAACTACATTTAAAGCTGGTGGCTTCCCACAAAGAATTCTGGGAGATGCAGTTCTGCTCTTTAATAATCAGGCCCTGCTTGCGTCAACCAAGGCATTTATGTGGCTGAATCTCAATGTGTGGCTTGAACCAAGATAGAACTATGAGCCACAGCCTTCCAAGCAGTATGCAGTGAGTTCCTGAGATATGTACCCACTAACAGGAATACGGTTATGAGTGTAGGATCTTCCATGCAGAAATTCAGCAGCATTTAATAAAATAAAAAAGGCATCCAAGACAGGTTTCTCACCCCTTTATTAAGACAGCTTGCAAGGGTACATGGAATTAAAAAGTATGGGGGAAGAGAATCAACCATTGGTATTTATTTAGAAAAAAAAAGTAAAAGTTCTGTTCATTCATACAGAACAGTAGTAGAACAAGGGGAAATGAAAAGTGCCCATCAAACAACAAAATTAAATTTTCACATTTACTCATGCAAGCAGCAGAGGATTTTTATACAGTGGCGATGGGAATGATTACGGTATAGGCTTCCATTGTGGCATGAAAATGACACAGAAGAGCGTCCATGATGAAAATAAATTAAATAATTTAGCAACTATGAATGAAACATTTGCAAGACATACATTTTTTACATCATTGTCAGAACAGTAAACAAGAGAAAAAGACAATAAATTCACTGCAACAAAGTAAGGCAACTTATTTGAGAACGGCTGTTATGGTTAAGTGTTATATGCACAATAAGCTGGCAGAATGTTTGCCTGCAATGGAATCAAAAAGTATTTTTCAATTACAATTTGGTCTTTTAGACTATTCAAAACCAGAGTTAAAATGCCAACTTTGCCATTACATGGGAAAATACGAAATATTCCCTATTTCCCATTAATGTGAATATTAATATGTACTGTATATTAAAACTTCCCCACCTACAAAACTTTAAAAAATCCTTTTGTAATGATTGAACCTTAAGCTAACAAGCTGTACAGTTACTCGAAACTATTGCTTGAAATGTATTAACAACCAAAGCCGAAGATAATATTTAAATTTGTTGCGATTACAGAAGAAATTCTGTCCACATTTATTTGTCAGCGTCTTGTGGAGGAACTTTACCCATAATACATTGGATTATTATTTTTTTAGGAATGTGTTCACAATAAAAACAGTAATAGATGCAGCCATTTGATCTATGTAGATCAAATAACATTATTTGAATGGACATTGCTATGACGATCAACACACAAACTTAGGAACAGCTTTTTGAAATTTTGAAAACAAAGTGACGTATTCTGTAAAGCATATATTAATTGCAGCCTGTTATAAAAAACAAATTTCATGACGTACTCTCAGCTTTAATGAACTGTTGACCAGTTATAAGAGAGTTTAGTCCAGGAGACATAATTACACTTTGATAAATTGTCCGCCTGGAAAGTAGTTATCAGACTTGAAACTCTGATTGCAAAAACCATTTCTTTGATCCACCATCTAGCCTCCCATGAAGGAACATCATCATGACCTGTTTCCAATGTAGTACTGAACAATGGTTTAGTATAGAGGTGCGTAACCTGTGGCCACTCCAGATGCTGAACTACAACTCCCATCATTCCCTAACCATTGGCCACACTGCTCCAGCAGGTCAAAGGTCAGCTACCTGTGGCTTAGTGATACTTCAAAGAGAAGTACTGGGTTTACACTCCCTTTCCCTGACCTCCAGCACAACTGCAAATTAGCCAGCTCATCCTAGGAAGGTAATGAAGAGTTTTGAAGTATGGTTTATGGAAACAAAACCAACATCAAACCATGGTTTAGGATCCCAGTGTGTCAACAAACCGTTGATTAAATTAACCAGAAATACTCTCCCTGCCCTGGTTGATTTAGAGACACAAAAGATTTAAGATTAGTTTAAAACAGAAAGTGGGTGATTATGATGTTTTAGCCGGAGAGATAATGGGGAGGGGGAAATTTAAAAGCCCACAGCTCACTTCCAACTCTTTCACAAAAAATGAGTTTAGCATTATGTTCCCAAACTGAAGTAGCCCATTATTTGCTATGAGAACAAAGCAGCAATGGGTTAAAGTACCATCAATCTACTTTATCCATCACAATGAACAGGACAAGAAATACTAAATGACTGCCTAAACCAGGCGTCCTCAAACTCAGCTCTCCAGAGGTTTTTGGCCTACAACTCCCACGATCCCTAGCTAGCAGGACCAGTGGTCAGGGATGATGGGAAATGTAGTCTCAAAAAACATCTGGAGGGCCAAGTTTGAGGAAGCCTGGCCTAGACCTTCCTACGGCACGAGACCAGTTATTTTCTACAGTGCTGCATACCAAAAGCATCCATTTCAAACTTATTTTCATGTTGCCATTTCCTGCGCAAAAAGGTGCTCTTCAAAGATGGAGCACCTTTGAGACCTGTGTAGAGTTAGGATTTGTGGTCCAATGTACACTTGGCAAACTTTCTGAACGCTGATCAGTTGCACGAACGTCAGAGTTAAACAAATGCTCACAATTTTCCTGACCATTTGCCATGTCTCAAAACATCTTTTTGGTGTGTGGGAGGGAGAGAAATATTGTTAAGTAGACCAAGGAAAATGTTTGCTGCAGATGTCTTTCTAATTTTACCAAAGTTCGGAATATGGCCATTGCTTTTTGGAATTAGGAAACCTCAAGTCACTGCATTCTAGGCATGATAGTAGAAAGAAAACTTAAGTGGATTATCACCTCTCAATTAAGGCATCTTGTTTTTCACCTGCCTCCTCAATCCTGCGCTGCTTTTTCTAGCCTTTCCATTTAGCGCAGGTAAGCAATCTGATCTTCAGCTCTCTTATCTCCCAAGTTTTATAGTCTTAACTCAGCAAGGTTAAGGTTTATTATACTGTACTTCATTTGAATTAGAATGAAAAGGAGTGTCCCTTTTTAATGGCACAGTGCGTTAAGGTTCACAACCCCTGAATCCTCTTTTGGAAATTACAGTGATGCCTCGCAAGACGAAATTAATCTGTTCCTCAAGTCTCTTCGTCTTGCGGTTTTTTCGTCTTGCGAAGCACGGCTATTAGCGGCTTAACGGCTATTAGCGGCTTTAAGAAAAAGGAAAAAAACTCGCAAGAACTCGCAAGACGTTTTGTCTTGCGAAGCAAGCCCATAGGGAAATTCGTCTAGCGAAGCGACGCAAAAACCCTAAAAACCCTTTCGTCTTGCGCGTTTTTCATTTTGCGAGGCATTCGTCTTGCGGGGCACCACTGTATAACCGACAGCCAAACATGGCCTATCAGTAGAAAGGCTCAATTAGAAATACATTTTGACCTACCACTAAATTTATATTATTATTTTTTACTTAACCTAAACGCATTCAGTTCAGTTTTATTGATATATGCACTATTTACAGAGCATGAATGCATGAATATTTGGAAGGTTGAATGAGCCATGTTTGAATCCTTAAGCAATAGAAATTTTAATCTCGGTACGAGCACTTGAAAAATATTCAAAACCTATTTTAAGGGCTGCTTCACACATTAAAGTAGCAGACATCTAAAAATTTAGCACGTAGCTTCTTTTAATTCTGTAATGGGCAGGGTGACAACCTTCTCCCCTGCCCCATCATAACTCCACCATTCTGTGCACAACTGGCACCAGGATATGGTATAACTGGGGTTGGGATGAAGATGTGCACCCACTTCACATTAGAGGACTAAATATGCTAAATTAGCAACCTTTTTCAGCCATGGGCCGGTCCACCGTCCCTCAGACCATACGGTGGGCCAGACTATATTTTTTTGGGGGAAATGAACAAATTCCTATGCCCCACAAATAACCCAGAGATGCATTTTAAATAAAAGGACACATTCTAATGTAAAAACACACAGATTCCCGGGCCGTCCGTGGGCCGGATTGAGAAGGCGATTCAGCCGCATCCGGCCCCCAGGCCTTAGGTAGCCTACCCTTGTGCTAAATCCTTAATCCCTATTTTCAATAGCAATCCATGAGGCAGCCCAGAGGAATATCTCAAAGAATTTAAGGAACACTGGCTCAGTGGTGTAGCTAGGATTCACACATGCCGTCGGTCAAATACTTAAGGTTTTGTCATTTCAATGGATGTTGGCAGTAACGGTTGCCTGAATTCCCTGCATGCTGAAAGAAAGGTACAATGTCCACAGCATTTGCAAATAGTAACAAATCAGGATTTACTCTTACATTATTTAAGCAGCAGTACAATTAGAAGGACGAACGCGTTATTAGCCTTAATCTGCTTGGTCAGTGACATCTAGCAGGGTTGTAGACAATCAACTTCAATGGCAAAGAGACAGCACAGGGCTGGGGAACCTGTGGCCTGCCAGATATTGTTGGACTCTGAACTCCTATCTGTTCCAGCCAGCATGGCCAATGGTCAGGGATGATGAGAGTAGTCCAACATCTGGAGGTTGATGGGTTCCCTACCTTCCAATAGATTCATGTGGCTTATTAGCTACCGCAAAGCAGAACACAACTGGCAAGCAACGAGAAAGGCGATCTGGTCCTTATACTTCCCTCGTGGGTTTAGTGGAATGGTGCTTTAAAAATGTCCACGGAAATACACGCAAGGAATGAAAAATATATGGGGTGGAACGCATTATGCCATTTCGGCTTACCATACAGAATGATCCCCCCGGCTGTTCCTGGGGTTCTCCTGATCACCCACAGCACCATTTTGGGGGGTTGGGGTGGGGAAAGCCCTGTTGCACAAGCAAAAGCCCATGTGCAGGAGTTCTGTTGATGAGATTCATTAGTTGAATGAATCCTCCCCATGGCCAATTAATTACCAAGTTTAATGGTTGGGGAAGGAAAATGCTACAGAATATCTTCAAGGAATGGATATTGCATTGTACTATCACTGAACTTGAAAATGATTTGGCCTGTTAAGAGATTGTTGCCTTCTGAACAGGATGAAGTTCTCTTATTTTAGTATTATATTGCACCCAGGGCTACACATCGCACTGCACCCCAAAGCGCACTAAGGATTACATGATTGAGAAGGTTCAGTGAGAAAAATAAGTAAAAAAGGTCTAGCTACCCAGTGGCCCACCTGGCTTTATAGTTTTTCATTTGATTGACAGGGGCCAATTGTAGAATTGGCACCATTCCGTGTTAAGAGGACCACAGATAATATCCAAAACCAGAAATATTATTGTCCAATTTGTTGAAACTCGATACATTAAGGCACACTTAAAACTAGACTTAAGAGCCAAAAAATTCAGAACCCCTCTTCCTTTCCTTAAAGAAATAAGGAAATAGCCTCTTGCTTTACCTAACCAGCAATTTTCTATCTCCCCATAAAGTTTTTAGCAGTCCTATGTATTAAGTGCTAACGTTAAAAGAGGTCAGTCTTTTCATTTTGTGCTAAATGAGACCATTTAAGCAACATGAACCATGTATTAATGATGGGGATTTATAACATTTCCAGGACATACAGTCAAAACACTGGAAGCTTCTATTCCTACAAATCTAAAAAGGCAGGGAAAGCATTTTGCTTTAATGTAATAAATGCAGACTTGTGTGGCACAGAAACTGCTGATGCTTTTATTTACAGGGTTTCTCTCAAACCTATGATTTTCCTGTAGTGGGATATACTGAGCTGTTTCACTAAGCCATAGTTTATTAGAAACTTTTGCTTTAAGATAAATGAGCAGTGTGCTGGCGGCACACTCCTCAGACATTTCCACAGCACTCCTCCCCTGCTTCTATACAGCAGACAGTTGGGCCATTTGAACTAAGGCTCGTGGGTTTGTTTCCTCTAAAACAAACCATAAGCAGTGTGGAGGAAACAAACCATGAACCCAAAGTTTGGTGGACACGACACACCAGACTCTGGCTCATTCATCCATGGCATGGAAGCAGGAGAATAAGAGCACCATGGGAACACTAAACCAGAGTTTGTTTTAAACTCCGATTTAATGTGATGTGTCAACTAGGCCACCACGTCAAACCTGCTTGCTTCTAGAGCAAAACTCTTGTAATGCACTTGCCTAGGAATAAAATGGAAGAGTTGTCCAGTTGTTTCAGTTACCTTCAGTTCTGAATGGCACTCAATACAGAGCAAGAGATACTTTAGATGATTTTCTTACAGTCCAGGATATGTACTAAAAAATATAAATTGCAACCAAGAGCATACGCTTTAACTGAAACACTTAGGTTAAGACATGAGGCCAAGATATATAATCTTTTAAAGGCAAAGCGTTACTGCCATGTAACCATTTGTGAATTATTTGTTATACTTTTCTTTTTCAAAAAGATGGGGTCACAATAATCAAGTACAACATCTCTTTAACCAGAAACTTGGCTCAGCCTGTATTTTCTCTCCAGCATGAGACCAACAAAATATGTATCTCTGGACACTGCTGCGTGCTCTAGAGCAGTGTTTCCCAACCTTGTGCCTCCAGCTGTTTTTGGACTACAGTTCCCATCATCCCTTGCCACTGGTCTTGCTAGTCAGGGATGATGGGAGTTGTAGTTCAAAAACAGCTGGAGGCACAAGGTTGGGAAACACTGCTCTAGAGCAGTGTTTCCCAACCTTGGGCCTCCAGCTGTTTTTGGACTACAATTCCCATCATCCCTTGCCACTGGTCTTGCTAGTCAGGGATGATGGGAGTTGTAGTTCAAAAACAGCTGGAGGCACAAGGTTGGGAAACACTGCTCTAGAGATCACCAATTTTTAAGTCGTAAGAAAGGGAAATCAGTTTTAGGTCAACACAAGCAACATCAACACTAATTACTGACAATGAGCCCTGAAATGTAGTTAAATGGAATTGAATTTTAAAAATTGAAAAGCCATGCACACTAGATATCTAGAGATACATTTTCCATATGGATATTGCTGTATAAAGGATTGATGTGCCAAAATAATATCAACTTGATCAAGTAAATCAAGCACTAAGCTTGAGCTCTAGTAGGAGTGGTAAATTTCCATCTAGAAAACTTCATTCATGGATTGGATATCTGCATATTCCTCGAGATACAATTATGTATTTCTCTGCATAGAAATTTTCTTGTCTGAGACGATTTCTTCTTTTTCTGAGGTCTTATGGTAAGCTTTGCTGCAGCAATCTACAAATATGCCACTATTGTAAACTTTTACAATCAAGTCTGAAAACAGCAGACGGTGAAAATACAGGAGTAGCCCCAGTATGTTGAGTTTATTTCAAGGCCACACTGTTGCAGTATCTGGAACGGTTTATGAGGAGTACAATGAACACTGGACCTTTTGAGTTTGTGCAGTACAACCTCTAAAGCTGCCTTAATACTTGCCCTAAATTGACATCTGGGTTAATTTTTCAGTGTTTTTATATAAACTGAGGAATTGCACAAAAGCCATCCCACCAGAACTGTCAATGTTAAGAACTGAAATGTTATCGCTACTTTGATCTCAGTCACGCCAGCTGCCAAGTTTTTAATAAAGTTTGGTGGTTTTGAACTATGGACTTTTTCTATTGGCCATTTTCTGAAGCCCTTTAATGCTTGCTTGAAAATCCTACGTGGAAGAACGTCCAACACAGGCAGCTATCATTTAACCACCAAATGAACTCGGATACTGCAAAGCTTAACAAAATCTGACCATACAGTTGGTAGCCAAACACAAGTGTATTTAGTTGTTTAACTCACCTTAAATCAATTGTACAAAGTCTTTGCTGATATTTTCATTTTTATTTTCTCGAAACCTTAATACTGGAAGTCTGAACACACTGTAATCTCTCTGCACTGATGGAAAAAACTCTTTGCATCAAAGAACTTCATTTTTAGCAGATGGCACTTGGTTGTGGCCCTGGGTCAATGTCTTCTGACCCAATGGGAAATTAACATTCAGCACAAGGCTATAAGACTGACACAACTAGATGCAAGCTAATAGCCTGGAGGGGGGGTTTTGGAGCAAAATTTGATCAGCGCTGCAGGATTCGGACAGCTAAACTAAGAATAATATTCCAATTCTGATTTCTAGGCTCATTTCTCAGAGGCTGTAGTGCATACTGAACTCTCAGCGTGTGTTAGAGGTTGCCTTAAACAAGGAAATCACCAGGTGCTTCTGAAAGAAACACCTAGGCTTCAAACTCTGCCTCAGTGAGACAGTTCATCATTCTTACAATTAAAGACATTTATAGCAAGACAGCGGCCCTTTGGTTCCAGTTGATATAAAACAGTGTTGTAATAATGCCAGAAAGGTAGGAAATAATTCAGTTTTGTGATGCTTTGCACTTCAGCTGAAATTTGGCAATCCAAGGAGGGCACCAACTGCTCCAAAGTATCCCTGTATTTGAAAGAAGATTTTTCACAATTCAAGTTTTGACTACCACATTAAAGTTGGCCTTTTTCAAAACAGGCAGAAGCACATGACAAAAATCTCTTGCCTTTTCCTAATGGATACCTGGACAAATTAGGAAGGAGAAATACAGCCACAGTATAGTCAATCTACTGATAATACTCTGGATAAACTAACTTCTATAGCCTTTGCACTGACCCCACCTATGTTTTGCTCCCTTCTCTCCCTTTCCCAGCCTGTGAATGGCAGCTGGAACATTGCCCCATGAACAACCTTCTCAGCTTTGCCCACAAGATACGATTATGGGGCGTGTGCACAGCATATTGTTTACCTCCCTGCAACTTAAAGAGTGAGGAACAAAGGCTAAAAAGGAGGGAAACATACTATTGAGCATACTTTCTATAGCACTGCATTGAGCTGGATCAGACAGCCTTCTCAAAATTGCCTAAACATCCCTACTCTCCACTGTAGTTTTGGAGAAAATCGTGCATGGGCAAGTAAGTCATGGGGAGAGCTTTGTCTGGTGGTAATTATTGAGGCAAAGAGGGAGCCTGACAACTGCTAATTTTGAAGCTCTAGTGAGGAGAGGGGAGAATTGACTGAAAATGCAGTATCTGAGCTGCAAAGGCACTAACTCGTGACTGTCAAGCACTCCTACGGTACCTGACAAGTAAGACAGCAATCCAAGATTTATTATTTCTGAAAGATTAACACGTGTAGGTACAACCATGCCATTTACTACTCCAATACTTTCATTAAGGTACTTGTTTGTTTTTCCCAGATAACTGAAATACTTGGGGGACAATCCAGCAAATCATTTCTACGCACCAGTAATGTCAATGGAAGAGATTTCAAGCTCTCCTATTGACACCAGTCATGCTTTAAAGTGATCAGCTTTGGCTGGATTGCACCCATTATGCGCATTCAGTTCATTAACCAAAACATAAAAGTGAATGGAGAAATTCAAAGAAAAACCCAGGAATGCAACCGTCTGTCCTATTCAGGAACAGTATTTTTCTTTAAAATGTAATCCTGCTTCCCCAAAACGGTTCATGGCATACAATCTCTCTTACCTTCCAACAACTCAGGTGGGGGGAAAAAACATTTCTAGAGCTACACATCTTCCAAATCACGACTGAAGAAAACCATTACAAATAAATTTAAAATTATGGCATTTGTACTGGAAGATAAAGGTTGTCTGGTTCTATATTCAATAGCTGTGGTCATACATACCTCATGTTCTAGGAACAAAGCCTTCAACTGGCCTTTGGACCAGTAATCCAGTGCATATGCCAAAAGCTTCATCGACAACGTATTCACACGTAAAAAGTTACCAACAAAGACAACACGGTTTATCTTCTAAAGAAAAACAACAACAAGAGTTTCCTCAGTGGGATATAATCAAAAGCAACACAAGTTTTCACTGGGAGGCAAGAATGACTAGCAGCACAATCCTATGTATGAATGAATTCTATGCATGAATTCATGAGTAAGTCCCGCTGGGTTTATTCCCAGTTAAGTGTGAAAATGCTCGTGGAGTCAATTAACATTAACAAAATTTGTATAACTAACATTTAGGTAACATTTAGATACTTAATTTAACCACACTCCAATCCTGGACAGTTTGTAAAGTTATGTGTGCTTCAAAAACCCATAAACTATAAATAAATTTATGCATTAAGCATTGCGTAAATTGCCAGAAAGTTGGGGCCAGATATCTCCTTCTGTGAATGTATAGATCCTGCTGGGGCAGCGGTTCTCAACCTGTGGGTCCCCAGATGTTGTTGGACTGCAACTCCCATCATCCCTGAACTCTGGCCTTGCTAGCTAGGGATGATGGGAGTTGTAGTTCAACAACATCTGGGGACCCACAGGTTAAGAAAGGCTGCGCTGGGGGAAAGGCTACATTCACTAATTCGACCTCCCCGCTCCCGCAAACCCTCTTTCTGGAAGACCACCCCCCTGCATATTTTCAGTAGGGACAAGGGGTTGCAGGGGCAAATTGGTTCAAGTTGCCTACCCCACCTTCTGTCACTAAGGGTGGTCTGAAGTGGAACTCCGTTCAGCTGGTACAAGTCTGGATCAAGTGTGGAACCTGAATATCACATGACTTCTGACCCCAAGCCCATCCAATGTTAAGCTCATCAGCACCTACTCCCCCACCTTTTGATGTTAGGTAAGTGGCAACCGAAAAAGGTGGATTTTCATACAGTTTTGCTTGTGGACTTTTCCTTTCCAGGGAGGCTCAGCTAGCACCAAACCTGATGTTCCTCCAGCACAAAGCAAAGACCATTTTATTTGCCCAAGCTTCCAACATCTCATCTAGCTCGTTTTCAATCTGGTACCTCTGTACCATCATAGAGCTGGAAGGGGACCCTGAGGATCATCTAGTCCAACCCAAATATGCACCTGTCCCATACAGGGATCAAACCTGCAACCCTGGCATTATCAGCACCACACTCTAATCAACTGAGCTATGCATGGGGGGGAAAAGAACACATAAGATTCATAGAATGATAGAGTCGCTCTTCTAGGCATTTTATATAATTGTTATCAGTGTAACATGGTAGCTATGTGAATGCAAGGGAACAATGGTCAACCAAAGTCATTTGAAGTTGTAAGCAAGGTCCAGGCTAGCTAACGTATACCACAGCAACAGGTATTGGCAACTTAAACGGGTTGATTTGTATATGCCACTATATTCTTCATCCTAGGCGAGAAGAACAAATTCTTATTTGGATCAAGCAAGCATAATACAATTGAACCAAGCCACTACTGACAGAAGCTGCACTTTGTGCCTTCATAGCCCTGTACAATGCTGCTTGATCCATATGCAACAAGGCAGCACTGTAAAGAAGCCGAAGGCAGCAAGCAATATTCCAGATGAGCAACTGCTCTTCCGTATTTCCACAAGTTTGCATCTGAAACAGATGGGATGTTTCAGATAGCAGCAAAGACAGAAGTGTGTTCTCACAAAAAAAGGAAGAAGAACTCAGTAAGGTACATATTTTATATTTAAGCCTTATTATAAAAATAAAAGCTTATAATAAAATGTTCAAAGACCTGAAGACTTTTGATTTAAATAGTGCTTATCAACTTAAATCTCCAAACAGAGAAAAAGGCAGATCCTGAACAGCCACCTCTGATTTGTGAGAGAAAGAGCCTGTTAGTTTTCACACTATTCCAATCTGGATTTTAAATGCATTGCAGTCTCTGCTGTTCCTGCCCAGCAAAGCTTACCTCATTTACAGCACACATCCGTGCTATAGAACCGATATTATTGGTGATAGTAACCAGGGTAGCTCTAGCCAGGTCTTCCTTACTAACAGATTCCCGCTTTTCCTTGTAGATCATATTCCCGAAGCTAGAAAGAGAGATGCCATAACGTTAGATAATCTTCTGTTAAAAATATAATTTCTATGCTGGTCTTTCTTTCACTTAGGCACGGATCTCTTGCTGGGGCTGACAAGTTGTGGTCTCTTCCAACTCTATGATTCTAAGTGCAGAAACACGGCTAATAATATACAACTGTGCTTGCTGACTGCCCAAGGCCCTTCACCTTTCCCAGAAGAACCTAGGCAGCCTTTCATCGCTCCAAGAGTTGAAGGACTCAGGTCAAACTGCGAGGAAAGAGCAACAGTGTTTAAGGCCAAGTCCAACTGCATTGTGTTAGCAGACACCACTTTCCGTTTCGATGGCTTGAGGTTGGCAGATTAGCTACCGAACAGGATGTGTCTCATGTGTAATTAGAACAAAGAGTACAAACCAGACACAACTGCCTAGTTTAATTCTTTGTTATTATGCAGGCATGAGCCATATTTTGGAAGCTCATGCACTACAGGCATGCACCATATGGGTGTCTTAAATTGGTTTCACTGCATCAATGTACGTAGGCTAAAATTTAAGTATCAATACTTTAACCTAACTAAACCACTGTGTGCAGTGCACAGAATAAATCTGGAGGTGGGGCAGGGAAGCTCTGTTCTCCAAGTGGCAAATACTAAGTTGGATACAATTTGTGTTTCCTCTTATGCATCTGTAAATAAATAGATTAAGTAAACAAATCACATTTTTAAATTCCTTATTAGGTGTTCTAATTAAAAATCAATGGGTTGTAGCCAATTAAGTTCTACTCAATTAAATCAATGGTCCTAAGTTAGTCATGTCAGCTGTTTTCAGCGTATGACTAACATTGGAACAACCCATCTTTTTAAAGGCCTCTTAAATCCAGCAAAAATTTTTATGGTGCTGTGTACTCTCCTACAACACCTACCTAGATGCCACTGCCCACCCTGGCAAGCCAAACCGTTCATAATCTCCTCCATAAATATCCCGGACTAGCTTGTCGGCATGTGTACTTTCCCCTTTAGATGCCATTTCTAGAGCTTCTTCGAAACTTTCACATCCAGTCAGCAAGCTGCACAAGCCAAGAAAGGTCCCACCACCTAGGCTGGTGTGAAAAAAGAAAGAAAACACATTGGCTTGTAAATCACATATTTAAAATTAACAATTTTAATTCTAGACATCTTACCTGTGCAACTCATGAAATAAACTGAATAAGTTCAACTGACTACAATCTACATAAGGACTTAGGCAAAACACATTCCTAGTGAACAATGAGCTGTTCATTTTTAGTTGTTGCCCACCATATCATGAAAGTTCTTGGTGGGCAGTATTAAAAAAATCAGGAACAGCAACACCAACCAAAACAATTATTATGGAACCCAACTCAAGCATTTATCTTTTGAGGTGCCTCTCCCAGCCAAGGAAGCTGAAATGATGTTTAGGGTAACCACAAATATCCTGTCAACTAGGAGTAAGTTATTGTAATTGTGACTGTAGCAAGAGCCATCAGCAGCTGGATAGTCCTAATAAAAACAGAATAAATCTTCCCAAATCCTGGTATTTTCTTCCTTTCTTTTAAAAAATATTCCATTTTTTTTACCAAGCTGCCTATAATATAATAAAAAATGTTAAGTTATTTTGTGAAGATGGTTAACCAAAAAATGAAAATGTAACTCTTAAGACAGGAAAGCTAAACACACTGCAAAATAGAAATATGAATGGCAATTTCTTCAATGATGTGTATGCATTTGAAAGAGACCCATGAACACAGATTTATCATTTCATTTAATAGCTTGTTCTGGCATTCTTTAAATTCTCTACCTTGTTCCAGTTACTCTCTTATAGTTGTCTCTGGAATGGACAGCTAAAATACTGACTCCTGAACCAATGTTTACAACCAGCAACGGGTATGGATCATCCAGGTTAAAAGGCATCTTTTGGCATCTTTCAGGTTCTGATGCGTTTTCAAAATAGTAGCACTCTGCCTGGCCATTAAAACTGACAGAATCTATGTACAGCAAGCCTTTGACAAGGCAGTCAAGTTCATCCAGTTTGTGCAGCTGGAGGTCTCCAATCTGCAAAATTGCAAAAGAGACATTATTATGGCTTCTTCTCATCACAAAATGGTATCAGCTTAAGACAAATTCACTCAGATGCAGGTTATAAAAAACTACAGTTGCTACACAAGCAGATGAATTAGTTATTGTGTCTTTAGAATGATAACATACCAGCATTTTCAAAATAATCAAGCCAGTAAGTAGTAAGAAACCCACAAAACTCCTAGACTTTCATCAGCTTCTCTATTTCTGGCATATATATTAACAGTAGTTTTCATTTCCCATGAATATTTCAAAACAGCTTCTCAAAATTAGCTTCTCAAACTCGTTTTCTCTCTTTTGTCGTTTTTTTTAATCCAAATCAAAGGATGAGGCATTGTGAATTAAGAAAATGCAAGGCCCACAGAACTCTTTTGCAGGCTACATGCACTCGATTTCTACTTGCAGACCATTTTTGACAACACTTTAAATAAAACTTTAAGACTCGGCTAACTCCACCTACACTCACTGTCAAAAGATTGGATGAGAAAGGAAGTCATCATACATCCACTATTTAAGTATAATCTTCACTGCTATTCCAGAACTACCCAGGAAAGGACTGACCTTAATTCTTTTATAAAAATGGTAGAGTCATTGTTCTTAAGGGGTTAGATGTCTACAGACAGAAGTAGGCAATTTATGAGAATAGACAAGACATAGCAAGGAAGTGTGGCCCACATATTACATGCACCCAGGACTGAAAAAAATCCCAAGTATGCAAAACATTTCTGGTTGTTTTACAACAGTGCATACAAATATTGGGTTCTGGGGGCTCCTATCAAAGGAAAACGAGAGAAGAATGCTAACTGTCAACAGTGCAAAGGCGAAAAATCTATGTGCTCCAATTTTGTCCATGATATAGCACAACTTTCTGGTCTATATCAGAGGAAGAGGAGCTTGTTAGTAACTGATTCTGAATTAATGCCGTTATTAATGCAGTTATGAGGAAAACAAAGGACTATTTTGAAAGCAGATGTAGAGGTAGGACAAAAATTGTTTCCAGCGTGTTGTCACTGCCATGCATGCAAAGATCTTACACAAACAGGTCCAAAGTACCAATTCAGAAGTATCCTGACCCATCAGATCTTTGCCTATGATAGCAACGGCAATGCTTTCAGAGACTTATTACTTAATCACCACAGACTATAATGTACTTCAAGAACAGATTATGTAACAGAGGATGCAACAGAACTACCTACTGTGCGAAAATCTTCTTCAAACTTATAGGCACCACCGCCAGTGGCACAGAGCACCGTATGCAGCGTTGAGAAGTTTTTACTTCTTCCCATTTGAATAAAAGTAGGCAGATCATGGGTTGGGAATCGGATAAAGTGCAAGTTTCCCTTTCGCCCAAAAAGTATCAAGTCCTTGAGTTCAAGGTGGACATCCCGGATACCAGTGGACCCATAGGCTACGTTTGATGTCAAATATTTGCGAATACTTTTCAAGCTTTCAACTTCTTCCTGCTCTTCTTCTGCAGTGATATCGATAGGTTCAAAATATGCAAGTTTCACGAGGGTTCCTCCAATGTCCATACCAAACCATGGGAAAGCTGTGGTGAAACAAAGTTACTTGTTAGAGAATCATATGCATATGAAAATTGAGAATGAACATCTTCTCGGTTGCCAGCACCTTAACAGTCTCTCTTCTGTCTTTCTAAGCAAGTAGCAAAAACTGCTTGACATCATAAGAAATGTGGAACAGATCACTCCTATGTATCCTCTTTTGTTAGCACATTTGAGCCAGTAATGACAGACCAACTGCATGCTACAAACAACCGAAAGGCTAATCACAATCCAAACATGGATTTCTTAAAAATTGAATTATACCACTTGGAAAGTAGACTTTTCCAGATGTGAAAAGAGTGAAAAACACTCTTTTCACAGCTGATTTACTTTGTGAGTCAAAATGTTTGTAAATCATGCTGATTTCTTTTTTAGAAAGGCAGAACAGAAGTCAAGTAAATAAGATAACTTTGCTCTTAACCCTACTATGTAGTAAACAGAAATGTGAATTCTTTATAAGGACTGGTGGGGGGGGGGACGACGACTTCTAAGAATAGCATCCATAAGGTTAAATAATCTGCTGCTATGTCAATCCAAACATTTATAGGTCCCTGAAAAGCTACTATTTTCAATCTTACACACACTTACTTGGAAGCAAGTCCCATTGAACTGTCCTTCTGAGAACAGTTATGTAAATATGCAATTTAATATATATTAATATATATCCCTATATTGTATAGGCTTAACCATTACTTCAACATACTTCCCACTTGGAAGATTTTTCAGAAACCCTTTAGGTAGCTTCCTCCTCACCTTGCAATTATAAAACTGCAATCCCTGCTCCCTTAAAGTACTTGGACATAAGCAACTTGTTTATAACTCTTCAGCATTGGATAATAAAAGATTGACTAAGGACATCCAGTAATCTTTGAACCTTGGTTGTTCCTGACAACAAGATAGCTATAACTTTTAGCCATAAAGATGAACACTCACATTTACTTGTGGTTAGTTATTAAGTCCATATTAATGTTTTGTGGGTGGGCAATATCTTTTTATAAAATAGCTGCTTATGAGACATGAAGGCATGTCTTATGAGACATGAAGGCGGTTTTCTTTGAAGTATTTTCTTCAGAACAGCAGTGGGGAAGCTGTGGTAGCAGTTTCCTCACAAAGGTTGCGTTACAGATGCCAACAATGTATGAAACTCTTTTTTGCAAAAGACTTTTGTACTAGATTTATCATGGGTCGAGACCTCATGACGCTCAATTTAGGGTATCGAGTCTTCTTTAGCATTCTCCCCACTGTCATCAATGAAGCAATTCAGGAAGTTTAGTCCATACACTGGAAAATTCTTTATGAAACACAGCTGCATGCATGCAGTAAAGCAGAAAAGGGAAATTTCAACATGCCAGTGTTTACAGACTATGGCTTGCACCCACTGTAACTCTAAGTAGCCATCTCCCACTCTCCTTGCCCAACACATCCCTTACATCTCTTCTGGGGGTTCCACCAATGCTCCAGAATAGATCTGGGGAGGGCAGGGGCACAGAGAAGAGGGAAAGTCCCCCTGCGCAAGTGTAAATTCTTGTGCTGTTGGGACAGTTACTTAGTATGACATTGGATACAAGCCTATGAGTTGTAGCCAATTAAACTGTACTCAATAATAGAACCATTGAAATGAATGGGCCTAAGTTAGTGAGGGTCATTTCAATGGGTCTAACTTCAGAATGACCAACCACATGGGTTGTATCCTAGGGCGGAATTATCAGAAACAGCCAGCATCCCTGCTACTTATGGTAGCTCTCTGCGCCATTACCCTATTGTTGTGGAGTATTCTGCAACCCACGTAAGCAGGTTTTCAGGGCGAGTAGGAGAACTGTTGAAAATCAGGTTTCCAGACATACCCAATCAGAAGAGGTGCCACATTTAGCATATATTGCCACTAGAGAGCAGTGGGTTTTATGGAATGCTGACACTGCCTAATGTCACCATCAGATACAACCCACTGCTTCTTAGTGAGCAAAAACGTCAGCTAATGGAAAGCAGCACCTGCAAATCTGGTGGAACCAGAAATTATTTCTGTCGTGCAGCTGTGCTCACAGGAATATGAGCATAGGCTTAATTTGAAGAATACAAATTCATATGTAACATTAGGTGATTATTTCTACATATGCAAAGTGTGTAATAGCCAAGCAAGTGCTAAGCAGTGGTTAAGTCTTTTGAGACAAGGATTATGAATCTAGACAAATGTCACAGGAAATGTAGTAAAATCTTCACTGGCAACTCAGACATGGCTGCCTGATGTTAGATTACTTATGTGGCAATTCTAAGTACTTACTAGGCAGCAAGACTTACTAAACTAAATGGGACATGTACAGAATTGAGCTATCTGCCAGGTATACGTCTGCGTTTAAATAAATGGCGTTTCCGTGCGCTCTGGCTTCCGTCATGGTGTTCTGTTGCGCCATAAGTGGTTTAGTCATGCTGGCCACATGACTTGGAAAGCTGTCTGTTGACAAACACCAGCTCCCTTGGCCTGAAGTGAGATGAGCGCTGAACCCCATTGTCACCTTTGACTGGACTTAACTGTCCAGGGGTCTTTGACATTACCTTTTTTTTTTTACCTTAAAGGCAAAGGGACCCCTGACCATTAGGTCCAGTCGTGGCCGACTCTGGGGTTGCAGTGCTCCTCTCGCTTTGCTGGGTCATCTCGTACAGCTTCCGGGTCATGTGGCCAGCATGACTAAGCCGCTTCTGGCGAACCGGAACAGCGAACCAAAATGTCGTTTACCTTCCTGCCGGTACTGGCACTTTGACATGCTTTCGAACTGCTAGGTTGGCAGGAGCAGGGACCGAGCAACAGGAGCTCACCCCATTGTGGGGATTCGAACCACCGACCTTCTGATCGGCAAGTCCTAGGCTCTTTGGTTTAACCCACAGCGCCACCCGCGTCCCTTTTTTACCTTACCTGTGCTTAAATAATTTGTCAGGCAGGAAATGTATGCTTACAGAAATAAAAATAAGTTCAAGATGCATTCCTATAAATGTTAAATGAATTGTTCTTGTTGTTCTTATTAAACATTTGGTGTGTTTTGTTGCTTACTTTGGAGCACAGCCCCCTCAACTTTTGTTACAACACTCAGAATGCAGGAAAGTGTAAACCTAACTATGTTCACATATAACCATGAACAAAAGTATGAGCTGCTTACCAGTGGTCTATAAATCTGCTGGAAAGCATTTTATGAGTAGAGTAATTGTCAAAAGGAACAACAGAAAGAGTGAGTGACAATTAACATTTAACCTCCCTTTTGTGCAAAGTCACCATGGCAGTTGGCACTTTCTTGGAGCTTTTTTTTTTTATTCATTAATGTGACACTGGACATTTGAGAAACAAACATTGTATAAGTTCAGTTAGCAAAGAAAAAAAAACCAAAGAGTAAGATTTGTATAAGAAAGCTCTTGCAACTATTTAGAAAGAGTCTGCTTCTATTAAGTTTACTGGATACAATTTCCCATTTTACTAAGTTATCCAGTTTAAATTCCAGACTCCTACAGTATTTTCCTTCCAGGATCAAAGGGCAAGAGGCATATGCCACATCTGCAAGAATTTTGCAAGACTATCTTTTATTTTGGTAGTGTTTACAGTTGACTATCTCCTATATATTATTATAAAACACTGGTAAATGCAATCACATGTTCCTAAAATGTAATTTCTTATACTTCTCTCATGCCACTATTTAAAAAACAGCAGTTTCTTAGAAAACATGTATCAAAATTAAAAGGAACCAATTGCCTACCCTTGGGGCCCTACTGCACATGCCATTCAGGGCAAAAGGTAAAAAGGGTAGGTGGGTAAAACACTCCTTTGTTAAACTACCGGTAAGTCCAGCGTGGCTTTAAGAAAATTCATTGCTTGTTAGACTGCAGTCCTATGTATCCCTATGTCAGGAATAACACAAGTGGGACTTACTTCCAAGAATGCATGCGTGTGACTGAACAGCTTATTTGTTGTTGTTTTTTAAGTGCTCCCCAAAGTCTGTCACAGTATGACTTAAACAGGAATGTGCTAATAACTGCACAGGAACTTAATCCTAGCTTCTACTGCGATGTCACTGAGAAGATTTGTATTATTAAAGTTCCTTATAGGACTATATGAAATAATATATTAAGCAACTAAAATAATTCACAATATTAAAAAATGATCTTCTATGAAAAAATCTGTTTCCAATTTTCACAATCACACACCCACTGAAAACATGTAAACTTTAATTTACTATTTCCTCAAGCTGCAACAGAGGGAGAGAATGAAAGCAGGGCCACCCCAGGGCCTTTATTGAGACCTCTTCCTGTGCTCTTACCATTCCAGCTAACAAGAGCTTTGGAACCAGTGCCTGAGTTGGCTTTCTTTCCTCTTCCCTGCCAATCACTTTTGTGACATATATTTTAAATTGGCTGTTGGCCATTGGCCTGAGGGCAGAGTATTGATATTTAGGCAGAGTAGGAGGGAAATGTACCAAATAACTATGTAGCAGTTCAAACATCACATCATATTTTAAAGAGGACTACTGTAGGGAAAGTATGACAAAAGCACATAGGTCAGAGACAGCATCATATACAGACCCAATTCACTGGAACACTATTTGATGGCAGTTTCCTAGCACACACACCACGTGAACACAAAACAAAACAGAAATGTGTGCAGGTATCAGACAGGACAACCTGCACATCATTTCCACATTTTGATAGACTGGAGTGTTTCCTACAGAGAAAATGCATAATGTGTAAATGTGGTGCGGACACAGCCATCCCTTACTACTCACTGAAACCCAGTCAAGTTCTTAACAATAACGGAAAAGCAAACTTCACCGCATTGGCTCCCCGCTCCTTCTACCAATCTCAACCCAAGCATGTGCCTCTGGCTACCAAAACACCACAGGTGCAAAACCCAACACCGACTGGCTTATTTTTGCCAAGCAAAGCGGCGTGGCACTTCCCCCCCTGGTTTGACCACCCCCGGCTTTTCGTTTTAAAAAGCGAGCCGACACCTGCTCAAGCCCCGGAGAAGAGAAGGGAAGGAGGGGTTGGCAGGAAGAGGGAAATCTTACACGGCTTCTTGGCATCTTTGATCTTCATGACTCCGCCGCGGCGCTCCCGGCGGCGGCACCTCCGCTCGAGCCCCGTCGCGGGCTTCCCGTGCCTTGGGTGATGCCCCCGGAGGAAGAGGAGAGGCGGCGGCGGCGGGGCTGGCGGCTCGATGTTACGCTCTCCGGAGAGAGGCGAGGGCGCGCGCCGGCCTGACAGGAGGCGCTCCGAGGGCGGGGAGGGGAAGGCGAGAGGAGGGAGGAGGAGGAGGAGGCCGACGCTCGCTCGGCTGAGGGGACCCGGGGGGAGGCCAGGCGGGGCCGGCGGGGTTGTTAACGCCCTTCCCGCGAGCGGCTCATGGGGCTGCGCTGCCGCTGGGTGGCCCCTCAGGGAGAAAGAGGAGGAGGCGGGACCCGCCGCCGCCGCGCCAGCCCCACCCACACACTCGGCACCACCGCCACTTCACCGGCCGCCGCCGCCGCCCCCCCACCTCCTCCCCTTCACTAGACGCCCGCTAACATAAAGCAACGGCCGGCCGCCGGGCGGTGGGTGGGGCTGGGGCTCCGGAGGCTCCGGAGAGGGCCGCGCTGACGATGCCACAACGCCGCCCGCCTCCTCCTCCCTCTCCCTCCACCCGAGGCACGGGACCCGCGCAAGGGCAGCTGGGAAAGGAGAAAGGAGGCGGGGTCGGTGGCTCCGAACTTCTCCGGCCTACGCCTCCCAGAGCGCACCGCGAGGTCCCTCCCGCTCCTGGGCCACTCTGCGCTCGCTAAGCATGCCGGGAGCTTTCGTAGTTCCGAGGGTCGGAAAGGGAGGCCATTTTCTCGCGGAGGCTTTTTTCCCCCCCACAGCGTAAAGCGGGATCGGTGGAACGCTCCCTACAACTCCCCCTCCCACCCTCGCTTTTACCTTCGCCGCAAGAAACACGCCACTCACCCCACAGCGAACCAGCCAATGGCAAGCGAGGATTTCCCTGCTCCACCTCCCCTCGCCTCTAGGTGTGATTCTGTTGGCGGAAAGCGCCTCCTAGTGGTCACGCTTGATAGGCGGTGGGGGGCGGTGGCGCGCATTCGCGGGGCGGGGCGGGCTGGGGGTCAAATTGAGTTTATTTTTTCTCGGAAGGTAACGAAGTAAAAGTCGGTTGAAATAAAAAGGGTATTCTTCGTTTGCATGATGTCTTCTTCTTTTGCAAGGAACGCCTCCTAAGCCACCATCAAACTCACTGTCGAAGGCAGTGATTCTCTAAATACCAGTAGTCTGGAATTCACGTGTACTGTAGTAGGGAAAGTGCTGCTGCGCTCGTGTCCTGCTTATGGTCTTCGCATGAGCCCCGACAGATCGAACCGAAGGTCCTTCTAGTCCAGCGCCCTGTTTGCAATAGCCAGACAGGAATCCCTCAGGCAGGACGCGAGTGCAATTTCACTCCCCTGCCTGTGATCTTCAGCAATTGAGCATTCACAGATCCTTGTGATTTTGAACTCAGAATCCACCTCTCACCCATAGCCTAAAACCCATGTCACGTCTGCACTCGTGGGCTGAAGCGATTGCAGGGGGAAGTATGCCGGAGTTGACATACACATACCGGCACAGCTAATTCGCTATAGCTGTGGTTTTTATGTTCCAAAGCCATGCTCAATTAACCTATGTTTAATATAACACACACACGCAAGCCAGTCCGGGTCAGATTTGCAGCCTTCATCTGTGTAATCTAGTGCTGTGCGATGTAGTCCACGTCCTTCACAGTTCCTCTGTGAAAGAGGCTTTGATTTTTCTGCCCCATTTTTGTGGCGCTTGACCATTTCCTTAGAATTTCTGCCGGTGTGTGATTTTAAGGTCACCTTATCACCGCAAGGCACCCAAGGGTGGCATGTACGTTTTCCATTTCCAGCAAATGTTTCTACAGCACTCTGCAGCCTCTCTGGCTGTTCATGGGTCCAGGATTTGAAAAAAGACACATGGGCGGAGTTGCTTCATAATTCCCTCCCTTGGGGTTTAAACAGGACACCTGGGAAGGCTGCAGTGTATGGTGAAAGGATTTGTAGAGTGATCTTTAGAATATATTCTAATCTTGTGAACTGACCCTATTTTTATATATTAGATTTATATACTGTCCTTCATCATAAGATCTCAGGGCGGTTCACAAAGTAAAAATACAGGATAAAAAACATGAACAGAAGTAAAACAGCAAAACTATAACCTGTCCTCATGTTGCCACCCTCCAGACCTCATGTGGAGGAGACACACAAAGGACCCGAGATGTTTGGATCAAGGGTGGTATTTAAATTTAATAAATAAATGAATGAGATACCCCTTGGCCACCTCACACACAAAAAAAATTCACTCCAGCAAAACCCCTGCACTTCACCCATGAGACTTTCATTGACATCTTCCTCGCCTTTGATAGCTTTGGAATGCAATTTATTTTTGAGTTAATTGATGGAAGATGGTTGAGAGAAAAATGCAGGAGAAATTTTGGGCACAGCATTACTTGTACAGTCAGTTGTATCCAAGTTCACTGAAAGCAATGGGCATAGGTTGCCATCCCTTTGTACCTGTGTGGCATATTTGGAATTTTGAGAAAGTGCAGCGTTTCCAGTCACAAAATGGCTGCAGTGGAAGTCTAGCTTAACACAAAATGGCTGCCACATCTGAAAGAGAAGCAAAAGCGAAGAGACCACAATATGGAGTGAGCACGCCCCCATCAAGTCAGCCACTGTTGTACTCATTCACACTCTTTGCATCTCTCCTCTGTTCAGAATGAATGGGAGTGCAATCCTGACACCCATTGAAAGGCGACCATGTTTAAGGGGCATGTCCAATTGACAAAAAGGAACTGGGCAGAAAGAGCAAATGGCCTCTCCTCCACTGTGGATTTTTGAGGGGACATTTTATGGGAAGTGCCGTGGGTACCATAATAGGTACCGATGGGCTCACTGGCATGTTTAAATGGAGTAATTGTTAACAAAACGAAGTGTTGCCTTCTGCATAGTCAATATAAGGCAATTACCGGTAGCAGTCCTATGTAATTTCTACTGTAATGCTCTCTCGATAAAAATTGAGTTTTTGGGAGGTATACATAGGTTTGATTTTAATGAGGGGCTACAGACAAGGGACTGGGGAAGCTGTGGCCCCCCAGATGTTGTTGGACAAGCCTCATGAGCCACAACCTGTATTGCCGAAGATCAAGAATGATGGGAGTTGTGGTCCAACAACGCTGCTAAAAGGCAACAAGTTTCCCAGCCCTGGGTCAGGTTATATGATTTCACTGCAAAAGGTAGTTCTTTTATTTATCAAGAAATGACATTGTACAGAAAGATAGAAATATTCTGAGGGAAACTACAAATAATTTACTCAAATGAGGCCTCAAAATATTCAAATATTTAACACTCAAATATTAGGTAACGACATTAGGGTGGTCATTAGATTTGGGGCAAGGTGTCACCAGTATCGTGATGACATCCAGCTCTATTTCTTTGTTAAACATCTGAATCAGGAGCAGCTGTGCATATTGGCTGGTGCCCGAACTACAGTGGTGCCTCGCAAGACGAAATTAATTCGTTCTGCGAGTTTCTTCGTCTTGCGGATTTTTCGTCTTGCACGCCAGCCCAATCTCTGAATGGTGTGAGATTCCAGGGGTTGCAAGCACTTACCCAGGATTCATACTTGCTTTTGGAATGAGGCACAGTGGAGACTGCTGTGTCTTTATGATATATGGTTTATTTACACATATATACAGCCTGAGCCTATGTTGGCAGGGTTCACAGCATTAACACCCCAAAAGGGTATTGTTTCGCCCATAGCC
This sequence comes from Podarcis melisellensis, assembly GCF_964234715.1. Taxonomy (NCBI): domain Eukaryota; kingdom Metazoa; phylum Chordata; class Lepidosauria; order Squamata; family Lacertidae; genus Podarcis; species Podarcis melisellensis. Next base: position 105,531,912 of record NC_138529.1, read on the forward strand.
ACAGCCTTGGATGCAAACAGAATTCAAACATTGCTCTCAAACATTGTTCTCCCTCTATCTCCAGCTAGCTGCTTTCCTTCCTAGATAAAATCACTGCTACCTGTGCTCCAAACTCTGGCTTTTTCAGTTAAGGGAGCCCCCTTCTCCTATGTCTCACACCAAGTCACTTAATCCCACTTAATGGCTCATCACCCAAGCTATCACCTCACTAAAAAGCTTGCCTGGCTATTCCAATAATTAGAAGACTTGATTAAATTCTAACACTTGCTAGATCCAGGGATTCGAGGGGGTCTGGCACCCAGTTTAACACCCCAAATGCAGAACACTACATTTTTGGAGACAGTGTGATAGCAACATTTCTAGTTCTGGTTGTCACAAATTTATCAGTTTAAGAATAAAGAGGTAATCCTGGACCGGCCAAATGTCCAATGTCCATTAACTTCGCTGCCCGAGTTGACATCTTCCAAAATGCATATTCTCAATTTGGAACCACGCTAGAAAGCTGATCATGGTTTACCAATAGAGAACTATGATACCCAAAGTATCAGACTAAAACCTACATCCCGAGAAACACCAGGCAAAGTGAAGGCTACTTGAAACAAAAACCGTACAGGGTTTATTTTGTACAGCCTGTGATGTGCCTTGGCCACCTCTAAAAGCTCTTCTCTACACAAGGGCATGGATGTGCCCTGTTACATTTTACTATTGTTTAAAGCTCCCTCGATTTTTTCCTCACATTAGGTTTTCAATTCCTATTATAAATTCCTATTTTAGCTTTCACCTGTGCCCTTTTCAGCTTTTGTTTTTCCTCACTGAAGTTTTTAAAATATTGCATTTATTGAGTCTTCCCCAATCTGGCACCCTCCAGACATTGTGGACTACAAGTCCCATCATCAATTTCCATTAGCCATGCTGGCTGGGGCTGCTGGGAGTTGTAGTCCAAAGCATCTAGAGGGAACCACATGAGAACACAAGAGCTCTGCTGAGTCAGGCCAAAGGCCCATCTAATCCAGCGTCCTGTTCTCACAGTGGCCAACCAGACGCACAAGGGAAACTTGCAAGCAGAACCTAAATGCCAGGGTACTCTCCTGAGATTCTCACCAATTCAGAGGTGTACTGCCTCTGACAGGAGAGGTAGAACATAGCCATTGTGGCTAGTAGCCCTTGATAGCTTTGTCCTTCGTGAATTTGTCCAATCCTCTTTTAAAGCCATCCAAGTGGGTGGCCTTCACTACTTCCTGTGGCGTGAGAAGAAATAGTTACAGAACAGTCCTGACTCTTCTATCTTCATTGAATTTCCTCAAGTTCTGGTATCATGGGAGACGGAGAAACACTTTCTCTGACCCATTTTCTCCACCCCATGTTGAGGAACGAGGGTGCCAACTTGAATAAAATATTGGGGGGGGGGGCAGGCAAGCCACCTGCCCCACATAATCGATCACAAGACGTGGCACCCACCCACCATTTGAATGGCAATCCTCATTAACTTTTGGTGCGTGGCCCCCTCAAATATTTTATTGGGGGGAGGCGAAGGGACTTCAGCCCCTAGGAGTTGGTTCCTATGTTGAGGAAAGCTGCTGAATAACATTTTCTGCAACACATGCAAACTACAAAAATAGGGTCCTTGGAGGGTTAAAAAAAGTTTCAAGCCACAAATTATATTCCCCCCCCAAAGCATTCTATTCATTTTTACTTTATTTAAAATCACACTCTAAAAGTACAGGTACCCAGCAAGCATGGGGCTCTGCACATACTTTGGAAGAATAACACATCACCTTTTGGGGTGTTTAGAATAATTTTTTTAAAAAACAACACTGCTTCTGTATACAGCAGGCAGACATCTTAACTATAATTAGATTTGGGGGTGTTCTGGTGTAAACAGGAACAGGGGCTTAAAGGAAGAGAGAAATATAGGCTGCTTGAGGCATTCCGCTTGACACGAGGGCAAAAATATCTAGGGTTGGGCGGCAAGAGTTGGACCTGCCTCAAATGTCTCCAGGTGTACCAGAGGCATGCCTGCTCTTCACCCAACCTTTGTGTGAAGGTCTATAGGCGGCTTGTAAAAACATTTGCCTGAAAATGCTTATAAGCTTCCTCACCATTGGGAACCTGCCTTGTCTGGGGCAACTGTAAGGCTTGTAGGCCTGTTCAAGCAAACATGTTTAAAGGCCCTCTTCAGACCTTTGGTTGGGTGGGTATGTTTACAACAATGGGAGCAGGGCAGACAACACTTTTGCACTTGCAGATCCAGGATGAACGACTGAATAAAGCTATATTAGATACGTCTCAAGCAGTCGAATATTGAGGCAGCTATCTTCTGTCCTCCTCGTCGTGTGCTATTTTTTAAGGGCACCTCTGAGTCTTTGACCTGCCCCTGAGATGAGATTGGGGCTAATTTTTGTACCTCCAACCCTCCCCAGTCAGCGCGGCACCCCTTCCAGTCCTTTGCCCGTCTCAGGTCTCTCACATTTGCCTCAGAGGGAGTATTGCTCATGCTCACAAGAGAGCAGAGACACAGAGAGAATTGGAAGCAGAACACATCATGGAGCCCAGTTACATGTCCCATTCAAGGAAGACAAAACTTATCCCAGATTAAAACAATAACTTAGCATTCGCAGAGCATTCTCTGAATGTTCAAAGCGCTCCACGTAGAATATCTCATTAAAATCC